>NC_142009.1:166355211-166692924 GCF_049901735.1 Notechis scutatus | reverse complement strand
TTTTATGACCCAAATCTATTCAATTATAGTGATCAATGCCAAAAAAGACAAAGTGAAGACTGTTGTTATTTTACACCTCCCATTACTGTAGCCCTGACATAACCTGACAAGCTGTCTTTTAAATAAGATTCCTCTTGAGGAAAGTAGTTATACCTTGTCTCCTTGACACAAGGAGACAAACAATATTTGCCCCAAATTCATTATCATAATTGCTTATTCTAAAGTGTGTGAATCATCAGAACTGATTGAGTAAATCTACATGAATCTCTGAGGAGCAAATTTGGCAGGAAGAAGCAAGGCAAGAGAATGCCTTTTTTACTTTTGTCTATCAGTTATTCAAGTTACAAAAATTGAAACTTGAAAGAAAACACTGAGAATCGCAGATCAGCTGCTGTGTTGTTATAATTTCTCTTTCTCTCTCTGACTTGGAGATAGGTGCATAAGCAGATGCACAGAGAAAATAAGAGAAAGGACATATTATTTGTGGGATCATGTTTCCAAGAATATAAATTCAGTTCCTAGTATATTTATTTATGTCTGTTTATAATTTCAAGGTATAATATTGCCCCTATTCAAATTGATTCTGGATAATGTATAATTAAAACCCGTATAATACCTAACAAAACAAAAGGACATTAGATTGCATTACATATCACAGTCAAAATATACATCTAATGAGCATCCCTATCCCAGAATTTTTGGGGAAAAACCATGGATGGATGGATGAACATGTATATGCAGAGGTTACATTCCCTGCAAATCATTCCACATTGACTGGTTTTCCTTTTCTGCTGTCCCATGCTTTTGCAGTCAAGGGAAGGAGAAAAGCTCCATTTCCGAAATACCGAGATATAGAAAAATAGATTACTTCATTGATTTCCAGGGTCATACTTGGGTGTGGAAACTTTTGTGTTCTTGTCATTCCAAGCATTTTGCCTGTTTTACCCATCACTATTCATGATACGGAGTAAGGGACCAATCACTGCTGCAGCTGCCCATCAGTTTCACCTCCTAATAAATTCCTAGGCCTGACTACATTAGACTTGAATAATATGTAGCTCAAAGTTGAACTACATATGAGCTACATTAGACTTTAAACATATGTAGCTCAAGATTGAACTATTGAGTTTTTGGTGTTCTCTGAGTGGGATTGTTTTTCTTTAGACATTACATCCCAGGGAGAGTGGAATTTGTTGGTTATTCCTATATAGTAGCTTGCACTTGCAGTCTTGGTGTGTGTGTGTGTGTTCCTTCTTAATTGTTCCTTGATCAAGGTAGAGTTTCTTCCCTGATTGTTTATCTGGTGGTGTTTCCTCCTTGTTTTTAATTAAAAGTTTTAAGTACAGAAGTAAAAGATAATGCAAGTGAAAAAGAAAAGTAGGAAAAAAGTATAAAAGATGAAAAAAGCAAGGAAAAATAAGTTTAGAAAGAGAAAAGAAAAGAAAATCTAAGCAATTCTCACTCATATTGCAACAAATATAAACAAACTCACAATCTCTTTACCTCCTCTTAATTAATTGGTATAAAGCTCTTCATCCCACAACTTAACTCTCAACTATAGGTGAATCGAATAAGTGACATCTTTTCCAATTCAGGTCCAAGCAAAAAGTCGAAGCTGGACCCTAAAATAATGACATTAATTAACAAATATTATAAGTTGCCATTATAAGTTCCTTATCTTGATATGTCTCCAATATTGAAAATATTTTTTCCCATACAAATACATTTATTTTTTTTAAATTAATTTTAAAGTCATAATATTCAAAATAAAATATTCCAGCATGTACTGAGTCCTTAATCCAAATCCTTGCCTTGTTTTTTCCACAATCAAACCCTTGTCTGCTTTTTGTTTTTGTTTTTTTAATTACAACAGAATTACAGAGTTGGAAGGGACCTTGGAGGTTTTCTAGTCCAACCCCCTGCTAAGCAGGAGACTCTGACCATGTCAGACGAATGGATGCCCAATCTCTTCTTAAAACCCTTTGTGATGGAGCGGGAAGGCAAGCCTTCAGAAAATCTTACAAATATATAGTTTAATTTTGTTATATTAAAGATTGAATGCATTTCCAGCGTTGTCATTTTAAAGGTGTCAAACTTTTTAAAAGTAATTAATAGGCAATTTCCAACAATGGCTAGCAAAAGAAATGCAAACTTAATGTCCTTTGAAGATTTGACAGCAGCTAGAGCAGAATAGCAAATTCTCTCATCTCCTCGTTCCCCCATCCTCTAGTGAACACTGCTTTGGAGCAGCTGTATGGAACACAATGTGGGCCATCTTACTTGTTGATCTATTTATCAGCTCCTTGTTCTAAGCCACAATCATTAGCTCCACTCTTTGTGGAGCCATCTTCAGTCTGCCATCATCCTGAGAAAGCCTGCTTGTTAAAATTCTGACAGTGATAATTTTCCCTGAAGAATTCCAGTTTGTAGTTTCCTTGCAGGACACAGCTTTTTAAAACAAATACTTTAAAAAAAAAACAAAGGCTTTTTAAAACACAGTTATACTAAGTACTTGGTTATAGACCTGGGTTATATGTTTCGAGTTTGACCATTGGTCTGCTTTCTGCAGTGCCTCGTCCTCCTCCCTTATTAATAATAACTTTGTGAAGTCCTTCAGGGTGGGGTGCTCAGTTGCATATTACAGCATGGTTTGGTATTACACAGGCACCAGTGGATCAGATGAAAATCAGTCAAGCGGAAGAGAAGACTGTACTGCAGAGTTCTGGCTCCCTTCAGTAATTGCAATGCAGCAAGCATTCCTTGAGTCAGTTAATAGATTTCCTCAGTTCCTCTGTGCTAGGTGAAAATTTCCTCATTAAGGAGAATTTATTCCATTTCCTTTTATCATTTATTATTGAAGACGAAATGTGAGTGGATGGAGTTTCAGAGATGATAGGGTAGAATTTTAAACAAAACAAAACAACGCCTTGCAGCAATAAAGATCTGTCCTCGAAGATGAAGGGCTGCAAGTATAAAGGGAATAGTCTGCATTGTTTATAAAGAGGAAAACACAGGAGGCTTCTCTTTGTTAGAGACTAAGCAGCACCACCTAACCACTTAAATGATTATTACAATGTGTACAATGGTTGATTGTCTCACTTAAGGACACCTTTTTTTAAGCCTTAAACTTCGAATCACCTTGTTGGGTAAGCAAATATAGGAAATAAAATGGTGCTGACCATATTGATCACTGCCTCTTAGCATCATAAAGGTTTAAATCAGTTACAAGGTAGAAAACTGAATTTAGCCTTATTAAGACAGCGACAGGGTGAATATACCTTGCATGTTTGTAAAGATGTAGTGAGCATATGCCATGTACAGTGTGTGTACTCGAGTTATGCCAATGGAATTCCAGTTTTGGTCAAGTTGATCTGTCTGTATCATAGATCAATATTTGGGAACCGCTTACCTGTTCCAAGCAATTAATTTCCAGTTAAGTGTGTGATTATCTTCAACAATGAAAAAGGTCATGTGATCAGAAAACCCTCTGCCTGAGACTTCGGAGAGTGTTTGGACTGTTTCCGAAATGTCTGTTTCACTCTAATTTGGACTCTGGCATCGTATTAAAACAAAAGAAATACATTTGAAAAGTATCAATTGCAGCAATGAGCTTTTCGCACACTGTTCCATTCTTTTGGCACTTCTCAGGATAATCGGGTTGTACGCTAAAAATTTTAGCAATAGGTTCTCTGCCCAGTTGTGGGTGGGTGTGGCCATGGTGGGCATGGCCTAGTCTGCCTCCTGCACATGGCAGGGAGGAGCGTTTTTGCCCTCCCTGGGCACCAGAGGCTTTCCTCGAGCCTCCAGGAGGGCGAAAATGGCCTCTTTGGCTCCAGAGGCGCTCTGGAAGCCAGAAACGGACCCATTTCCGGCCTTCCTGAACTTCCAGGAGGCCATTTTTCACCCTCACTGAGCCTCCGCACACGCCCTGCACTTACCTGCATCCAAAACAGGCTGCGTGGGGACTCCTGGGAGGGGTGGGTGGGTGGGGCCAGACAGGGGTGGGATTTGGGGGTTCTCCGAACTGCACAGAATCTTAGCTAGGGGCTCTCCTGAACCCCTGCAAACCCCCAGCAGCCCACCCCTGGTTGTACAGTATCAGATCTGGTGATAGATATTGTAAACTAAAGCTTATGAGATCTACTTTTTAATTAAAATTAAGGGACACACCAATTGAAATCTGGCGCAAAAGGGATATACTTAAAATTACCGTTAGACTTTTGAGGCCAGGGATTTGCTTTGTGTATCAGATCTAAATAGAAGTTGTCAGTAAGCAGACTTTCCAAATAATTGGGAGCAGTGGGGTTGTAATTCTATTGCTCCTACTATTAATCAACAAAGCACTAAAATTATTTGTGTTTAAAATTTTAATTTCTTCTCTTTATGTGATTGTATCACACCGTAGTTCATTATTCTAATTTAATACTTTTAGTTTTAGTTGTGAATATTTCTCCATCTATTTAACCAACATAGGGATTGGAAGTGGGAGGTGTAGCCTGTTGCTCACAGTTGGTTAATTGGAGAGGCTAGAAATCCTGTGAGTAAGTAAGTACACAGATACATTAAAAATTATTTAATGTTGACCTCTCTCAAATCAAACTTTCCAGTATATCTAGTTCTATCATTTTCCCATCCGCAATAGAGAGTATTCTGAGGTACATGGAACTGTGATATGACCGTGAAGAAAGTTGCTTGTGTCCCAGGTACAGTAATTCTGATCTTTGTTAACAGTGCTGTCAAATTAGAAACTAAGTCCACAACTGAGCCCAAACTTTCTAGGGCTAAGTGAGACAGTTAAGTGATTTTTTTTGCCCCATTCTACCATCTTTCTTGCCACCATTATTAAGTTAGTGACATGGTTGTTAAGTGAATCTAGCTTCCTCATTGATTTTATTTGTCAGATGGTTG
The DNA here is from genome assembly GCF_049901735.1 of Notechis scutatus. NCBI lineage: Eukaryota > Metazoa > Chordata > Lepidosauria > Squamata > Elapidae > Notechis > Notechis scutatus. The sequence goes on along the minus strand of NC_142009.1, from coordinate 166,688,016 downwards.
CAAAAGATAATCACATGACCCTGGGACACCACATCTGCCATAAATATGAACCAGTTGCCAAGCATCTGAATTTTAATCACATGACCATGCAGAGGCTGCCACAGTTGGAATGTGAAAAACGGTCATAAATAACTTTTTTCCAGTGCCGTTGTAAGTTTAAACAGTCACAAAATTTACACCAAGACAAATTCCTTGTGTGTTCAATCACACTTGGCCAATAAAGTATTCTATTCTATTCTATTCTATTCTATTCTATTCTATTCTATTCTATTCTATTCTATTCTATTCTATTCTATTATTCTATTCTATTCTATTCTATTCTATATTATTCTATTCTATTCTATTCTAAAATAAATGGTTGTCGAAGATTACCCATACTTGGCTTGTAATATTGCACACAAGTATGGAAGACATGTGATTACTGTTGGGATATCACAATAAGCATTTCATTAAAGGTATATGTCTCTGGAAATTCTCAGTCACCCAGGTCATGGTTGTTCCAAAGGTGCTTCCCCCCCCCACCCCCAAAAAAGGTAGCTTGACTTTGTTTTTCTCCAAGTCAGAACTGAAGAAGCTTCTTGGTTGAGAAGCGAAACATCTTCAAGGAAAACAAAGTCCAGTTGCCTTTTGAAAAAACAAGCACCTTTGGGACATTCATTACAGGTAGTCTGTACAGGTTAATGTATAGTGAATGAAAATTCTCTTGCATTGAAAGTGCTTTATTCTTGAGAATTTTTTTGCTGCCTCAAAGGAGCACAAGCTCAAGTGTCCTGATACTCTACTTATACCAAAGTTAAGCAATGCATCATAATGAACTTTGAACTTACCTTAACAGTTAGTGGTGACCAATTGATATTTTGTTTTTTATTTTGTTAATTGCAAATTGTCATTCTATCTTACTTATAATATAAAGCCACCCAGAGTCATCTTATAGCAGAGATGGGCAGCATAAAAATATAATAAATACTAAAACTACTATTAATAATGATGATGATAATGATGATGTAAGTTTCTAAATTATACTTTAATGATCAATACTTGGGGAATTGAACTTTAAACAGATTTGAAACTAAGTTCCAATCAGTATCCATTGTTTTCATTGAGGCACATTCTTGTCAAAATACAGAAAGTAAGAGTGAGGGGAGGATAATTCTAAGCACATTATTCTGCATTATCTTTGTCTGAATTAAGTGATACTTTCTTAGAGGTATGGGTGAGATTGCATATTTTCCAACTTTATCTAGTTTACTAGTACAAAAGTTGATTTGTACTATATTGCTTCCTTCACACCAAAGAAAAGACAATACATTGGTTTCTGTTCTCTCTCCCCTTTTCCTCCAGGGTCATCTTACAATGCCTGCATGGTTTTATTTTCATGCTTCTACTCCTGCTTATGCCACTTACAAATCATTTTACATTTATTTTATTTATTTATTTTATTTGGTTTGTCAATTGCTTACAAGATAATAGCTATAAGTAAAAACATAGTTATGAATACATGGATACATATAAGAAAAATAAAAGAAACAATAGAACAGGGACGGTAGGCAAGTTGGTGTGCTTATGCATGCCCCCTACAGACCTCTTAGGAAAGGAGTGAGGTCAATAGTAGAAAGTCTAAGGTTAAAGTTTTGGGGGTTTGGGAAAGAAACCACAGAGTCAGGTAGAGTATTCCAGACATTGATCACTCTGTTGCTGAAGTCGTATTTCCTGCAATCAAGTTTGGTGCGATTAACCTTGAGTTTGTCTCTATTGTTTGCTCTTGTATTGTTATGGTTGAAGCTGAAGTATTCATTGACAGGTAGGACATTGCAATGTATGATTTTATATACTATACTTAGATTGGACCGAAGGTGGCGTAGTTCTAGGTTTTCTAGGTCTAGAATTTCAAGTCTGGTGGCATAAGATATTCTACAACGAGTAGAGGAGCGGAGAACTCTTCTTGTGAAATATTTCTGGACTTGCTCAACTGTGTTAATATCAGATATGTAATGTGGGTTCCAGACTGATGAGCTGTATTCGAGTATTGGTCTAGCAAATGTTTTGTATGCTCTAGTTAGTAGTGTAATATTACCAGAAAAAAAGCTACACCGAGCCATCCTTGTATTTGAACTCAGGGCCATCTCTGGTTATTTCAATGATATCTTCAGGAGAGATGTTTGTTGTATTGGAGTTGCTTATGATTTACATGTACAGTTACATGTTATTAAATGTCTATAACTTTATAAAGGAAGTCATTTTTCTTTATTGTATGTGTAGGAATAACTTACCAAAGGCTTTCACAAGCTTTTCAAGCTCCTTACCATAGATCTAAAGGAGAAAGAAACTATAAGTGGTGAAGTCTATTTATTTGAAAGTTACATTTCTAAGCAAGGACCTTCTTAACAAGAAGTACAAGAAGCAAAAGAGCTCAAAATCTCTCTTGTTTTTTGTTAAAATGTAGGTCCTAAACAAAGCAAAGTAAAGCAAAATGGGGTAAACAGAAAACAGTTCTCAATTTCTCATATTTGAAGACTCTTGTTCGGTTTTTCTTTGATGTCTTTCAGGCCAAACAAATCCAGTTTTAATATTTCATGTAAGCATTGTTTGCAGCCCATCTCAATTCCCTCCCCAGCCTGATTGCTTTTCCCTGAATGTGGCTCTGTCGTTAATATTTTTCTTAAGATGTGGAACTTAGAGGAATTTCAGTGTAGCTTGTCTAATAGAAAAGAGCAGGAGAATTATTTCCTTTGGTCTGGGAAATGATGTTTTGTGAATGAAACCAAAACTACACGACCTTTTTTAGCAGCCTTGTCTCACTATTTGCTCAATTTCAGATTATCTTCCATTACTTGGATCAGATCACTGGTAGTGCTGCCAAGGAAATTCTCTCTCATGGTTATGATTTCTTGTGCCCTATGACTCCCCTACTAAATTTTCCTGTCTAGCCTGAGTCCTGGCATTTCTTGGCCAAACTCCTAAACTCCTACTTAGCTTCTGATCCCAGATAAGAAGAGGCTAGAGCTACACTATTTGCTATACCTGCTAAGAACATTTATAAAATACTGAATAACACAGGCTTCAGAACAAAATATTATCATATTCTACTGAAGATTTTCTTTCATGTTAACAGAGCCATTAATGGAGAACTCATTGAGAACACCTACTTAATCAACTCTTGATCCGGGATTTATTTTTTAAATTTGTACTTTACTGTGTTGTCTATAAAGATATCATGAAAAACTTTATAGTAAATCATGAACTCATGACCATGATTTACTATATTAATAAATCTAAATTGATTTATATATACATGTTATATGGCATGATTTATTCCTAATACATTTATCTGGCTTCCAGTAATCAATGATTTGTTTCCTAGACAATTGCAGAGACACTGCTTAATAATTAGTTCTAAAATAATGCCTCATTTATAGTTTATCTTTTTTTTAGGATAGAAACAGAAAGTATCCGTCACCACTGTTATTCTTACACCTTATCTGTTCTACAAGATTTCTTAAAAATTATAGACAGTGTCTTTAAAACACACCTGCAAGCTCTTTCATCACCCTGAAACTGCTATTTTACTTTTCCAGTTGTTTCACAATGGAACAGCTGTGCATACTTGAAGTTGGTAACTTAAAATGACAATTTAAATCTAGCAATTATTTCAGGCAGAAAGTATGAGAAGTTGGAAACCTTGATTGGTGCAATATTATTAAATAAACCGAGCACCATTTCAGAAGTTTTCATAGGCTTACTTCATAATAAACTGATGTGATTTGTATACAATATTAATATGTGGGTGAATGCACAAATTGTCCTCATATTGCAGGTAAAAGTTGCTGGTGGAAAGGGAACCAATGAGAAAATAACAAGATTTTAGCAACCAGGACATGGGAGTGAGGGTGGGTTATATAAAACTGGAAACAGATAATGATATTTTAGGGAAAACCTTTACATATTGTTTAGGATTAGGTAAAAAAATAAGTAAATATAAATATAAAATATGTTTTAATACTGCAACAGATTTAATCAACTCAGACAGAATAAATGAATTAGGAATATTTAAAAGAGATTAGGTATGAGGTAACTATTGGGTATAACTACCATTTCTGCTTTTATTTTAAGAATACAAACTAAATTTTGTAGTGTATACTCTTTTATGATAATTTTTAAAGATTTCTCTTGATGAATAAATAATTAAAATGGATAATAAATATAATCTCTACATTTCTGGAATCAAAGAGTACAATATAACAGTGGAATAATTTCTTCCAGAATTGCTTACTTGTGAGAGATACCCAAGGAAATAGTTTTGAATCTCTTGGCAAGCTGCGTGTCAGACTTGACCTCAGAGAAAACTGTTTGTATCCCAGATAATTGGGTTAGCAGCCAATTATTGTTCTGGATCACATACTTTCTCCAAGGAAACAGCAATATTTCAAGCAGTCAGCAGCTTAAGAGAATGGGTGGGATTTACTGATAAGAAAAGTTTTGAGTTTGGCTCCCGCTCCCCACCACTTTCTCTGCTTTTCACTTTATTCCATGTACATTTCATCCTCCCCTGAGGCTGAAAAATATAGGAGCAGAGCATGAAACCTGTACCCATTATGCATTCTTTTTCATGTTTTATGTTGATTACAGTGACTCCGTTCCAGAAGAAAGCCTGAGGAGAGCCAAGCAGATCGGCTTTTCAGACAAGCAGATTGGGAAATGTCTGGGACTGAGTGAAGCTCAGAGCAGGGAACTGAGAATCAAGAAGAACATAATACCTTGGGTGAAACAGGTATAAATCCATACCCATTAGCTTCTGCTGTTACTGCTATTTTGCTCTAAACACTGAAGATATAACACAAACTGGAAGTACCCTGTTTCTCCAACAATACAGCCTCCCCCAATAGGAAGTCCCAACATGTTTTATAGGAATGAAATGAAATTAAGCCCCTCCCCCCAAATTAAGGCCTATATTAAAACATGCGAAATGGGGGGGGGAATGGTGGTGGTGGGGGCTTGCCATTAGGAAGTACTTTTGTTGCACACCCGGATATGGTGCTGCCTGCGTTGACCCCGATACGAAGTGCCCCACCAACATCGAGGTCAACATCCAAGCTGTCGCTGCCCGCCCGCCCAAAGATGCAAGTGGGGGAATTAAGTCACCCCCGAAAAGACAGCCTAGCCATTTTTTCGGGGCTCAAAAAAAAAAAAAAAGACCCGGCCTTATTATATGAGAAACACGGTACGTACATTTGATAATCATCGGCATTGTTAATTTTTCATCTCTCAAAAATAGTGTTGCTATTTACAAGAACTGGGTTTCACAGGGTATACCCATATTGCCAAATTGCCCTGTTGTGAGAATAGGCCATCAAACATTGCTGGAGAGCAGAAATGGAAGGTGACATCCTCTACTCATCTCCAGCATATAGATTGCAACCTCTAGCACAAGAGTCTTCAACCCCTCACTACTGGGCCATGTGAGCGGTGGGCCAGCGCACATGTGCGCAGCTCAACTCACATGAGTGGTGGGCCGGCGCACACATGGACATGCAGCTCAACTTGTGCAAGTCAACATGTACACCAGGGGTAGTCAACCTTTTTATACCTACCGCCCACTTTTGTATCTCTGTTAATAGTAAAATTTTCTAACCGCCCACTGGTTCCACAGTAATGGTGATTTATAAAGTAGGGGACAAAACCCCTACCACCCACCATGAAAGCTGGAATGCTCACTAGTGGGCAGTAGGGACCAGGTTGACTACCACTGCTGTATACACACGTGTGCACTGGGCCACCCTCAAGCAAGTCGACTTTCCCCACTGCTCATGAAGCCTGGTTCCCCTGTCCCCCCCGCCCAGCCAGGACACCAAACCACAAAGGTTGGGGCCTGCTGCTCTAGAAGGTGCTCTCCTGGCAGCTCAAATGCTGTTGTTCAAATTATCCTCTTCAAGAGGTCTGCACTGATTGTCTAGTGGACACTGCAGCAGAAATACCCTTTCAATGCTTTGCAGCTCTCTAATCTTTACTGAAGTTACTATTGCCAATTTATTTATTTATTAAACTTAGGCAACTCTAGGCAGCATGTAAACATTTAATAAAAATAGCATATAAAACATTAAAACAATAGAATAGAGGCCATATATTTAAAATTCAGACCATGATGAAGAGGAAGGGAGCAAGTGAGCACAGGGAGGTGCGTCATATCTAAACTATTAACAATCTCCACACCTTCATTGGGAGCCCAGGACAGTTGGCAGACCCATGTCTTCAAGTCCTTTTGGAAGGTCAAAAGAGTGAGTGCCTATCTTATCTTGGGAAGCCCCATGTTCCAGAGGTCAGGAGCCACAGCAGAAAAAGTCTCTTCTTCTGGGCCCCACCAACCAAAATTTCTTGACAGCACTGTTCCAATATTTGAGGGCTGCCACAAAAAACACCAAAAGGCAAGGACAAAAAGCATTGGATGGAAACTAATCAAGGAGAGAAGCAACCAAGAACTAAGGAGAAATTTTCTGACAGTGAGAACAATAGCTAGTGGAATGAGTTGTCTTCAGAAGTTGTTGGTGCTCCATCACTAGAGGTTTTTAAGAAGAGATGGGACAGCCATTTGTCCAGAATGGTATAGGGTCTCCTGGAACTAGAAGATCTTCAAGATCCTTTCCCACTTTGTTATTATATTTTATTCTGTTATTTGCTTGAGGCCATCCAGGAATCCCACAGGCTTAAATAGGATTTAAACTTCTCTATCATTGTACCTGTGGTTAATGAGACTGAAGAACAGATCAGTTCAGTTGCAGATATTTGTTTTTTATAAACCAAATTGAAATTGCATAGCATAGTGTTAACTGATACTTAAAATAGCGAATACTGTATACACAAAAAAACAAAAAAACCCAAACAAAAAAACCCCCCAAAAAAAAAAAAAAAAAACCCACCCCCCCCCCCATCAATTGCTTACAGTGCTATGGCTTTTTTCTTGGTAGAAACATTCACCAGCTAATTCCTGCTCCAATTTTTCAATTTTTGCCATACAGTTTGATTCCTCTCCTTTTTAAAATAAGGTTCCCATTTCAACATTGGCCATGTGAACACTTATCTATAATTCTTTCAAGCTACTTCTACCACTTAACTGTTTCACTTCACAATTTCCTGATTAGTCAATTCCAGCCCCTGTTTTCATAAACAGTTTTCTTTAGTACTAACAGAGGTCCATTGACAGGCTAACTTGTCATTTCATTAAAATCTGTTTGTCTAGAAATATTTAGGCTGAAAGATAAAAACAACAGTCTTACAGGAAGAGGTATAGTGGTAGGTCTATGTCCTATAAAAGGTAAGACCCCCTAAAGCCCAGTTAATAGAACTATTCTGTCATGGAATGTCCTGACTTTGATAAAGGATATTCAAGTGTTCCAGAAGTAACCTGACTTCACTTCTCACTTTTGAAAGGCCTATTTTGAAAGTTCTGGTAAAAAATCTACCATTGCTGAAATACCCAGGGCTCATTTGAGATTGAACTACTTTTGGTGTACATGGAAGAGCCTGTTTTGAATTCTGAGTGACATGAGTCCTTTTCAAGGTCAAAATGTTTCACATTTATCCAGCAAGCCAGCTTCCTGGCTGACTTTGTCCAGTGCTACAGGCCAAGCAGGGTCTGGCCTGCTTGCTAGTGGATATGAGACAATTAAGGGCTGTTGGCTATTCTGGGAAGTTACAAAAACACCCTGGGAAGGAAGCAATGGCAAACAACTTCCATACTGCTGCCAAGAAAACTGTATAAGCACATCTGTTCAATGTGCTTGAGGGAGCCTTTATATTTACCCAGCAGGTCTAGCCTTTATTTTCAGCAACAGAAGTCTCTCCTAGATAATGTCTTCCCTGATTCAAACTGGAAATGGGTGAAAGAATGCATGACTGGAAATAGCTGAAGCATCCCAAGTAGGTGTTCTGTGATTTAGCAACTGATCTAACAAATTTTTAAACCAGCCTTCAGTTTTGGGCACACCTAGCAATACATAGCCATAAATAGTAATGTGGCCTGCTATACAAAAAATAAAAATCAATACAATTCAATATTTTGAACATTGCTGTTGTTAGCCTACAAGATTTGTCTCCTGTGACTTGTCACCAAGGGATTTTTTCCAAGATAGCCAGCTATCTCTCACATTGTTTAATATCTGAGCATCAGTCTATTTCAGCATGAGATTCTTTCAATCATTCATATTCTTTGTCAAAATAACAATTAACATTAATTTAATGAAATGAAGATCTGCTTCTACGCCCTACTTTGAACTGAGCTATTTCCTCTGCTTTGGTTTTAAGCAGTGCAGTAAAAAAAAAAAAGATGATCCATTTTTATTTGTGACCATAATATATGTAACTCCTTTTTTCTATCATTTTGTAGGATAGTATTTTAAGTGTTCCATCACTGCAGGTTCATTCGGTATTTATTATAGTTGTGTAATATGTTCCTCAGCAGAGGTGGTATTCAGCAGGTTCTGACCAGTTCTGGAGAATCGGTAGTGGAAATTTTGAGTAGTTCGGAGAACCAGCAAATGCCACCTCTGACTGGAGATTTTACAGTATCCTTCCCCTGCCACGCCCACCAAGCCACGCCTACAGAACCGGTAGTAAAAAATTTGAATCCCACCACTGTTCCTTAGCTATTGTCAGTCCCACAATTGCTTTCAAAGGTGTTCATGTTGCTGTTCAGCTAAGGGATATTGAAATTCTGTGTGCTTCTTTTCTTCTTTTAAAGAGATCATTGACTTCTCTTGAAGTTATTGGAGGATCCATGTACGCCTAAAAGCTGGTTGTCCAAATACTGTCCCCTTTCTTATTTCACTTCCATTACATTCTGGTCCCATTAAGGCAAGCATGAAAATTTTTGTGGTGCTCTGGCTTTGCAGCATTGGTGACTGTGCAGTGTTCTTTGAATGAGAAGCATCAATTTGTCCTTTGACAAGTCTCTCTCTGTCTTTCTGTCTTTCTGTCTTTCTGTCTTTCTCTCCCTCTCCCTCTCCCTCCCTCCCTCCCTCCCTCCCTGTCTGTCTGTCTCTCCGTCTCTCTGTGTGTGTCTGTAATTTATACAGTCAGAACAAGATATTGTCTCTTACAGAGTAAAGACTGTGTTCTATGCTGAAAGAAGAAAGATGTATATAAAGAGTCAAAGTTACAGAAGTGATATGGACCCCTGAATAACAAGCTGTAGCTGCAGCTGATCATGGCATAAATTTAATGTTAAAACCACCTTTACTGCTGCATATTAGCTTTGCTCACCTTACCTGAGAGCAAATCCCATTGAATAAAGTGGAATTCCCTTTTGAGAAATTAGGAATGTATTTATCTACATCTGGCAAAATGGTAGCTTATTAGGTTACATCTGCCCACAGCTTAATCATGTAGACTTTTGAAACTTCTAATCCAGATATCAAGAAAAGCATTTGAAAGTTTCCTCCAGAACTCCTGACCCTGCAAAATGAAATATATCTGTGTGCACTGCAAGGGGAAGGGGAGCTTCTATTGCCTGATATATATTAAATAAATAAAGCAAAAAGATGATGAATGGTTAAACTTACAGCTTTTTTCTGCAGAAAAAAACCACTAGGATTTCTTTTAGTTTTGATGTAAAATGAGACCAATGTTGCTGTGGGGAGGAGGGCCTGCCAACCACATTCCAGGCTTATGGTTAACTCTCTGTCCACATTAGACAGTAACCTTGATTGATCCTTCTTGTTTTATTCTTTGAAGACTCTTTGTTTTTGGGCAAACCTTGGTGGTCTCCAAAGCCTCTTGTGCATACATATTATTGCATATAGGCATTGGCAAGGAGGCAATGTATTTCAGTCAATGCTTAAATTGAAATTATGAAGTTAAAATAATATTTGGCTGATGGTTATATGTTGTGTTAGTAAGTACCTGAACAGAGGTAACACACATACACACACACACCCTGGAGGGAAACAGGACAAGCAAAGATTGGTACTGCACAATCCTGACAAATAGTTGTTGTTTTCATACTGACAATTCTCCACTCTTTTGCAGATTGATACGCTAGCAGGAGAATACCCTGCTGTAACTAATTACCTCTATGTCACTTACAATGGCCAGGTAAGTGCTGTCATTTACTAGGTTATAGCTATTGTGTATTATGATATATTTTCTCCCATTAGTATCTACTGACCTTGCAACTCAAATTCACTCACTCTCTAGTTTACAGAAGTTGGCAGAGGCATAATCCCATTGGACTACAGGTGGAAATGTTTTTCTATTATTTTGATTGAGCAAGTAAAAATATAGCTGAGGGCATTAAAGTCCTGTTGAACAAGAATAGTAGACAGATAAGGAATAAGACTTTATCCATAGCACCACAGTTTTGTCTTCTGTGAATGACTATAGTAACATGCATTCTTCTCTTTGCTGTATATGGTCAAAAAGGATGATGATGATGATTTATTAAATTTATTTGCTGCCCATCTCATTTCAAAGTGACTCAGGGCAGCTTACAGCCAAGGATCTTAGAGATATAAGTTTTACTTGCTAGTTTGCACTGTGGAAGATTCCTTTTTTTGGAAAATTTAATCTCTTACTGTCAAATAAATTTTTGGAGTCCAATATAATGCAAGTGCAATAGATGGTACTGACCCATCTCATTCCATGCTGGTTATTGACAATGAATTCAGGGGTGGGATTCATCCGGTTTGGGCTGGTTTGGGTGAACTGGATGTTAATTTTACACCCAGTTCGGTGAACTGGAAGTTCCGAAGACCAGCTGGCCCTGTCCCCCCTGCCCCCCCAGGAGTCCCCATGCACCTGGTTCTGGCTCCCAGGTAAGTGCAGGGAGGCCTGCTAGGTCCAGAACTGGCATGGCCCCCCGTGCCCCATTTTGGTTCTCCTGAGGCTCCAGGGAGGCTTCCTAGGCCCAAAATGGGGCACAGGGGGTTGCAGAGAAAGAAAGAAAGAAAGAAAGAAAGAAAGAAAGAAAGAAAGAAAGAAAGAAAGAAAGAAAGAAAGAAAGAAAGAAAGAAAGAAAGAAAGAAAGAGGGAGAAATGGGAGAAAGAAAGGGAGGGAAGGGAGAAAGAAAGAGAAAGAAAGAAAGAAAGAAAGAAAGAAAGAAAGAAAGAAAGAAAGAAAGAAAGAAAGAAAGAAAGAAAGAAAGAAAGAAAGAAAGAAGGGGAAGGGAGAAAGAAAGAAAGAAAGAAAGAAAGAAAGAAAGAAAGAAAGAAAGAAAGAAAGAAAGAAAGAAAGAAGGGGAAGGGAGAAAGAAAGAAAGAAAGAAAGAAAGAAAGAAAGAAAGAAAGAAAGAGGGAAAGGGAAAAAAAAGAAGGAGGGAAGAGAAGGGAAAGTGAATGAGATATGGATGGATGGATGGACGGATAGAGGGAGGGAGAGAAAAAGGAGAGGAAGGAAGGACTACAAACCCTGGCACCAGACGCAGCTTCAGAGGATGCTTTGAAACAGCACAGCAATCCAGGGCTGAAAGGGACCTCGGAGGTCATCTAGTCCAACCTGCTACTCCAAGAGCATTGTTAAAGTGAATATCTTTCTTTTGACCCACCCAGTCACATGACCACATAGCCACACCCACCAAGCCACGCTCACCAAGCCATGCCATAGAACTGGTAGTAAAAAAATTTGAATCCTACCACTGAATGAATTGTATAATGAAAAAAGCTAATTCCCTTGGTCTTTGTACAAATGGCTTTGATAAGGATGAATACTTCAAGAATTTGGTAGCATTGGAAGAATGCAGCTGAATGGTTATTGGGTGAATGACAGAGTTTGGCTGAAGGGATAAGCTAACTTCCTTAATAAAGATTCTTTGGGAAGTATTATTTCCCAGTATTACCCTTCTGCTAGGATGCCACTGAACTATTAGGCATCCACAAAAATACTAGAGAACCATAATGCTAAATCAATCTGGGATTTATGTTTGAAAGAGTTTCAGACCGGTAATTAATTATTTGAGGGAAAGGCAACTGAACAGTAAAAGCAAAAGGAAGAATGGAGGCCATTCTTAGATAAAGAAGCTGAGAAAGATGAGCATAAAGTACTGGAGAATGAATTACCTACCATCAAAGTTAGCAAGATGAATCGTGATAAATTTTCAGCCAAGCATGGCACAGACAATTAATTTTTTTATGCAATATTCTTGTAGGCTGAACAGTAATTAGCTTAGCCTGAGTCAAGACCAGATAAAATGGAAATCAGTTAGCATGGGATGTCCCATAAGTCTGTGGCAGTGGAGTTCAGAAAGAGTACAACAGGCAATAACAGTAACAGACCAAATATTTAGCTGCAATTCCATATGATCTTAAGCTATATGTAAGTTTGGTTGCCTCAGTGGCTATGGTTGGACTTAATGTGTGACCATTGTGTGTCATAGTGAAGTCTATAGTAACAGACTATGGCTTCTTTTAGGCTATGTTAATTTTAGGCTCTGGTTATCATCCAAACCAGGCCTGAGGTTGGACATTGTTTAACCCCCATTTCTGGCATTCAGGCAGACAGCTACAATAAGGAGCTGCTCCTGGTTCATTTTCATCTTCAATGAGTATGTGGAGACTACTCCTTCTGATAAAAAATAATATTATCTGATCAGAACAGCCTACTACTATAGTACTAACTTAGAAGCAGTTATATATGCTGTTCACACTTCAGACATTGAACTGAATCATGGGTGCCATATGAATACTATAATCAAACCAGCTACTCCAAGAAACAAGCCCAATGTTAGTGTCTCCTACTCATGAGAATTTTAGGTAAGGTCCCCTTTTATAACCCTAAATTCGGCAACAAAGTGGTTAACTGCATAATAACCCCGGGGTTCTACTTTGTCTTGGGCCTCTATAAGCATTCCTTGTGATTCCAGTGTTCCACAAGTCAATACTAATACTAAATACTATACTACAAGACGATATATCACACTCCTTTACTAATTCATGCTATTATCTTTCAGCAAACCCTAGACTGTGTCTTACATGACTGTACCAATTTCTTTAAAAGGACCCTATATTAAAAAATAATAATAATAATAAAGGAAAGCAAATAAGATCAAATTAAGCCCTTACAGTTTTATTTTTAGACGAAGAACTATGAGTCAGAAATGTTTTATTCCCATGAGCCCAGAAGATACTGCTGAAAACAATTCCTGGTGACTTCTTTTATTGTGTTCTATTTTAGGAACATGATGTAAAATTTGATGACTGTGGAATGATGGTACTGGGCTGTGGACCATATCATATAGGTAAATCTAGCTTCTATAGCTCTTTCGTTTTTTTCCAACTGAGAAGCTCCTTTAGTTGGTATTCTCTTGTGTAATATCTTTTCTTGTAGTATTTGAATTCTATATGCCAAATAATTGCTATTTCAGTGTTCTCAAGCATTTCATTTTGTAGGTTTAGAATTAAAGAACTGATTTCCAGATGAAGAAGTTCTAATAATGTAATTTATAAATCCAGAAAAAGCTTGTATGGAAATAAATCTTAAGGATCATGAAGATGTGATCATAGTAAATGGCCAGGGGATCTTCTCTACTTCCTCACTTTCTCATATCAATCCTCCCTCTTTTTGATTTATCTGTCTCTATACTTCAACAGACTTGATACTTATACATATGGCATTAACATTTATTTCAAATAGTGTTAACTAGCATTACTATTTAGTTGGGATTTGAAATGACTAAATTTCATATGAAACATATTTCATTATATGTTTACCACATATTTTGAAGGACAGCTTCTAAGGAATCTATATCTGATTTCCTGAACTGAGTGCACAGTTTATATATCTATATATGAAACCCACTTAGAAATTCCACCAAAAATGTGGAGATTAAATGTAAGGCCAGAACCCATAAACATTTTCCACAAATATGGTGAATACCTGGGCAGAAAATATATTTATTCATGATGTTTTAGCTATGGTTTTAGATAAACATTTTCTATTAAGACATATAAATAACTTGCAGCCTGACCCATCATATGTTAAATTAATTTTAAGAAGCTGCTATTCAGTGGATTTATTAACTACCCAGAAATTCACAAAGGCACTTCTTTTATCAAGGTAATACATATTGTCAGTGGATATAGGCATGATGTTACAGCTGCAAACTTCCTTCCTCTGACCTTGACATAGCAGTTGCTTTTTAAACCTCCTGCCCAATGTTGTTTCTTAAAAACTCAAATTCTTTTTTGGGCAGGAAGTAGTGTGGAGTTTGACTGGTGTGCTGTTTCTTGCATCCGTACTTTGCGTCAGCTCTCCAAGAAGACAGTTGTGGTAAACTGCAACCCAGAGACAGTGAGCACTGATTTTGATGAATGTGACAGACTTTACTTTGAGGAACTATCACTTGAGAGGATCTTGGATATCTACCAACAGGAGGTAATTCATTTTAAAAATGGTCCAAATATTTTCAATGTAAGGAAGCTCAAGACCTCATAAAATAAGTTAAATCATTGTCAAATCAAAGTTTATTTCCCCTTTTAGCAGGGCATTTCTTAAAGGTACTAGTTTTAGATACTGACATCATATTTTACAACACATAGTTAATCCTAGTAACTGTTCAGTAATGAATGCCAAATAAATATATAACTGTGTTTCAAAGATGACATATTGCACAATATTTATAAGCTAATTTAATTATTCCACAGTTATTTATGGCATAAATTGTCCTGCCCTTGCTGAGCTTAATTTCAGCCTGTGACAATGAAAGCAATTACACACATGCTTAATTTTATGCTTGAGGACAATAGTGTTGATATGGATGTAATTTTTCAACTGCGAAATATAAACTTAAGGACATCTCACATGTATGTATATGTGGCATTATAATAACTTCATGAAATGTGTTGACTTTTTGTGATAGTCTGTTCTTTGTTAGGTCTTCTCAAGATCGTTGTATTTTTTTAATGCAAATTGGCTGAAACAAACAAACATTGCTATGTTTCTGAAAGTTTGTCTAAACTTGTTTCTTACCTGGTTGATTCTAAAAGGTTACAATGCAGTTCATAATACCTGCTCAGTTTTGTCCTTGTTTTCAGGGAAACCAGTGGACAAGTTCTCAGCTTGACTATGTAAGAGAGACCATTTACAAATAAGACCAGCTGCTATCTGAAAAGATAGAGATGTATCATGTACTAGAGATTCATGAATTTTAGTTTCATTAAGAGATGCTTTCTGAGTTTATGCTGATATGAGGATGGATGCACTTAGAAAAACCCAGCTAGCCATAGTCTCATTAATGGGATCTGTTCAAAATGAAATAAGATTTTGTCATATTGTCTTTCTGCCATGCATTTAGTTGCAGTGCTTAGATAAATCAAATAAGGAGCTGCAATGAGTACCCAATCCTTTTGGATGGATTTTGGTGGAGGGAGGTGAAGGATTCTGCCAGAAGCAGGAAGAGTTTCTTCCCTTGCTTCCAAACATTTCAAGAGACCTACTGTTGGCGAAATGAAATGTTGCAATTGTTAGCAAATGTTGTATGTAACATGAATTCTCTGGATTGCTCCTAGGCATGTGATGGCTGCATCATCTCTGTAGGAGGGCAGATCCCAAATAACCTAGCTGTGCCACTTTACAGAAATGGAGTTAAAATTATGGGTACCAATCCACTGCAGATTGATCGTGCAGAAGATAGATCTGTATTTTCAGCTGTTCTTGATGAGTTGCAGGTGGCCCAGGCACCCTGGAAAGCAGTCAGTTCCTTGGTAAGTAGATCTGTTTGGAAGCTGGATTTAGTCACTAGCTGAAACCAACATCCATGACACAATTTTTATCTGCTTAATTGGAAGGTTGAATTTATTCTTTGACAATACAGTAGTATAAAGAAATAACAAAAAGCCTCTTTTTGCATAGGAAAATGATTCAGCAACTCCAACTTGTTAGAGAGTTTGACTTAAAAAGGTAGAAAGACAGAATGATTAACAGAATTGCAAGCAATGAGTTTGAGCCTTATTGAAATAGAAAATGTTGGAGGACTCAAGTTTTCTGCAAATACAGTATATCCAAATGCAGTGATATGAAAATCGTCAGGATAGGGAATGTTGAGTTTAATGTTACCAGTATCATAAATGCTTATATGTTGTAAGCCACCTTGAGTCACCATGGCGAATAGGTGGCAATGCAAATCTAATAAATAAAAATAAAGTATATTTTCTAATTCTTTAGGGAGATGCTGTGGAATTTGCAAACTCAGTGGGCTACCCTTGCTTGTTGAGACCTTCTTATGTTTTGAGGTAAAGCATGTTCCATTAGCACAAGCTGAAATTCCTGCATTGCTTGATTAAACTGAATAGATTGTGATACTAAGAGTGCCATACTTAGAAACTTAACAGTTTTACCATTCAGCAGCTGGACATCTAATGAATGTAGAGACTGGTATATTTGTCCTGTTGGCTGCTTGCTTAATAAACTGGAAATATGCCTTTTAGATTTAATGTTCTAATGAAAACCTCAAGATATATTAGATAAAGTATACTTGTCAAACACAAACTGTGAACTGTGCTTATTTTTTTGCCAGCTTTACCAATGTAGGTTTTGGATCATCTACTTCCTGGTATTCTCGTTATATCCAGCTAACTCTAGAGTCAACTTGTTGTCCCTGAAACTTTTCTTCTCTTTTGTGTCCTCATTTTCTTTTATCTTTAATTTAAAAGATTCAGACATATACTCACAAAAACACAATAGAAGTTTTAGGAGGATCAAATAATGTTTCTACTTCCATTTCCGGTAGTGGGTACCTAGATGCTTCTAAAAATCCAATATGCAGCATATAAAGGCAATCATGCTCTTATACTCTTTGAGCCCAGACATATCTGGGGGACATTTATTAAAGGACATTTATTCCAAATATGGGCTTTCCATTAGCTACCATAGATGTTAATATAATTTATCCATAAACTTGTGTATGTGTGTGTGTTTATATATACATAGGCGAGAGATTGGACAAATTCATGTACATCTGAGCTAATGATGTTTATTTCCATTCCTTCCTTTTACCATCTTTGCTTCATTTTTTTAGTCCCATTTACCTAGAACCATTCTCTTTCTTACTTTCTACTCATATGCTTCACATCTCTCTGAGCAAATCAGTCTACACCAAGGAAGGCCTTTCAAGATTGCTACTGACACTGTGGTCTACCAGATGGCATGATTGACTGGGCCTTAAGAGCTTATACTGAGAAATTCTGAGGCCTTTTATGGCTTGAATCTCAAGCTGAAAAACAACAGCGTCAAATTGGTTCCTATAAATAGTCCACAAAAATCTCTTTTTCCAATGCTAGGAAAGGATGATTTCTTAACTGGAAAATTGAGTTTTGTAGCTTCAAGGCCCTAGAAGGTACTGACAATAAAATGATCATTCTCTGTAGCTAATGCTCCAACAGATGGGCTTATTTTGTTTATCTGATCAGAAGCTTATGTGATCTCTCAAATATCCATGACTATGTCCATTGCATAATAAGGACATATTGGGACAATATCATTTCCTTTCCTTATATCATATATATATACATATATTAGCTTTAGCCACTAATATCTAGAAAAGCAGCACATTAAATAATAAATGTTAATAAATGTTAATAAATGTTAATAAAGTTGCATATCACTGAAGTTCTACATGTTATCCCTCTTCCAAAGCAGAGATTTATTTACAATATATTATCCTGTTTGATATAAGGCAGCTATATCCTACATCAAGTTCAAGTGCCCTGCTTTGAACCAAGTTTGTAGCTTTTCCAAACTGAACCAGAACTTCTATACAGCAATCCAGATTAAGGAAGGAATCCTGTCAATTTTGGGGCACTTTGTATGGCTGTAGAAATGCAGAATTCAGACTTTGAAAAATTGCAACAGTTCTTGCATGTTTTCTCAAAAAACAGGATATGGAGGCTAATTAAAAAAAAGAATGGATTCAAATGACTATCAAATCTATTTTCTAATTATATAGAATGATTCTTCAAAGGCTTCCCAATTACTGTTTTACAGACAACATTTGCCTACAGTGATATGATATAAAGAAGCACACTAAATGGCAACTGCAGTGCCATTTGAAATGGCCATGGAAATCACTACTAGATTTTATACATTATTTTCAAATCAAACTATTTCCTGCAAGGGATCATCTGCAATGCTATGGTTTAGGAATCATCTAACCAATCTTAATGGAGTTCTTCATACTTGTAGCATCTCTTTTTTTAAAGATCTCACAGAACGCTAAAATGGAAGCTACTGTAAAGAATAGTAGAAAGGGATTCTTTCAAAGTTCAAAATCTGAAGAATATATTCTGAATGTTTGTCCCCAGTATGACTCACCAATTTGACTGTCTTTGCTCTTCCTGCTTCCCATCTGACAGTGAATATGCATGGATAGGACCACAAAAGACTGTTGAGTGATTAGCCACATTGAAAACTAGGCAGATAAATGTCAAAAACAGACTTCCTGACACTTGAAAGAACCTGAATCCTGAAGAATTACCTCTAAATGTCAGCATTCTGGTAATTTATCATAGCATACTAGTAACTCATAAAAAGTGAGGAGGGGAAGAAAAATTCACTCCTGTGAATGATGGTACCTTTGAAACAGCCCTAAGAATGTCCACATTCTCAACCTTCATCTTTCCAGTTTCATTTCTTGCTACCACTTAGAAACAGGTAGCAGAGACAGGTATATCTCCATCATACTGCCATTGAGTTAAACATTTCTTGGTAAAAATGCTCTCTCTACTCCCATTACTATTTTCTGTCCAATACATGTTGTAGCAACTGCTTTTCTCCCAAGACATACTTGACAAAAACAAAGAGAGGCAGTGGCAATGAATTGGATTAATGTGCAGGGATATTCTAAATATCCCTCTCCAAAGCTTAATGCAGTGAAGAGCTTATTCATAGATGAGAGGATTGCAAGAGAAATAGAGTTTGCTGAGCACAGTTTGCAAGTGCTAATGGAAACTGAGTTGAAGCTTTCCAATAAGTAAAAAAAAAAGTGAACTATCAGTCTGAAGGAGGCAACCCGGACACTGAATGAAGCAGAAAGAAAATTTAAGCAGGAAAAGGCAGTTTTGCTATAGTGTAGCTAGGCACTATAAGGATGTGTCTATAAGGCCTTCATCATTTAATTAATTATGATTCTGGCAGTTACCTCCATTTAAATCTTGAGTCTTGAGCCAAACTTCCAAAACTTCAAAAGGATTTATTGGGAGTTAAAATGTCTGGCACTGCCTGGATGGACCTTCTGGGATGCGTTGGTAGCACATCTGGGGCCTCGTTCAGGTCGCGCCCTGGGTGGTGGTTTGGGCCTTGATTTTGAATCTGGGGTCACACACGCCGCTGCCCTGTGCCCTAACCCTCCCCCCCACATCGGTAGCATTTAATTGGGCTTCATGAGAGGATTGGTTTTGGGGCAGATCATGGTGCTGTGTTGTTCCATCGGCTTGGTGGTCCCTGGTCTGGTTGCCCTCTATCTCTGGTTCTCAGCGGCTTCCTCATGTTGCTAGCATGTAATGCCCCATTGACTTTTATGGCTACTTGGAACCACTCAGAGAGTTGGTTTGGGATGTCCCGATAGGCGATTATTTTGCTAATTTGCTATGACCCGCCCTGGTTCAGGGAAAATTTTAATGGGGGGTAACTGCCAGAATCCTGACAGATAGCCTACTCTGAGACACATAATTCATTGTCACCCTTGACCCTGGTTTTTCCCCACCCCCCTGGGTGTATCGTAATTCATATTCTCCAATGGGACACATCCATAGCCAAGAGTCATCAATCATGCTCTCCAATTAGGATTTTGTGCGGCAGAAACTTCAGCCACCTAGTTACTATCTTTGAAAACATTTATGCAATGCAGTTTTGGTTTGCAAGCTGCCGCACTGCTCCCCCTCCCTTTCTGTTGGCAACTCTAAAAAGACCAAAGAAATATTTTATGAGTTGACAATTAACTTTAAATAATTCAATCAAACCCCTGGATTTTAAAGTAGTCCAAATATTCCTAAAATGGAAAAGATTAATCTATAGATTATTTAAAGTTGTTTTGAAAAGAAATTCTTATTTCACAAAGATATTTAACACACACACACACACACCCCCACTAATTGTGTTCAATTCACAAAAACTGCCTGGACAAGTTTTCTTAGCAAGGTTTCTCAAAAGTGGCTTACCTTTGTCTACTTCCTAAAGCTGAAAGAAATTGATTGGCTCAAGGTTGATTGGCTCAAGGTTGCTTTGTGCCTAGGGCTCAACTAGAATAAGCTGTCTCCTGGTTTCTAGTTCGATGCCTTAACCACTATAACACCACTATAAATGACTCTCATTTGACATGTACCTTTAAACTAAATTTTAACTAGAATTGAAACTATTATTTCCCGCTGTACTCCACCTGGACTTAAATAACAATTTTTTTGTATTCTTATAAGCATTGTATAAAATATTACTTTTTATGCACATGCTGCAAAGTAATAGCTGGGTAAACAAAACCAATCTGCAATGCCAAATCTGTTTTGAATGCCAGTCTTTCTTAGCAGAATATTCCATGAATCAATCAGACAGTTGAATGTGTTGTCTTGAAGTCAGTGATCCATAACGATAATTAAATGTGCTTTTTGTTTGCACAGTTGATTCTAGTGAGATTTTTCCTTGTACTTTTTCCCCAATGATTTAGAAGGAAACTGGAAGTACATTTTCCCACTAACAAATTTTATTAAAAGACATACCATAATTATTTGCAAGCTGCAGCTGACTTCATGACTTGCCTCAGATGCACGAACGGTTATGTCCTTTTAATACAGTTTGTTAGAAAAGATACTATCAGATTCCTTCTGACTTTTTTTTGTCACCAAACACTAATACAGCTCTTTTCCTACAAATCTCACAATTATTGTATTCTCCTAATATATCCAGGACTTGCTGCCTCCCAGACTAGCTGTAAATATATTAAGAACATATGACAAGTAACTAATTCTGCCTTACTTAATAAGATTGAACATTGCTGAAATACTATCTGCTAAGTATTTCAAATTCCCAAAATCTAAACATAAGTCCTAAACATCACTAATAATAATTTTGGAGGAAATATCCATCTATATTTAACATTTAGAATGAATAATTTTCTTCCTAAAATCTTACATGGTTTAGTTTTTATGCTAGATATTTTCCTTCCAGGATACCAAACCTGATTTATTGGTTTGGTTAATTCAAAGGCGTTTTAAGACAATTGATATAGGAAATGTGCTTTATCTAGAGAATGACAGATAGAACATGATTCTGAAACAGTGCTTTATGAAGTTCATGAAGTTTCAAATTTGTCCTTTTTACAGTTTTAAAAATTCATCTGAACCCAGGGCAACATTTTTCTTACTTTTTGAGGGATATATTTTTTTTTCTGATGTCTGCACATTTTCAGCATCTACCATTTTTTTCTTCAAATTTTATTGATTTTTTAATTGATTACATTTCTTAGTGCCTAGTGTTGTCTGGGTATTTAATTTGCTTAAAAATTCTGATTATATTCTTAATTTCCACCCTTTTTTTCCAACCACTGGTAAAATAGATTCCATGTTTGATAGTATTCTGTGTGTTCTTTCTGCGTAATTTTTAATATTCTGGTTTCTCTTCAGATCATATAAATCTTTCACCTTTTTTACCTTCTTTTTTAAAATGGCAAAACAACTATGCAAATTGCATATTTGGTTTGTGACTTATCTGTCTATCTATTTTCCATAGTTTTTCAGAACCATCACACCATGTGTTCCAGCTGACAACATGTTGAATACAAAAATATGTTGGCAAAACTATGATAATTTATTTTGGCATTAAATTTTAATAGCACAATTATTTTAAAATTGCATTGACCAGATCTTATGTAAACCAATCACAAAGACTCAGTGCCTTTAAGTTAGACCACATTTTACAAAGAAGCATTTCTGGCAAATATCAAGTTGTGTTTGAAAAGACTGAATAAAGAAGTTTTGCTAGGAAAGTGTTCCTCAAATTTGGCAACTTTAGGATGTGTGGATTTCAATTCCCCGAATTTCCCAGCAAGGCTGAGAAACCCTGTTCTAGAATATCTCCTATACAGTAGAATGATTCCCAGCTCCTGGTTATTAATCCACACACACACATTTTATTATTCCTTTGGAGTATTTTATTCTCATTCTCATCTTAGTGGTAAATCAGCAATAGTACTGCTTTCTTTTGGAGAACAGTTCTTTCGGCTTTTCAGATCATTAGATACAAAAGGTTTTTGAATCTAAAGCTGTTTTCTTTTATCTTTCTTATTAGTGGTTCAGCAATGAATGTAGTACATACAGAGAAAGAAATGAAGAAGTTCTTGGCAGAGGCAACTAGAGTTTCACAGGTATTACACCAAGTTTTTCTTCCCTTCCCACTGCTACAAGTAAACTGTTACATTTTCAATTAAACTATCCTCATTTTTTGTACATTTGAATACTGATTGTTTCAGGATGTGAGGTAATTTGAATGAACACAATGTAATTATCCATTTCTAATTGATAAGTATTGTTCTCTCTTATCTATATTTACAATGAGTATTGCACTGCCTTTATATCTAGATAACTCACAGGAAACAGACCTGATTTCTAAAGTTTTGTTTATATACTTACTAGCATGTTGGTGGTAAATTCTGGAGGGATCATCATATCTCAGTCCAGAGTCATATTTCTGTTCCATATCTGTGCCTCAGAGAAGACTTTAGAAATTCAGGAATAACTTAGCTTCTATTTCTTGTATGCAACATTCAACAATGCTGTGTTCCTGCTGAGTTGCTTCTGTAATTGTCACTGACATTGATGTTTTATGTATGATAAAGCTGTAGAATTGGTAGGTAATCCCTTAACATGATTAAGATGTCTAAGGATGCTTACCAGCGTAACCAATCTCTAATTACCTGGACATACTGCTTTTGATCTGAACAGAGAAAGCCAAATCAGGCTGGATTATATAATAGTGTATACTACACCCTTTGGGAAATTCTGTTGTGGGTAATAACTGGAAAGAATTGGAAAATGTAAACATCATCTCCTACTCCCCTCCATCCTGTTTAGAATCTACAGCTAATCCTTTACGCAGTGGAACAAATGGGACCCAGCTTTAGGACAGGGAGGCAATGTTTTCATTTAGAAACAGAAGAGAATTGCAGTACAAAGGTATTTTGCTTCAGGGTTGGCAGAAAGTTCTAATTCAACTGACAAAACCAACCTACATTCTTTCAGGCAATCGATTTTATAGGTTGGTGCTAGTTTGGAAAGTTATGGCTGTTTTAAATCTCTTTAGAGAAAGAACTGGGGAGAGGCTTGCTGAAGACTAGACATGATTAGATGACTTGATGCTTCTTGTCAGCAGGCACCAGGGAAGAAAGGAGCCCTTTCCTACCAAATTTAGCAAAGTGGACATCAGTGGACATCAGAAGCAGAGGCCCCATAGAGTTGGAAACATTCACTTCAGGGGTAGTAAACAAGCAAATAAACAAAATCTGTCTTTCAACTCTGACACAGCGGAAAGATTTGCCCTATTTTAAATTTTAAGCAGATGACAGGTTTTAAAATAAACCACCTCTCTGTCACTGCACCTATCTTGTGGAGCACTTTTGCATGGACCAGCTCCTATGGGCCTTTTGCATGGTGTTAAAGATCCAGATGTTCCCACAAGCATTTGGTTGGAGAGGTTAAGCACCCCTCCTTATCTGATTGCATTGTCTCAGTAAGTGGAAGATGAATGGCATTTTTACCCCTGGGATCTTTTAGAGGGATCCTGTTTCCTAAAGAGTGGTCTTAGGGATCACACTGGGGATCCCCAGAGATTCTTTCATCAAAAACCAAAATTATTTCCCAGCCTATGCTGAAAAATAATACAATATTTAAATACAATCTAATAGTCATGAGAAGCAAATACATCAATTTGATTTTTATGTGGTAAATATTGATAAATACAACCCAAACAAACAAAAGCTTTTGAGGTCCTCCAAAAATGTTTAAAAATGGAAAGCTGTCTTGAGAGTAAATGTTTAATAAACAGTACTTTAGACCGTGGTTTTGGAATACAGATTTTATGAACTATGTTATTGAATTTTTTGGTTTTTAATTTGTACATTGTCCAGAATCATCTTAATGGGATATCTGACCAAAGAAATTGTTTATACACATACATATATATACATGCATACATAGTAAGGCAGATGATAAGGATGTGTCCTTAAGGCCATTACTGGGCAGAAAATAAAAACATTCCCCTCATCATGGAAATATTTGGATTTTATTTTCTCTTGACAGTACAGAAGGTAAAGATCAGATTAAAAAATAGGCAGCCCATTCTTTCCAAGACTGACCTTTTGTCAGGACTTCAGCTTTCAAAAATGAGCTACCCAGAAGCTTCTATCAAGCCACTTAGACTGGATTTCCAAGAGCTTAACATCCAACATACCAATCACTTTTGGACATCTGGTTCCAGCTGGGAGCACTCTCCTTTTTAGAAAATGTGGTGCTCTGTGTGATTGGCTTAGTGTCACACACTGAATGTGTGTTGAGAATCAGAAATACAGTTAAGATTTATTGAGGGCTCCTTCTGTGCCTGCCTGGCTTCCTGGACCATGAGATTGCCATCAGTGCTTTCTCACCATCACAGTCTCTTGACTGATGCTGCCAAGATTTCAGCTACAGAGAAAAGTGGCAAACAAGAAAATTCTGGCATTATTCCAAGTAAAAGCTGTTAGCAGATATTTCTGAAAAATGATTTGACTACTGGTAGACATTATACAATTCTGAATGATAGGCCATGAAAATGTACAGCCATGGCAGGGCATCCGTAATGGATGTTGGGACCAGATAAGACCATCAGGCTCTTATACAGCAGAATGAGTAGGGAAAATGCCAGATACTGAAGACCCAGCTTACTATGGTTTGAATTTAAATCTAAATTTCTCATCTCCAACTCAATTGAGTCAAAGCAGGTGGCGGCACCTAGCCAATTTCAACTGTTTTCAAAAGGCTAAGTAGGGTTATCACTTGAACAGGAGACTACCAGGAAATCCCAGGGATGTAGACTAGCCTAAGAAATAAAAAAATGATAAAGGCAATGGCAAACCAGTGGTAAATACTGTATTGTACTGCTGTGGATATGTCCATACATTCACCAGGAACTAAAAAAAGACTTTAGGAAAAGTTTACTACTGAAGTCCAGAATCTCCCTACCACTGTGCCACTGGGAAAAGAGATTTAAAACACCTTTTTCCTGTATTTCCCTCGTTATTTCCTATGTTGTTTTTCTCATCCACTCCTCATTTCTTCTCTCATCTCTCCTTTGTCCTTGCCTTGTCACATCTCATCAGCATCTTACTTATTCTCAATCCTGCCAAACAGAGGTGGGGAAACCTGGTACCTGGTAGCTTGGCATGGCATATCTTTTATTTCTTTAGCTTTTCCACCCAGATTACTTTCCAGCTAGTTCAGAGAGCTAATTTTCCTATTGCTCTGATTTCTTAACCTGCTTGTTGAAGACAAGTTCATTGTGCATTATAATTCCTATAGTACACCAACACCATGTACCAAAACAATAATAAATTCATTTCCTAAGGTTGCTTGTGATTTTAATGTTTTACAAAGAGGAAAGAACCAGAAGGGAGGAGAGACTGTAATGAATCTTACTTCTTGCAACCTTTGTCTAATGTTGGCCATGATATCAATTGTGAGTGTTTGTAATGCATTTATTAGGAGGCCAAGCTATTGAAAAGCTAGAAAAGCTGAAAAATGGTGCCAAGGTCTGTTCAGGAACTGTGGATTCTAAAGAAGAATGTTGCACTCTTAATAAGTTCTAATCATGTCAGTGAACGGCGGGAAACATTCAGACTCCTTTAGAAGTGAGAAAGTGATGAAACTTGAACAAGGAGAATGGATAAGGATATACAATTAAAAAAAGACAAGACTATCATGACATTGGCAAATAAAAAAGGGGATATAAAAGTTTAAGGAAGATTATCAAATGATGATAGAGATGTGACAAGACAGGAAGGGGGGAAAATGCAGAAACTCAGGCAAGACATGACCAAAGCATTGTCAGAAGATATTCTCCTACTCGATGCTAACATAAATATAAGATTGTTGTAACTTATTTTTGCACTAGTCTTGAAGTGTAAGAGAGAGGGGGGGGGGAGTTGAGGGAGGGAGGGAGAGGGAGAGAGGAGAGAAGAGGGGAGAGGAGAAAGAGAGGGGAGAGGGAGAGAGAGGAGAGAAGAGAAGAGACAACATGCACAAGAAGAAGGAGCAATTAAAACTGGAATGGTCTACAATACTTATGAAGAGGGCTGAACTTTATTAAAACATACAATTTACAAACACATCAACATTTATTGTGGTCTGTTACAACCTCTTTCCATACTAAACATTTTTCATATCAAGAGAAATATGATTTGTCTTTCTTAGTTCTTCAAGAATATACTGCCCTATCCACTCTTTTATTTGTGTTCTACCTCATGTTCTTCGGTATATTCTTTTTGATTTCAGATGGACAGTTTCCCAAAATAAATTCCAGAATTCAGTAGATTTTGTAGTGGTGTTGCTTTTATAGTGGGCAATAGGAAGTCTAGAAAGATGCAAATTGTTAACACATCAGTTTACATTATTTAAACAAGATGTGTCAACCGTCAGTCCAACAAATGGAAAGAATCTTGCAAGCAAGGTTTTTCTTGGACATCCCAATGTGGGATGGAATATTATAGCCAATTATTCACTGCCCCAAATTGTAATGGATTAGAGGAGGCACAAAATGATGTATAAGAGGCCCGTAGTTCCACCTCACTCTGGTCTCTGGTGATTGAACAGGAGACTAGAGACTCATTCAGATTCAGGCTCCAGGGGAAGATCTACACCCTGAATTATTCTCTGAGCCAGTCAAAATTTTCCCTTTGTTATTGTTAGTTACAAAGTCATGTCTGGCCCATCGTGACCCCATGGACAATGTTCCTCCAAGCCTTCCTGTCCTATACCATATTCTGGAGTCCATTTAAGCTCACACCTACTGCTTCAGTGACTCCATCCAGCCACCTCATTTCATTCTCTGTCGTCCCCTTCTTCTTTTGCCCTCAATCATTCCCAGCGTTAGGCTCTTCTCCAGTGAGTTCTTCCTTCTCATTAGGTGGCCAAAATATTTAAGTTTTATCTTCAGGATCTGGCCTTCTAAAGAGCAGTCAGGGTTGATCTTCTCTAGGACTGACCAGTTTGATTGTCTTTCAGTCCAAGGGACTTGCAGGAAGGTCTTCTCCAGCATCATAGTTCAAAGGCCTCAATTCTTTGGTGCTCAGCCTTTCTTATGGTCCAACTTTCACAGCCATACATTGTAACTGGGAAAACTATAGCCTTGATTATACATACTTTTGTTGGCAGGGTGATGTCTTTAATATGCTGTCTAGATTTGCCATAGCTTTCCTCCCCAGTCTTTTAATTTCTTGGCTGCAGTCCCCATCTGCAGTGATCTTGGAGCCCAGGAAAATAAAATTGGTCACTACCTCCATTTCTTCCCCATCTATTTGCCAGGAATTGAGAGGGCTGGATGCCATGATCTTCGTTAACGTTGAGTTTCAAGTCAACTTTTGCACTCTCCTTCTTCACCCCCATCAAGAGGCTCTTCACTTTCTGCCATTAGAGTGGTATCATCTGTTGATATTTCTCCTGGCAATCTTAATTCCAACTTTTGATTCATCTAGCCCTGGCTTTCTCATGATGTGCTCTGCATATAAGTTAAATAGGCAGGGCGACAGTATACAGCCTTGCCGGATTTCTTTCCCAATTTTGAACCAATCAGTGGTTCCGTGTCCAATTCTCACTGTTGTTTCTTGACCTGCATATAGGTTTTGCAAGAGACAAATAAGATGGTCTGGTACCGCCATCTCTTTAAGAACTTGCAACAATTTGTTGTGATCCATACAATCAAAGGCTTTAGCATAGTCAATGAAGCAGAAGTAGATGGACACAAGAACCTGTGTGAACCCGCTGAATACCACCCCTGCCTGATAGGGATAAGAAGACTGCTGCACAAGTTTAGTTCACAATGTGCATTCAATTACTTGAATATCAATACATCTAGGACCAAGATAGTTTTTTTCCCCTTAAAGAGATGGACTAGGTATAAGTAGAACCTGCATAGGGAACACATAGTTCAGGTTACATCCTATCAATACTTAGGACTAGTTTTGTAGAAACAGATTTTTGCCTCCCAACTCCAGCAGTAAGAGTATAGCTGGGTACACCTCCTATACAAAGCCATTTAATAATTAAAACATTCAAATAATAGCTGAAGATCTTATCTATTGACTCAGATAGACACCCAAGCTCTGCTTCAGAGACCAATCTGCTGCTTGGGCCAATCTACTTTCAAATGCCACCTCACAGTGCAGAATCTTGATCCAATTCCCAGCCCAATCAGATCTGAAAGCCAGGAAAACTTTTAAACAAAGTGTCATTGATGTGGCTGCCCAAGATGATTTTTCACTGCTTAAATATGTTAAGTCCTTGAATTTCTGGCTCAACACAAATCAGCCTCCCGGTTAAAGAAGTATTTAACAACCAATATGCCTCAACTTCTTACAAGAGCTTTTTCTAGAGCTTGTTTCCAACAACTAGACTCCATGGTAAGATAGGAGAGGTTTCATGGAGTTCCATTTGAAGAAAGGCTGTGTATTTGTGGAACACCAACTGCTGAAATATTATTTTTGTCTGCAAACTATATTCTGCAGAAAGGACTGCTTACTTACATTCTTATTTAAAAATTTAAATTTTCTGGGGCACCTGGGAGATACAGTAAAAATGACTATATCATTTCTTACTAACTCTACAGTAGATTGTATACAGGAATTATGGGAGGCAGGCTTGAATTTATCTATGCTTTTCTTCCTTCTTTCCAATGTGTCATGGATCAAGAACAGCATGATGGTGGGAAAAGAAATCTCTGTAGGAATATAAAATTGAAGGCTACAATTGCCAATTGCACTCATGGTGTCAGGGTGAGGATAGGGAGTGATTGACTTTCCACACAGGAAGAAATTTAATGCAGACTTTGACAGCCAAGTGTACACTAAGGTCTGCATTCCTTTAAAATTAGTGAGATGTGTGTAATTGATTTCAGTTTTGTTACAGTATTTTTATTTCCATTTTAAACTCTCTAGAGCCGTGAAAGCTTTGTGAGACCAATTTTCTTACTCTTTTTTCTTTTCACTTTACTTCTCCAGTTCAATTAAATATTTCTAAAAGTAGTTACTAACTTGAATACTGAATTTATTCTCTCTTTATAACAGGAACACCCTGTTGTCCTAACAAAATTCATTGAAGGAGCTAGAGAAGTGGAAATGGATGCAGTTGCAAAGGATGGAAAGGTAGACACTTTTCTGCTTTGCTTTTTCTTCCCAGGATTTATAAAATGATCATAGAGACACTTGACAAATGTTCCATTTTCAACTCTAGATAGAAGTTCTTTACGGCTAAGCTAAACAAAGGTAGATTGAACAAAGATTTTATACAACCACCTAGCCTTGAGAAATGTTTTGTCAGTAATCTGGTTTTGAGTATGAGCTTCTTTATGAGCTACTTTAAAGATCATATTGCTTGCTCTTGCTTGTTGGAATTACTTTTATTGTTTTCAGCTTCAGCAGGGAACATTGCATTTACTTAACATTGTTTGTAATGCATCGAAAAGCTGTCACCTTTGCTTATTTGCCTTTCATCTTCCCACAGTAAACTGCTGGGTGTAGTGTTCAGTGACAATAGTGTTTCCCTTAAAGCCTCACAAGGGCCATTAGATAACTGGGCATCTTTCCCTGTCATAATGTATAGTAGTGCTATACAGATTAGTCTGATAACTCACACAGTCCAAGATATTTATCATTGCCACTGACCATAGCAATTTGATAGAATTCCCTGAATTGTGTGTACAGAAAAAAAAAAACCCCACACAATCCTGGTTTAACCCTCCAGCACTGACATTCAGCATTTTTCCTGCTTCTGCTGATCACAGACTTTACAAAACATTGCAGACTTCATTTGCCAGAAAAATTGCACCTTGAATTCACAACCTAACCATTTTAGATCATGTTGAATACTATTCTTTTTCTCACAGTTAATTTGGCAGTTCTCTCATTGCTTGGTCCCATAACTCTCTTCTGCGTAAAGAAGAGCCCTGCTTGAAATGCTCTAGCTTAAGTCACTGAATCATATTTAGCAGACTATACACATGAAGTACATAGAACCAAGCCCATTGAACATCATTTCAGGTCTATTAAGGCAGTAACACACTATGACAAAAAATGTATCTCTGAGCTTTTTGTCTGATGGTGAATCAAAATAGAAGAAAGGAGGAAATTCTTTTTCCAGTCAGGAGAAATGAACAGAGACAAATGAAAGAGGCTGAAATAACCCACTAGGTCTCCCATTAATCCTTACTGCTCAATAGTGCAAAATTTATGCTTCTGGAGAGGTATTTTTAGCAGGATTTTATAAGTGTAGATTGATTATGTTAAAATAGTCAAAGTCCTCTTATGTTGCTCTGACATTATCCATATACAAGAGACTTAGTAGATATATTTGGTAGTAATAATAATAAATTTTATTAATGATAATAAATCATTATTGGTTTTTGAAATGGTCTGCATACATTCTCTGTCTTACGATGCCTGTAAAAATGTCAGTATCATCATAAGAAGAGGGAGGGAGTCAGAATGACTCTTCTAAGCTCAAGAGATATGTGAGATACAAATTCCTTCATCAATTGCTCAGTGCCTTAACCCTTGTGCTAAATTACTTTTCTGAAGCTAAGGAGACATTTAGAAAAATAATCCAATTAACCAGATGTATTCATATAATGCATGCATATTTTGGCTTCATAGTAACTTCATCTATTGTAAGTTGCACATTTAGATCTGACTAAACCCATGTAAAATGACTGTCTTTTCTTGGCTCTTTGGAACAGGTTATCTGCCATGCTATCTCTGAGCATGTGGAAGATGCAGGAGTTCATTCTGGAGATGCTACTTTGATGTTTCCTGCACAAACAATTAGCCAAGGAGCCATAGAGAAGGTTAATGTTTGGTTAACTATACAAGATAGAGGGGTATCATGGGGCTAAAATGCATGAACTATTCAACTACAGTATTTATCAGAACATTAAGCCAGCTGAAAGTTGAATAAAGTAGTTGCACACTTTTCTGATAGTATAGCTGATACTGTAAGATTATTTATGGCTACAGAGTAGCATCCAGTATTTCTCTCAGCCTTTTTTAAAGGAAATTGCTAGAATATATTCTAATTTAGAGCAAGCATATTATCTCAGAACCTCCTTCATCAGTCTGATATCCTCCAAGAATACCAGATTTTAATTTCTATAGCCACAGCTCAGTGTGGTAAAAGTTGAGAAATGATGGAAGCTGAAGTCCAATATATCTGGGCACTAGATTGGATAAAGCGACATTATTTGTATTTTATCACTCCATAATACACATCAATTCATAGACTTAGTAGTCTTGCGTATCATCTTAGCTGTCTGATTTTATCTAAAGTTGTAGCAACGAAGCATACAGGCAAATATCTAGCATAGCTATAGAACAGTGTTATAGCAAGTGAACTTTAAGAGCTTTCATTCCTTGGTCCTATAACTCTCTTCTGTGTTGAGAGAAAACTGCAGAGATGACCTTGTGAGGCCATGAAGGAAGGCAGAGAAGGCAAATGGCATTGGAAAGAAACTTAAAGTGATCGTGCCTTCATTTTCCTTGGTATAAGAGGGAGGAAAAGGAAAACACTGTCAGGTTTTCAAGATTCTCTTCTGTAGCCTCTCTCAGTAGAGTTCCAGTATTTCTTGTGAAGTCCATTTCTTGACCTGGCTTACACTGAAGGGCTGACATTAATCTTGAAAGCCTGGCAGTGCTTTTTTTTCCCTTTCCCTCTCAGAGTCTGCCTCATTTGCAGTGGCTTAAAACTCTTTCTGAGTTTTAGCAGTGCAAGAATATAGTGTTCTGTTGCTTTTCATTTTCATTCTCATTCAAGAGGGGCTTGTTCCTCTGTTTGAGTGTCCTCCTTATCAAGAGTTACTGCCCTTGCCTACATTTGCTTTTAGGCCTCTTTTTTTAAAAAAACTGATAAATCCTTGTCCTTTGCTACTACACTCATTTAATTTTCATCAAAGGTTGCTACAAGCTTTCACTTGCTGCAAAAATATGCCTGATGGTTGCCAGGCAGGAGGATGAACATGGCATAAGCACTGCACATCATAATTGTAGTCTTCTGACAGTTCATCTTTAGTTCTTGGAATACAGTGCAACTTTTAATTCGTCTTTGGCAAGTATGAATACAACTTCTTGACTTAGAATGAAATTCTGCTAAGGAGTTGTCTACCACCCTTGCCCCTCCCCCTGCATCCTCCTGTTAGTACTCCTTGTTTTGCTTGCTCATCATTTAGGCCTTAGACCAGGGGTGTCCAACCTTGGCAACTTTAAGACTTGTGGACTTCAACTCCCAGAATTCCTCAGCCAACTTTAAAGTTGCCAAGGTTGGACACCCCTGCCTTAGACAAACATAGCAGAATAAATTAATATATACTGAACAGATGCTAAGTTTTTAAATTATTTCTGTTTTCTTTTTGTTGATACAAATTTTGTTTTATGTTTGCCATTACCAAGAAATCAAATATTATGAAGTATGGTATGATGTAGCTAAATATGAAATAAAATTAAATCAATATTAAAGGCTTGTAATCAGGGTAAGTGTAATAAGAGCTTTCATTGGATTTATACTCACATTTCTCAGGTTACTTGGGTAAAATTAAACAGTTTTTTTTTCTTTTGTTTCTATTTATTTTACCTTTAATGGGTTTTTATTATTTGACTGAATTAGTAATCAGGTGTTTTTATGTGCCTTATAGGTGAAAATTGCAACCAGAAAGATTGCTGATGCCTTTGCTATCTCTGGACCATTCAATATCCAGTTTCTCATCAGGGGAAATGATGTGTTGGTGAGGCCTTTTTGAATGTAGAAAATAGTAGATCACAATAATAAATATCACATTTTCTAAGAAGCCCTCTGTTTCTTCATGCACATGTGACAAAAATCGGTCAAGGCTGTTGTTGCTGTTTTCTGCACAGCACAGACTAGAGGAAGTTGTGTAATACCTGCTTTGTTTGATGCCTCATGGGTGTACAGTATGTGCCATTTATATTCTGTCATTCATTGCTATATAAGACATTTTGTGGTACAAGTTTGAAAGAACGGCTCTGTTTGTCCAGATAATACAGTAATTTTAGGAGAAAGCAAGCTCTGTGGAATTGCCGTCTGTCAGAAAGCATGTTAGCTCAGCACTTGCTTTAAATCAGATCAGTACTAAACAAGATTTGTAAGAATATTATAAGCGACTCATCTTATTGGCATGGCAGAAGTTGGACTCTGCAATATACAGAGCTTGCTATTTTGCTATCTTGGGTTATTATGGATTGCTCAAAAATAAATAGGACAGAAGAAAATGCAAAGAGGACATTTGTCTTCCAGGTATTCTTGCTTACGGGATGGTTCACCTACTACTCTGTTAGATACAATATTAACTGTAGAAATGGGAGAGGGAAGAATATCAGGACTGCAAAGAGCTGGAGAGGGGGAATTTAGTTCTTCTGTTTCTCCGTGATTTTCATGAAAACTACACTTGTTCAGGTTATCATAGATAACAGTAGAGAAGTATTAAAGCTGTCTGTTCCTGACTATAACACTTCTTAGCTTTTCTCCAACCTACAGCTAATGTGTGTATTTTTTTAAAAAAAAATATGGTTGTTGGTTGAAGTCAGTTGTTAAAATTGCATTGGGTTTGTTCCACTACCCTCAGCTATAATATCTTCCACTAAAATCCAGGAAAGCAATTTAGGCACTATCACACCCTCTCTCACTATGGATATGCTGAAGGCCTGCTTCAGTAAATAGTTCCATTTCACAGCCCCCCTACAAGAAATCTATGGCATCAGTTGGAAAAAGAAAAGAAAAACAAATTTATGCTACTGCATGTATTATTGGTAAGCCTGTACAATACCTTCATCATATATAAAGAGCTGCTTTTACAAACACATGTTCTTGCTTGAATATGGCAAGCTGAAACTTCAAAGTGATCACAATGAAGCCAAAGCTTATGACTCAATTCTATTCCTGTCCTTTGATAACCCTTTTGTCACTGTTTTGTATCTTTATTGTTATATACTTCATCTACAGTATTTATCTTCTAATCTTGTTATATTTGCTAGAAGATGTAATTTGTATAGATTTGGGAAATAATAAAAACCATGCTGGAAATGTTTTTCAGTATTGATTAACAATTTGGAGACTATTAGTGAGCATCTTGAATGAATGTAATCTCAGAAAATGCTGGGCATTTAAAACACTTTTGTCCATGATGTTACTGTATGTATCCATAGTGAATGTAGATAAATTCTGTCTTTTCATTAATGTGTGTAGGCAGGAGGCTAGAGGAAGATTGATAAATATTCTAATAATGTCCAGAATTTGTAAGGTTATAAATAGTTATGGGTATAAACATGGTATTTATCTTTCTTCGCAATCAATATATAAGCAATCATTAAAGATGTTTCCCATCTCTCTTGTAGGTGATAGAGTGTAACTTGAGATCATCACGATCTATTCCATTTATATCCAAGTCCCTTGGCCTGGATTTCATTGATGTGGCCACGAAAGTGATGACTCGGGAACAAATTCATGAATCCTCCCTTCCTGCACTGACAAATCCTATGATTCCATCAAATTATGTGGGCATTAAGGTATGTGTGGAGTGATGTAGAATAATTAGTAATTACAAGTATGTGGCTTATAAATGTAACTTCACAAGGTTAAAATCTTTTTTATCCATTCATTTAATTGGGGAGAAGAAATAGGTAAAATAATAATCCTCCCCATCGATATACACTGTGCTGAGTACCACATTAAAAAACACAATCAGACTTCCAAATCAAATGCATATTAACAGAGTATGTACATTGAAACAAAGGGTAAGTTTAATGAATAGTATATGACATTTGAAAAATGGATAACTCAGTGTCCCTGTAAACACTCTTCACTCTTAGTAAAATTGCTTCTATCTAAATGAAGCAGGTGTGCACAATCAATGTCCCTCTGTATAATACACAGTGTGTTCAAGGCACTTTGCATTTTAGTTGAGAGCTAATGACTGAAAACAAAATGTCATGAAATATTTGGTAGGTTACTCTATATAATTTTCTTTGTGGGTCAAAATAGGGGTTTACTTTGGAAGTCACAAACTGTTCAAGTTGGTCTCTTGTTTAGTGTTTCATTGAGGATTGGAAACCTTCAATAATAGTTGATGGGCCCTTTTCAGTAAATTACTACCCTTAATATTTTAAGCTGAATGCCAACCTCCAGAAAAGGATAAATTTATCCCTGATTGCTCCCCATTGTGAAATAGGTATTGTAATATCACAGTGATTTGCATGGAAATCCTTCTGTTCTAAACAAAATCTTTTTTAGGAATCCAACAATGCTTGTAAATGCCCACAGCAATAATAATTATTAAAACGCCAGAAAAAAATTAAAATTTCTGAAGTGTCCCTATGGGAAAACTTGTTGAATCATAAATACATTATTATGAATTTATTTTATCTTCTCCTGCAATGCTTTGATGAGCACCCCAATCATATCTTCTTTCCAGTTTGGAGTTGCTTTATCATCAGAGGAAAGAATCTTCCCCCAGAATATCTTGCCAGAAGGCAGACTTATCCAAAATGGAAAAGTCCATGATATCCTTCCATCTTTTTTCATAGTCACAAAATGGGAGATGTAACTGCTTTTCTGGGATGGATTAGCTTGACAGTTACATCTCCTCTTTCCCTCCTCCTTAATTGTGTCATTCAAAGCAAATGGTGGGAAAGGGCCTGCAAGGAAACCTTCAGAAATTGATATAGTTGATAAATGTCTCAGTGGACAACAGATGAGTCAAGATTTGGGTAAAATATGTGGTTTACTCTGTACCAATATTTTGAATGCTATAGTCACAGTCATATTGTTGCCATATTGCTGCCTCATTTCTTTGATTATCCACCATGGAATGATGCTAGTATCTGTTATGCATCTGAGACAATGCTGGATTTAATATATACACCCTATGTATCTACTGTATGTAATGTATGTCTCACATAGACACAGGCACAGGGGGATGGATAGTTGGTGTTATCCATTATTAAGGAAATATAATGGTACAGTGTCAGGATTTAATGTCAGGACCATTTCCCTTCTACCCCCTTTCCCTCTATCATTTGCTAGTAGTGGCATCACCTGCTATCCCATTCCAAATTTCTGATTCTCTTTGAGAATAAGTTCAATCTTTGAGGGACAATTTGAGACACAATTGGATTTGTCCAGCACATTCTGCCCTCTGTCTGGGATTTTAAAAAACCCTAAAACTTTTCTTTTCTTATACTGAGAGTATTTACACCAAAACAAATTCCTTGTGTGTCCAATCACACTTGGCCAATAAAGTATTCTATTCTATTCTGTTCTATTCTATTCTATTCTATTCTATTCTATTCTATTCTATTCTATTCTATTCTATTCTATTCTATTCTAACTTTGAATAATACACATTCTAAATTGTACTAGAATACATAAAATAGAGAGATTCCCCTGCCCAAGGCAGGAGACCTTATACCATCCTGAAGAAATAGATGATCAATCTTTTCTCGACAACCTCCAACAATGGAGCACCCACAATTCCAGGAGGAGAGCTCTTCTATTGATTAATTCTTTTCACTATCAGGAAATTTCTCCTTAGTTCCCGGTTGGATCTCTCTTTAACAAGCCGCCACCCGTTGCTTCTTGTCCTGCCTTCAGGTGCTTTGGAAAATAAGTCAAACCTTGTCTTTGTGGCTGCCCCTCAAGTACTGGAAGATAGCTGTCATGTCATCCCTAATCCTTTTCCTTGTTACTCTAGTCATACCTTAGATGCTTATCATATGGTTTAGCCTTCAGACCCCTTATCATCATTGTTGCTCTTCTCTGCACTCTTTTGTATAGTAGCAATGCAGTATTCCAAGTGTGGCATCACTCATGCAGTATACAGTGGTACTATCACTTCTTGTGATCTTGAGGAAACGGAAATAGAAACATTTTTCCTACTCTTCCAAAATGTCAAACCAGGTTCTGGTTACCAAAAAAGTTGCCCCTTATATCTTGCAGCTTCAGTTTACTGTATTTGGAGAATTAATGTTGCAAATGAATTCACATTTCTTTCTCATTTTCTAGGCTCCAATGTTCTCCTGGCCCCGTTTGAGAGATGTTGACCCTATTCTACGATGTGAAATGGCATCCACTGGGGAGGTATCAACTTTTATAATATTTTCTCACAGAGGTCAATAATTTCTATTGAACTTGGATCAGAATATCCAGAAAAAGATTCTTGGAGAACAGGCCACCTTTACATGACACTACATGAGTGATATTTTTATTATGAATTTGCTTTGTTTTTGTTTTTTTACTGAATCAATCTTTGAAGTGAGAAAAAAAACCAATTTAGAACTTTTTTATTATCTGAAAACAGCCTTTCACATATAAAAATATCAAACTTATCTGGCAGAATTTAACTTGTTTGACCACTGGATGTCCCCCTTCGTTAGTGTTTGAGTCCTATCTCTTTAAAGTAGTTCTTCCAAAAATTTGGTTTCTCTCTTCTCCTCCCTCCACTCCCAGCACATAGAAGAGTATCAAATTTCAGTAAATATTTTAGAATAACAGACATAATATTTTATGAAATATTTCTTGATATCATAGAATTTGGTGTAAAGTCTACATCAGTTTCCAGAGGCTACATCAGACTTTAGAACATCTTTGTTCTAACAACAAACAAATTGGTTTTAGTCAGTTTGGTTTAGTGGTTAAGGCACCAGGTTAGAAAGCCTGTGAGTTAAGTTCTGCATTAGCCATGATACCAGCTGGATGACCTTGGGCCAGCCACTTTCTCTCAGCCCATCATACCTCTCAGGGTTGTTGTTGTTGAACTTGAATGTGAAAGCAACATCAGGGTAACAAAATCTGGGAGACGTATTTATGATTTCTTTGTTAAATCATGATGCATGATGTAGGATGTGGAAAAAAACTACTTCATGTATCCTACAGGAATCTTTTCTATTGTTAGAATCCAAAATATATAACCTTAGGAGGATTCCAGATTTTATTTGGTTTCAGTCAAATATATAGCCCCAAATATGCCTGGTGCAGGAGCAGTCTACTCTTAGCGCAATACCAGTACTTGTCTATAGTTTAGGATTGCAAATGGTGTAAAATCACCCAAAGTAGATGCTTCATCATGCTACCCAATGGTGGATGGTGGATTTCATCTGTCTAGGAATATGGCAAACAAGTTTAACATTTGAGCTGAATATTTTCATTACACTTTTTCAGCTGTTCCAAATTTCCATTCTTTTAAATCTCACTAATTCAGGGACTGCATATTTAGGTTTTTGTGAAAGGTACTCCAAATTGAGGATGGGAGGAAATGAATGTTACTGCATCTATATTGTACAATGTGCAATGTGCACTGCACAGTGGCACTGTTGTGGTTAGCTGGCAGTAGGTGCAGATGGCTGAGGAGAGCGATGACTCTGATGAGGGGCCAGGTCCATCCGGGAGTGGACTGTTGCCTTCAGGGATTGTGGGGGCTGGCAGCAGTGATGAGGAGGTTCCCGAGGAGCCTATGCCAAGTGTGCGTGAGTGCAGGATGATTCGTAGAAGAGAACAGCGGAGCAGCACAGGTGACTCGGAAGTAAAGATGCAATGTAATGGCCCCTCCCTCCAGGGAATATAAGCCTCGTTTCAAAAGGTTTTTGCTTTTGCAGAAAGCAAAAATGTTCTAAGGACTCAGCATTGTGTGTGGAGACTCTGGCTTATTTGAAGAATTCTGTCAAGGCTTTTTGGTTGGACTAATTGGCTGCAAGCTATCTTTTATCTACAAAGAAGTTATTTGTAGATTAAAGCTGAGAAGGTTTGAGTTGCTGCATTTGTTTGAGATTTTCTTGCTGATAACAGAGTTGGGTCAGAACAGGCACAGTGGTTAGAACGCAGTACTGCAGGCTACTTCTGCTGACTTCCAGCTGTTGCTATTAACTTGGTAATGGTGATTAAGCATGATAACTGTCTGTGTTTTGGGATTTGAGTGTCTACATGTATTCAAATAGGGATACCATTGAAAACAATGCAAATAGACTGCCAAGGTTTCTTCCAGCTTTATTATGACTGAGCTACACAGCATCAATATAAACTGGTGCATCTGACTGATATGCAATAATATATACTAAATCAGAAAGAAGAATTTGCATAATTCTACCATTATCATTGTAGTAAACATTATTCAAAGAGAAAAATTACCTGAATCTCATATTGACATATCACATATATCTGCATTATGTGTGTGGTCTCAGAAATGGGCACAGTTTATATTTCCTCCTCAGGAATTTTTCTATACTTGCAACATAGCTATGATTAGTTTTGGCTTGAGTGAATATGGTGATTAAATTTATATGGGAATTAGTTTTAAAGTCAATAAGGACTGATGAAATATTATAAATAAATTAGAGTATACTGTAAATTGAAATGAAGAGATCATTATATTGACCTTTATGATTCTAAACACATTGATGCCCAAGTGCTTCAAATATGTGATAAACACAGTTCTATTCAATAATAGATTAGTTCCCAAAGTGTATTATAGGATTGCAATATAATTATAGTGAACTTGATTGAATTACAACATCCATTTTTCACATATAAAGGCCACATAAAATTATAATATTGTATAGCTAATACTAGAATATGTCCTATATCTTTCAAGAATTTTATTATTATCATTATCACTCTGCTGCTGAAATTGAACTCGAGTCACAACTGCAGCAAATTTTGCTTTGAGGATAGTTAATGGAGAGAGAAAAGCTGATTGCCTTTCTAACTTTTTGAAGGGGCTTGATTTCATCAGAAACAAAAGAAAAAAAGGGATGAAGATTATTTTTCTAAGTGTTAGATACTGAGAAAGAATATTTTAGTCATAAAGGAGAGATTATTAACTTTTATGAGTTAGAAAGATCCATATTCACAATTGCCATAAAATAGGAAAATTATGAAGGTCTTTCTTGCCAGTGAATAGAAGGTAATAACTCTCCACTGGTAAAACAGTCACTTTATTCTACAAATGCATTTTAAATGAATGGATATGAATAGCTGTAGAAACAGAATGAGCTTAGATTTAAATAGGAACTTCCAACCACTTATAAGTGCCAATAGCAGTAACTATTGAGATAATGTTTCCTTTCCCCTTCTCAATATTTAATATACAAGCTTGATCATTTCTATTTTGAAAGTTGCATAAAACTTAATTATTGGGGCCCATTATATTCAAAATTATTTTTTCTGGGTTTGATATTATATAGCATATTATATCTCCTAAACGATCATGATTTATAAAGTGTAATTTATAGAGCAGTGTAATACCTGAATACCTGAAATATTTAAGGGAGAGGTAGAAGAGCAATTTGATGTAAAATTTTGCAAGCCAGAATAGTTCCATTAGTAAAGCTTCTGTTTTGTTCCTTTTAGAATATTGCCTAGAGCTTGGTACTTTTTCTGTTTGTCTAGCTCCATTCTACTGCTTTAACAATGTCCTCTTACAAAGGAAACCTACATCCTTACTTCTTTCTCTTCCTAAGCACTGAAACTATGTAGATAGTGCAGGATGTCTCACTGTTTTAGAAAGAAAATTTATGAAATACTATTGATAAACTACCTAAACTGAGGACATGGCCATGATTTGTGAAATGTTTGCATATTTCTACAATATAATATACTGTCTAAAGCATTAATGCTTGGTGTTAAGCAGTGAATGATGCCTCTAATCACTCCTTCATAAAAAGATATACTAGCAGGTGCTACTGCTGGTTTCATCATTGTGCAATTGATTTGTTATTCTCTTTTATCAATTGATTGCAAAACAATACCTGCAGTAAAATTCAAATTCTATCAAATAATAGCAAAGAAATTGAAGGATAACCTATCACATAGACTATATCAGTAGTCGCCAACCAGTGGGCCAGGGACCACTGGTGGTCTGCAAGAAAATTTTGGTGGTCCACAGAGAAATGTCACCCCCAAAGCAATTAATCCATGCTGCACAGGAAAAAAAAAAAGGCTTGTGACACTTGCATTGCAAACAACATGAGGTAGTGAGGGGAGGGGGGAAAGGGTGGAGGGGGGAAACTTGCCTCACGCGCCCCACGTGCCTGGCCTGGCCACCAGGCTGCTTCTTTCCACTTCTTTCTTCTTTTGGCTGCACATAAGGAAAGCAACAAAAGTCTTTCTTTCTCTCCCCCAAACTCCACCAGAAATGAGTCTTTGGGATCCTGCAAGGCATCCTGCTCCAAGAGGCTGGCATGATAAGTCTTACAAAGACTCATTTCTGGTGGAGTTTGGGGGAGAGAAAGAAAGACTTCTGCTGCTTCTGCTGCTGCTGCTGCTTTCCTTGCATGAAGCCAAAACTCTCTCTCTCTCTTTCTTTCTCTCTCTCCCTGAGAACAGAGCTGGAGATGGTATCCTGCGATCCCAAATAAAGAATGATTGATGGTAGGAAAATGGGGTGGGGAATTTTCCTGCAGACTTTTTTGGGGATTTTTCCAGGGTCTCTGGTCCGCGGGATTTAAAATTATGAGTTTGGTGGTCCCTCAGGTCCAAAAGGTTGGTGACCCCTGGACTATATAACTTGGAAGGAACTTAAATATCATTGGTGGGACTAATTTATTGAACAATTTATCAAAATGCACAGAAACTGACATTGGGCATCAACCTTGCTATTTTTTTTATTACTTGTCCCTATTACATCCTTAATTTTCTGGGAGTTAGATTATTGTTTAACAATTGGAATCCTTTGTATAATTGGCTAAACCAAAGATAGATCACCTCTAGGAAAACTATGGCCGAGGGCCTCCGAAGCAGAGATAAAGAAAAGCACTGCCGACAATATTTTTGAAGAAGAGAGGATCTTACAGACAGTCACAAAATATGGTTTTATTTTAACTGTTTTACCTTTAACTGTACTACCCTTCCCCTCCCTTACTCTTCCCTTTTTCCTCTCTTAGGCTTTCCTCTCTTTCCCTCTTGGCCTATGCTAAGGCCTGTTTGTCTTTTTGTTGTACATAACTTGTAGTTGTGTTGTGCTTTTAAAGGTAAAACTAATAAAGTATTTTTCCAAAAAAAATAAGAAAAATAAATAAATAAATAAATTCTCAGCCACTAATCCTTTAAATCTGGCATGTTAAACTATATGCAAAATGCATCTCATTCCTTTGCTTCCAACCTATACTTTTTGTGTGTTGTCTTCAGCTGAAACAGCTTCTCAAATAATCAAGTCTATGCTCCCTAAGCAATTCTGCATTCTTATGGCAGGCAATATCATTCATTTATGGGCCCAGAGAAGCATTTATAACCCTCACTGTTATTTAAGCATTAAGTAGTATCAATGTTCTGTGGAAGGTAGTCATGCTTATGAACCAGAGCTGTGCTTGGCATCTACATCATTCATAGATGGATCCATTTAAGTTGCTCCACGGTGTGCTGTTTGAAAGTAACATATTCCTGATTCCTTCATTAATGCTTAATTAAAATATAAGATTCATCTCTGCTGATCTGCCGGTTTCTGGCTGGTTCAAGAGCTACAAATAGGAGAAAAGAGGAAAAATGATCCTTTTAAAAAATGTTATTGTCCTTGATCAAACTATCTTCTTTATCTCTTTTGGCCCTCTTTTTCTGCCCCCCCCCCCCCCAATGCCCAGGTGGCTGGCTTTGGAGAAAATGTTCACTCAGCCTTCCTGAAAGCAATGCTCTCTGCAGGGTTTAAGTTGCCACGGAAAGGAATTCTGCTTGGAGTCCAGGTGAGCCGCTGCCGCTTTGAGCAAAGGCATGTGATTGTAAAAGAGAGAGGTCAATCTATTTCTGGTTCTTGTTGTTGCTGTGTTCTGTTGCATCGTCAATATTTTTAATTGACATAAAAATATTTTTAAAATATGCTTTGCCATAAAATATTCCTGACTGGTAATATTTACCATGAAATGTTTTTGAGCAAAGAACTGTTTCCATCAAATTCTGAGAAGTATACAATTCAAATGCTATGTACCAATCTATGGATGGTGCAGGAACTGACTTAGGGTAATCTGCTTAAAATATGGAACACTGTCTTAGAAGAATTTCCGTTAATGTTCTAAGTAAGAAAGGGCCCACAGTTCAGAGAGTAGAATATATGCTTATAATATCCTTGTTAATTAGAGTGAAGGTGGGGGTGGAAACCTTAATCCCTGTGAAAAATCATGTATTTGCTCCAGCTAAGGGGAGATACATTAGAACTATTAACTAATATTTCAATTATTTCATACAATAAAAGTTAATAGGTTTCCTCTTACATTTTGTAACTGTTATTGTTCATTCAAATGGAAGTTTTTTCTATCCAGAAAAATCCAAATCCTATTTGTTTTAGCATACTAAATAGTCTGGGTTACATAGCAGATACCAACAATTTGTGTTATCAAGGGCAAGAGCACTCCTGAATATTCCCACAGATCATATCTTATCTAAGACTATTTTGACACACCCACATATTTGAATGAAACCTGAGAATACTCATTTTGCAAAATAAAAGTAATCCTCAATCTCCATCCCTCCCTCTTACAAGGCTGCCCACCCCTCTCTTCCTGCAATGCTTCTTCGCTGCCTCAGGGTAATTACAAGCTGCAGAAGATACAGAAGAACGGTGATACATTAATAAATCTCCTCAAGGCCT
Organism: Notechis scutatus; assembly: GCF_049901735.1. NCBI lineage: Eukaryota > Metazoa > Chordata > Lepidosauria > Squamata > Elapidae > Notechis > Notechis scutatus. Next base: position 166,644,188 of record NC_142009.1, on the reverse strand, counting down.
CTGTGTCTGTTTTCCAAATGATCAGTCACTGGATCTGAGATTGGAAAATGCTAGGGGTCTCATAAAAACAATTGATGGCCTTTTACAATCCTCCTGCTGTGCTCGTAATAAGCTTATACCCCGCATAAAGTCAATAAGAAAATAATTAACAATAATACTGACTTCCCAATCTTGAATGATTACTGTAGACAGCAAGAAAGGATAAGAGAATTAGGCCCCCAACTTTTAGCAACAGGAAACTGACCTGAGAGAAGAGCAAAAACAAGCAAACAATAGGGTCAAATACCTTCTCAAGTATGTCTATAACAGAGGTGGTATTCAGCAGGTTCTGACCAGTTCTGGAGAACCAGTGGCAGAAATTTTGAGTAGTTTGGAGAACTGGCAAATACCACCTCTGACTGGAGATTTTACAGTATCCTTCCCCTGCCACGCCCACAGAACCGGTAGTAAAACAATTTGAATCCCGCCACTGGTCTATAAGGTAACAGTTCTAGTACAAGAATTAAATCCTTACCATTTATTTACTTCTCTGAGAAACAGGTGATTGAAGGGATAAAAAACTGGGTTCAACTAGCCAATCACTAATGAAAATGTCTATGCATGCTACCTTATAACTTTAAACAGGTTTAAAGTCATTCCCACCCTTGAGAGAATAAGCTCAGGAAGTTTGCTTGGCAATTAATTCATCCTTTAAATGAATTATATTGTCACCCAACCTTGATACGATCGGATATTCCTCTCAAGCAAAATAGTTCATTATGTTAGTCCCTGCTGTTCACTTTAGAGTCATTCAATATTTTACAAATGGGCTAGAAGCAATTCTTATCACTATAAGCTCTGTTGCTCCAGCTGTTGAGCTCTGCCACATATTCCAGTATGCTCCACAGAGCAGATGCTACTGCCCAAATAATAGTGGTCTATCAGTCATTATGAAGGTGCTATGCTTGACCTGCTGATAGAGGATGCCCAGTCAAATTGCTTGCCCTTTTGGCTAATCCCCTAGTGATGATTAATGAGCATTGCATCTACTCTGCATGATGAAAGTATAGGTCTGTCTAGAAATGTCCTAAGGTCATGGGAAGTAGAAATAAGTGTTAGGGTGTGAAATCAACTACATTATTAACTTGCTTTTTTAGTTTTTCTTCATTTAACTGCTTGTGCTTAGGACGCCTCAGGAAAATAAAAGTTAATCCAATTTTAAGGCAGATGAAATTTGATTTTTCTTTTTAAAAAAGCAGCGGCTCAACCAGTTTTTAGAATAAAAATGGATAAGTCTGTAAAACTAATGGTAGACTGTATAACTTGTCAGATAGAATTCTGCTAATAATGAATATAAAATGAACCAAAGTTTAATAGCCCGCAAATAGACTGAGCAGAATCCATTAGAATTAGGCAGTTAATAAATTTAAATAAATAAATAATAGGAATAATAATAACAACAATAACAACAATAATGACTTTTATGGCTGATAAGTAACAAATGGGAATGACTGAAGCAGCAATGATAGATGCAGGTTGGGTAGGTTGGTTTTGTAATGCCATTAGCCATTACTGTGATTACTTTCATGACAGTGGACAATGAAATATCCTTTCCACTTGACTCTCTTATGGTGAGGAATATTTGGTTTCCCTTCAAATATTTTTGAATATATCTAAAAGTGAAATAATTAGGAATATAGGCCAAGTCAGGGAGGTCCCCTTGTATACTTTACACAAAAGCAAGGTGAGCCCAAGATTTGCCAGGAGCAGAAATGGAGACATGTTTTGCTTTACTGCATCAAATTTGAAGTGACATAATAGTAGATGGGAGAGAAGAGAGTATATTAAAGTATGTGCCCTGTATTTACAACAAACATACATTGGTGCTCTGCCCTGATCTGCTGTAAGTATTACTAACCAAAAGGGCAAGCAATTTGACTCAATTTAATTGAATTGGGAAGATATTCCCATTCAGATTCCAATAGCAATATCATTTAGACCTATATATTGCTTTACAGCATTTAGACCTATATAGTGCTTTACAGCATTCCCTGGGCAATTCACAATGTCAGCATATTGCCTCCAACAATCTGGGCCCTCATTTTACTGACCTTGGAAGGATGGAAGTCTAAGTAACCTTGAGTCCCGTCAGGATCAAACTCGAAGCTGGGGGCAGAGTTTGCCTATAATATTCCATGCTAACCATTATGTCATCTTTATGTCCTTGATTTTAGATCAGGAATCCCCAACTTTTAATCAACCCCTTTATGAAATTTCAGATTGTTCATTGACCCACCAAACATTTATTATATGAAAATAATTTTAAACACGTTATTTTAACTAACAGTTCTACAAATAACAATGTTAACAACCCTTGGATAGTCCCATTGATCCTTGGGGGTCCATATTGACTACTTTGGAGAATCTTGGTTTAGATAAAGGAAGATGAGGAAAACCTGACATTTAAGAAAAACATACTAGTTGACTAGTTGTTTTATTAGCTTTCTTAAATAGACTATTTAGTAAGGTTTATTGAAGACATGCAGCAGCAGTATCCCTGTGTTAAAGTAATGCTAAATGTAACATGTTTACAACATGCAGGAAATGCTTTATCTTTAAACCTTGAGTAATTAGGGTCTGTTCCTGAATCACTTGACAAATATAGAATGTAAGTGCTGGAAGGGACTTTTAAGATTATCTAGTAAAATCTTCTGCCCAATGCCAGGCAGTATATGGTTGAATGTCTGGACAATTGTCAGTTATCCTGTATTAGGCAAACTAGGTATGATATATTGCTGCAGGAACTAAGTATGAGCTTGCTGCTTCTGGGTATAGTACAATTGGGGACATGCTCTGAATAGATTTTATAATGCATGCATCAATATTAAAAAAAAACACTAATGTCTGAGGCATATTGAGAAGAGGTACAGGGATGAGGTTCCAAATAAGATTTTAAAAAGACATCTCTAACTTGTAAAGAGACTGAATTTGTGGTGCTGGAGGAAAGGGTTAGGTTAGGCCACCTTCCGATCAGTGAGCAGGCCTCTGCTACAAGCTGCAGCCTTTGCAGCTGGTTTTACAAAAAGAAATATGAAGCTGAAGAAGATGCAGCATGAATCACTCCATTAACTAAACTCTTCAATCCCTGAGAAAAAATGATTTCAGGACAAACTATAATTGGAAGTGCATAAAGATGAGTTTGTTGATTAATCTATATATATAGACGAACACTATATATACAGACGAACACAATACAGAAGCCTGATGATGGCAGATGAGATTCTGCCGAAACGTTGCTACAACTTTAAAAGCACAACTATAATGACGTGGGGAAATACCCGAACAAAGCTGAATACCATATATATAAAATTTGCTTGATTTCATATTCAACTTACAGCTAAAGTTGTTTAACAAGTGCAGTAGGAAAAGCTAATACTGCTTTTAGTCCGAACTGAACTAGCATAGTTCCATAAAAACTAAAATCAGCTGAGGAGCCTCTATTCATAGGATAATTATACAGTGTATGAAAAGGAAGTTGAAGGAAATGAGAATGTTCATTTTAAAATAGAACCCCAATAGCTTGCAGTTCTAAGCCAAGTTAATGTAACTCACTTTTTAGAAGTGAGTGATTTCTACTTCAGATACTTTCAATCAATCTTGACATCTAGGACAGGTTTGATGACTACTATAATCCTCCTCTCCCTCTCGCTCTCTCAATATCTTTTATAAGCGTTCAGTAATGTTTGATAGAAGTTTATCATCCTATTATGAAAGTCCAGATCAGAAGGCAGAGTTATTCCAAAGTTGAGAAGCTTCCAACTCCGTCAAGTTAGATATTTATTTTTTCCTCTTAATTTAGAGAGCAGAAATGTCTTCTCAAGAAATGACCCTTGAAACTACAATTGGCTCATTTTCCCTTACAAATTCCTTGCTATACTTGTTAGGGTTTCTCACTGTAAACCTGTGCCAAATCTAACTAGCTGAATAAATAGTTTTTTGAAATCCTCACTCTTTGTTAAAACTCAGGTGAAATGCTTTTAATTTGAAAGTCAGCATCTGCTGCTTTTTGACCTGTTGGTTAGGAAGATCTGAACAATAGTAGAAAGATCTTGCTAAACAACAGAATTAATTCACTTAATAAAAAATAATTCGGATGATGAGGATGACAACAATAATAATGACAACTTTGTATTTCTACATAAACTAGCAGCCATCTTTTATTACAGAGAAGGTCGTAGGTGCCTTCTAGCTCTAACCCTAACCTGCTACCCTTTATATTTGCACCACTGCATTCTCATTTTTTCTCACCAGCCATTTTCCACACCAGATAACAATAGTTAACACAAGTGGCCTCTTGGGGAAATTGGAGTTAATAGGTACATAAAGTAGGGCAAGATGTACAGAGACTTATGTGATAAGACATCATAATGGTACATGGTTATGCACATTTCTATGCTAAAAGGGTCAGGCTGGTAGCAGAAACAGTTTTTTTTGTTGTTGTTACTAACCTGCATATTCTTGTTACACAGCTTGCTTCATTTGGCACTTCCAGTATAAAATATAGTTCATTTTTAGCCACTTTAGGGTCTAACTTTTATTTGTTTAAAAAAGTAAGTTTCTAGGTGTTACTATAAAGGAGAGAGACCTATACTTTTGTCAGTTTCTACTAAATGTTTCAAATTAAATTTGAGCTTTCACATGATATAGTCCCTGTTCTTGCCCATTTTTTCTCTTCTCTTCTTCCTTTCTTTAAGTTCCAGGGGTCCAGGGGTCGACCGGAAAAAGAATTATGAACTTTCCTGAACAAGTGACCAAGCAATGTTCTGTTGTCTAATAATCCAGACTCCCTAGTTATAAGGCCTTGAAAGGCATAGTTTTTTGTTAAGATTCTGGGGGACCCAACTTATTGGTGAGACATGGACTTCAATTGAGACAGTACTTTTGTACCTTATTAGTGTAAAATAGCTTATCACTACAATAAAGCTCATGCATTATATAGCTTTCTATGACATTCACTTTTAAGAAGAGGCAGATGTCAAAGACTAGCACAGAGCTTCTCTATGTACCCTGTAGTAAAAGCAGAGATTTCCTGTATATATTGTGAATGATCCTCACTGCAAACATTGTGGAACAAAAATATTCTGCTTAGTTGATTCTTGTTTTTCTTTCAGCATTCCTTCCGCCCAAAATTTCTTTATGAAGCAGAGCAGCTGCATAGTCAAGGTTTTAAGGTAGGTTATTTGTTGTATGAGAACTCAGGAAAGTCTATACTTGTTAGCTAAGGGCTCATCCAGAATGATTTTGAATTCTACTATATAGTGCAATATTAATGCAATATCAGGTTTTCAATTCATCTGTATAGAAAGTGAAGAATGCGTGTTTGTGTTTTATTTTTATAGTTACAATGTACACTGAAGATGGCATTTAATTTTGTTGTACAAGGTGTACAAGGTGTAAACTAAACTAATTTTGCTCTTCTCCTTCATCTCTTCATGTAAAATTCAACTAGTATAGGTGAAATAAACAATAGAATCTGGAAACTTTGGATAACAATAAGGTACATGGGCAAGTGAAAATGAACACATTTTGGATTTATTCTGTGAACAGCTTCAAATATCTGGTTTAACTAGGCTTTCCTGATTTTGGTGATATCCAAATCTTTCCACTCAGAGCACATATCACATGGGCTGAACATGTTTCTTCTATGGCAGATGTTCCACATGTGTTTAGAAATATGCAAACTGCAACTAGAGAAAGGAAAAGCTGTTCTGTGTGGGAAAGCATAGAAAATATTAACAATTTTTTGGAACTTCAGATCTTATAATATGTACATATCATGATTTCATTATTATTAGAAAAACTATATTGGCTAGACTGAAAAAATAGCCTTTCTGACATTTATTTTTGTAAGCAATAATAGAGCACTGTGAACATTGAGGTGCCCAGTGGCTAAGTCCTTTCTGATACATTTTCACCTTTAAGTAAGAGCCTGTTGCATCAGTTATTATACTGCTAGCTGGCAAAGGCTGAAATGACATGTGCCAAAGTTACTTGCAAACTGTTTTGTAAAACACAAAATCCTGATTTGGCTCTTCAAAGTCCACTTGTTCAGGGCTGACATATAGATCTTGGTTCCACAGGCATAAGGGACAATACACTATCTATTCCTCATCTTTAGATTATATTCTTTTCATCCTATAAATGGAATAACATGAGCTTTCTGATCACCTCTGAGTTAAACTGATATCCACCTGGGAATAAAAACTATACAGTAGCATAAAAGTTTCTCTCCCCACTGTCAATCCTTGACCTGAATCTATTGCCTGTTTGAGCCCACAAGCTGGTTGTATTTTGATTCCCACTTTTTAAGCAAAGTGATCAGCTTTCCAGTCTACCTCTCTCAGAAAGTCAACAGCTGGTTGGAATCCATCCAACAATCACAACAGTGATGCAAGAAGACAAGCTGGGAGAATGGCAAGTTTTGACAAGTGGCAAATGGCAAAACCATCAATTTGTTCCTTACTTTATTCTCTCACCTGAAGAGTCTATGTGATTTAAAACTTCTTGACAACAGTTGTAGGTACCCAGATTCTTTCTCTCTTATTGAATGGTCTTGTTAGAGAAGATACAGCATAGATACAGATAGCCTTTATCACTTGGCATCTTGCCAGATCCTGGAACAAAAACTATTCATGAATTCTAGAACTAGAAAACCTTGAATTACGCCGTTCGGTCTGACCTAAGCATGGTATACAAAATCATACATTGCAATGTCCTACCTGTCAATGAATACTTCAGCTTCAACCATAACAACACAAGAGCACACAATAGATACAAACTCAAAGTAAACCGCACCAAACTTGATTGCAGGAAATACGACTTCAGCAATAGAGTGGTCAATGTCTGGAATACTCTACCCGACTCTGTAGTTTCTTCCCCAAACCCCAAAAACTTTAACCTTAGACTGTCTACTATTGACCTCACCCCTTTCCTAAGAGGTCTGTAGGGGCGTGCATAAGCGCACCAACGTGCCTACCGTCCCTGTCCTATTGTTTCTCTTATTCTTTTATTTTTCTTATATGTAACCATTTCATGTATTCACAACTATGTATACATTTATACTTATTATCTTGTAAACAATTGGCAAATCAAATAAATAAAATAAATAAATAATAAGTCTTTCAGTGAACTTTGCCCAACAGCATGAAATGCTTTCTGTTTACACATTTCTACTATTCTACTAGTGCATACTTACTAAAATTGTAACTGAACCTTTTGTGGGATAGCTGACTTTTCACATTGCTTTAGCACCAAACCATATGAGTAGCCAAAATACATGTAATATGTAGAACTCTCTATTTTATATGTAGCAATGAGAAAATAGGCAGTTTTAAAAGTTTCCGGTCCTTTCCAAGTAGGAGAACAGTAATCTTCTAAAACAGGGGTCCCCAACCCCCTGTCCATGACCAGCACTGGTTTGCAGCATGTCAGAAACTGGGCCATGCAAACAAGTGAAGCCGCATCTGCAGGATGCAGGCAGCATACCCCTCCTCTGGTCCATGGAAAAACCTCTCTCCACAGAACTGGACCCTGGTACCCAAAAGGTTGTGGGCTGCTGTTCTAAAAGATACTAATCTAATGATGGCATCCTTTTATAATATCCAAATGTCGGAGTTCCAATAGTAGAAGTTATAAAGCAATGCTTTGTTACTAAATCAGTAAAAAAAGAAACACTTAATCACTGCTGAACATTAGCATTATGGATTTTTCTAGTTTATTTTCCCTTATTTTGTCATCCAGTTTCTAACTGGAGGAGAGATAAATTATGTTACATGGGTTGGGTCCAGGGGTGGGATTCAAATTTTTTAACAACCAGTTCTGTGGGTGTGGCTTAGGTGGTGGGCGTGGCTTGGTGGTCATGTGACTGGGTGGACATGGCTTGGTGGTCATGTTATTGGCTGGGCGTGGCCAACTCAATATCACTCACATCGAGGCTTGCATCTCCTTGCCTGGCCTCTCATGACTGTGGGGATGTTGCAACAGTCATAAGTGTGAAAAATGGTCATAAGTCACTTTTTCGGTGCCATTGTAACTTTGAATGGTCACTCCACACAAGCAAAGTACAAGCAAAGGAGAAGAAAAAACTTCCAGAGAAGTTCCTGAAACAGGAAGTCTAGTCCTGCCAAGAATGTAATAAGGGTTAACGGAGAGGCAGTTTCTGTAAGCAACACCAGAATGTTTCCTTCCTGCCTTCCTTACAGGATTAGGCCAGTAATTTCTTCTAACAACTGGTTCTCCGAACTGCTTAGAATGTTAACAACTGGTTCTAGAGAATAGGTGCGAACTGGTAGAATCCCATCCCTGGTTGCGTCTATGACTTCCCAAACCATATTACAATACCTCTTTTTAAAAAGGCAGCAACTGATTCACCACCCACTCAGGCTATTGTCATTAAACCTCAACAGGAAGCTTGTCATTGATTTTCAGTTGCTCAATCTCCTACATTCCCACTGATTGTTAAATGAAATCTTTTTTTCCTGATCATTACACAGCATAGACACACTCATGCATGTATGTACATAAATCTCTTTCTGCAGCTTTATGCTACACCAGCAACTTCAACATGGCTCAATAGTAATGGCATACCTGCTTCTCCAGTTGCCTGGCCTTCGAAGGAGAAGTCAGAACCCATACTTCCTCCAGTCAGACAGTAAGAGATCCAAAAACTGGTAATATTTACAGTTGGGCAAAACTTTCATTAGAACCAGCTGTGAGAGAAAATGACTTGTAAGCGTTTGACTTTTTTAGAACTCTTCATCAGAGAGATGGGGTCAATATAGCTGGGTTCGTATTACCTGATCTGCCCGCACCTACCCCTTTAGTATCAAACAGTAACTACTGAGCATTCTGAAATACTATTACCAATTATCTTCTTTGGTAAACTTAGGTGGGTTCCAGACTCTCAAGAGAACGGAGCTCTGGATCAGTTAACACTGCAGAAGCCACAACTTTTCCCCTTTCCTGCCATTCTGATGGATCTATCATCCCAGATTAGTTTAAATTAAGCTGCTGTTGTGCCTGTAATGGTTACAGCTAAGGGTTATGGAGTTATGGAGTTACAGCTAAGGGTTATGGAGCTGAATATGGCTTAATGAGTTTGAATCATCTCTACCTTAACCCACTGCTGTGTTTATGTCTCACACTGTTTGCTTTTAAATTAGAACATCTTGAGTTGGACTGTAAGCAGTCAGATACAAGGTGCTTTAATGCCTTTGGATCTAGCTTTAGAGTTGAAAAAATTACCAACTGAGTACAAAGGCCTGTATTGATGGAATTCTAAAAAATGCATTTGATTTACTGGAGATAGCTTTATTTGAGCTCTCAATCTCATATATGCTTCCTTTCAGGCTCATAAAGGATGGGAGCATAGACTTGGTAATTAACCTTCCCAACAACAACACCAAGTTCGTGCAGGATAATTACCTAATCCGTAGGGCAGCTGTTGATGGTGGAATCTCTCTCCTCACTAATTTACAGGTATTTCTCATAGTCCCATTGAATTGGTTATTGCATCCTACTGAGTAAACTCCAACTTGAAAGCCTTAATCAATGTCTGGCAGCAAATTATTTTTAATGTGGCAAAAATCTCATTGATTTAGGATAGGATTGTTCCCCTTTCTCCTTTTTTTTTTTTTTGTAACCTGTATTGTATTTCACTATCTTGTCACCATTAGTTTTAAAACCATTTTGATTTAATAGAGAGCAGACTGCTGATTTTCAGAAAACTCATATCCATAAGAGCTAATACATGACAAAGAGATTGAAATCTGATCCAGAGATTTCTGGTGTTCTCTGCTGGATAGCCTTAGGCAAAACCTTCTCTTCCCCAAGACTTATTCCTTAGCTGCAATACAAACCAAATGACAGCAGCCTATTTAACAGAATTGCTGATATAATTAGAACAAGAGAATGTATGTGAAGGCGCACAATAGCAGCAGGGGAGCAAAGTTATTGCTCTCTGCCCCTTTCTTCATTCCTATGTTCCTGTTGTCTGTGAGAACATTTTACCTCTCTAGCCCCTCGGTGTTTGTCCCCTAGGCAATGCACAGCTCATCAGCATTTCAGAGAGAAAAAGAAACAGAAGAACATTCCTCCCTCTCCTCTCTCTGCATCCTGCCAGTGTTGCTTTCTCTATCACTACTTAGAAAGGGAAAGGACAACATGGGCACTTCCACATAGCACACTTCTTACACTCATATCTCCCCCAAGCAATTTGAAATGGTTTCCAATCCTTTTTGGGCCCCTTTTCTGAATCCCGGGAATCCTATCAGCTTATGCTCCTTTTTCAGCTAACCAAAAGGAGCATGCAAGAAAAAAAAAACACATAATGCAATTGGTGTTTTGCTTAAACAAAACAATAAAATATTCCCCTCTACTCCCCACAAAGAAGAAATGAAGTAAATTGCTAGCTGTGTACATTATTTACAAATGAACCTGAATGTTTTAATGGGATGAAGTTCCCTTATTACTCAGCCATAATTCCTATTATAGATCCTATTAAAAATTAGGAAGCTAGCATGATGTGTCATTGGTATTGCAACCAGGCTTTTAATGCAGTACAGTACTTTCAATTTTGATTGTAGGCTGCAATGATGGCAGATGGATCAATATGCTAAAAACAAAATACTGTACACATTTTAGAATAATACAAACCTTCTCAATAGAAACAGAGAAAAAAGAATTAACTCACCAAATGGCCTGATGCTACATACACTGCTCAAAAAAATAAAGGGAACACAAAAATAAGACATCCTAGATCTGAATGAATGAAATATTCTTATTAAATACTTTGTTCATTACATAGTTGAATGTGCTGACAGCAAAATCACACAAAAATTATCAATGGAAATCAAATTTAGCAACCCATGGAGGTCTGGATTTGGAGTTACACTCAAAATTAAAGTGGAAAAAAACACTACAGGCTGATCCAACTTTAATGTAATGTCCTTAAAACAAGTCAAAATGAAGCTCAGTAGTGTGTGTGGCCTCCACGTGCCTGTATGACCTCCCTACAATGCCTGGGCATGCTCCTAATGAAGTGGCGGATGGTCTCCTGAGGGATCTCCTCCCACACCTGGACTAAAGCATCCCCCAACTCCTGGACAGTCTATGGTGCAACGTGGCGTTGGTGGATGGAGTGAGACATGATGTCCCAGATGTGCTCAATTGGATTCAGGTCTGGGGAATGGGCGGGCCAGTCCATAGCATCAATGCCTTCGTCTTGCAGGAACTGCTGACACACTCCAGCCACATGAGGTCTAGCATTGTTGTGCATTAGGAGGAACCCAGGGCCAACCGCACCAACATATGGTCTCAGAAGGGGTCTGAGGATCTCATCTTGGTACCTAATGGCAGTCAGGCTACCTCTGGTGACCACATGGAGGGCTGTGCGGCCCCCTAAAGAAATGCCACCCCATACCATTACTGACCCACTGCCAAACCGATCATGCTGGAGGATGTTGCAGACAGCAGAACGTTCTCCACGGCATCTCCAGACCCTGTCATGTCTGTCACATGTGCTCAGTGTGAACGTGCTTTCATCTGTGAAGAGCACAGGGTGCCAGTGGTGAATTTGCCAATCTTGGTGTTCTCTGGCAAATGCCAAACGTCCTGCACGGTGTTGGGCTGTAAGCACAACCCCCACCTGTGGACGTCGGGCCCTCATACCACCCTCATGGAGTCTGTTTCTGACCGTTTGAGCAGCCACATGCACATTTGTGGCCCGCTGGAGGTCATTTTGCAGGGCTCTGGCAGTGCTCCTCCTGTCCCTCCTTGCACAAAGGCGGAGGTAGTGGTCCTGATGCTGGGTTGTTGCCCTACTACGGCCTCCTCCACATCTCCTGATGTACTGGCCTGTCTCCTGGTAGCGCTTCCATGCTTTGGAGACTACGCTGACAGACACAGCAAACCTTCTTGCCACAGCTCGCATTGATGTGCCATCCTGGATGAGCTGCACTACCTGAGCCACTTGTGTGGGTTGTAGACTTCGTCTCATGCTACCACTAGAGTGAAAGCACCACCAGCATTCAAAAGTGACCAAACCATCAGCCAGAAAGCATAGGAACTGAGAAGTGGTCTGTGGTCACCACCTGCAGAACCACTCCTTTATTGAGGATGTCTTGCTAACTGCCTATGCTTTCTATCTGTTGTCTATTCCATTTGCACAACAGCATGTGAAATTGATTGTCAGTCAGTGTTGCTACCTAAGTGGACAGTTTGATTTCACAGAAGTGTGATTGACTTGGAGTTACATTGTGTTGTTTATTTTTTTGAGCAGTGTATGTCTCCTTATTTTCTGACCAAAAGAAGGAGAAAATATAACTCTTTTCAATTTTACTCCAGGAAGCCTCCCAGAATGATGAAAACTTGCTGAGTGGACAGACAAGATAACTCTGATACGATTGGCTGCAAAGATCTATAAAACTGCTAAATGGCAGCATAAAGATAAAAGAAAACTATTTTTGAACTGCCATGAGCAAGATAACAGATAATCAGAATTGGAAGGGACCTTGTAGGTCATCTAGCCCAGGGATGCCAATCTTTTGGATTTCAGGGACCACCAAACTCATAATTTTAAATCTCGTGGACCAGAGACCCTGGGAAATACTCAAAAAAAGTCTGCAGGAAAATTCCCCACGCTGTTTTCCTACCAATTGATCATTCTTTATTTGGGATCACAGGATACCATCTCCAGTTCCGTTCTCAGGGGGAGAGAGAGAGAGAGAGACTTTTGGCTTCATGCAAGGAAAGCAGCAGAAGCAGCAGAAGTCTTTCTTTCTCTCCCCCAAATGAGAAATGAGTCTTAGTGAGACTTGTTGCGCTGGCACAGCCTCTTGGAGCAGGATGCCTTAAAGGGTCCCAAAGACTCATTTCTGGCGGAGTTTGAAGGAGAGAAAGAAAGACTTTTGCTGCTTTCCTTGCATGCAGCCAAAAGCAGGAGAAGAAAGAAGTGGAAAGAAGCAACTCGGTGGCCAGGTGAGGTGCATGGGGTGAATGGGGCAAGTTCCCCCCTCCGCCCTTTTCCCCCTCCCCTCACTACCTCGTGTTGTTCACAATGCAAGTGACGCAAGCCTTGTGTTCCTATGGGCCATGTGGGCAGCACACCCTTGTGTTCCCGCACAGCCAGGATTAATTGCTTTGGGGGGTGCTTTGGGGGTGACATTTTTCTGCGGACCATCAAAATTTTCTCACGGACCAGTGGTCCCCAGCCCACTGGTTGGCGACCACTGATCTAGTCCAACTCCCCACCCAAACGGGAGACCCTACACCATTTCTGACAAATGGCAGGAATAAGGGACCATCTAGTAGGCCCTTATTCTTTTGGTGACTAACACGATAGGCATAGAGAATGCAGGAATAAATATTTCTCCAAAGGGGAAATATACAATATCAAGGGCAGAAATAGGTTAAAAAAATTAGTTCATCTGTATTGCAAAAAGAAAGATCATTTGGATTCCACTAAGCTCATTGGCTGAATTCTTCTTATCTGCTGAACTCAGTTGATACTGAAGATCTCTTTAGATGCTTTGAACTAGCACAGATTCCTTAGGTAGCAAAGACCTAAAATATGTTTCTTTTTTGTGGAAGGAAGGGGTTAAGGGGTTGGGAATCCCACATACATACATAAAAAAATATGTACATATATACCCATATACCTATTTCACCATACCGTTTCTGGGTAAGCAACAACATGCAAATTCAGAAAAGGAAAATTAGTAAAAAATAAACTGAAGAAATTAAGGGTATGTGATAAGAAAATGAAAACAGAAAACAAATTAGTTTTCACAATACCACTTATATCTTTCTATATCTCTTCTTTCCTTGAAAAACATTTTGTTTGTTATCCATCTTATAGTTTAACCCAAGCCAGAGAAAACAAAGCCTACAAACAAAAATGTACTTTATATGTTTATTTGAAATGTAGCAAGAAATTGTAGAGAAAAGAAAAAGAAAATCAGCCATGAACACTTTTCTTTATCACAGGCAAACTTTTAATACTTTTTTGAAGACCAAGCTTGGGCAGAAGATTTTAATGGACTTTTGCAACATTCACTTATTTATTTAGGCTTATAAACTCCAGCAGTTTATGAGGTATACATAGCTCCTTGTCATTCAGTTTCTCTTTACAAAAATTCTGTGAGATCTGAAAGAGAGTGACTGTCCCAATGAGCTTTCATGGGTGAAAACAGAATTAGACCAGGAATTCCCTGGACCTAATCCAGTATCTTAACCACTACAGCACACTGGCTCTCACATCACAGTAGTAGGAAAAGAAAATTCAGAATTACCATCCCCTTTTTGCTTTTGGTCAGAAGCTAAATTCTGGTTATGCACCACTGATATATAGAAGCATAATCCATAGTTTAATGCAATGGTACGCAGGGAATGAGTTTAGGAGACAAGGAAAGAGCCACAGCCAAGGCAATGAATGGTTGGATAAGAGACAGATTAGCCCACAAAAGGAATACAGACTTGGCAAACATCTCAGAAGGGACCCTCCCCAATTTCTTGAGCTATAAAGGCAACAGGGGGAGAAATATATTTTCAGACTTTCAGGATTCAATTGATGTAATCTCAAAATAAGGTAGAATTAGTTCATCTGGGTGGGTTTCATGTCTAGACTATTTAACAAGGCTGACATTAAGATATAATTGATATATAACAAATTCTGAACAATTGCTTTATCTTATATATTTTATTTTATTATATATGTGTTCCCCATTTTGTGTTCAATTTGAACCTGGGGTGGGGGTGGGGGAGACTAGGTCTTTTGTTTGCTTGATTCAACCTGAATTAAGTCTCTCTGTTCTTAGCAGATCGCATCTCTGGCTCACTGGGTCTGAGTTTAGTTAGAACTTAAGGAGTATACCAGGAGAGCAAGCTAGAGAGGGAATGGATGGAGGAGCATAACCATAGCAAAAAACAGTAATGGGAAATCACTTCCATACTGTGCCAGGAAGAACTATATAGACATCACTAAGCATTCAACTAAGCTCAAAGGAGACTGTATTTAAACCTTTTGAATGAGTTAGTTGTAATAAATGCAGCAAATCAGTCCTTTCTCCTTTAATTCCCCCCCCCCCCCACAGTCATAATGATTATTGTATAAATTGAACACGGAATTATCTTTTGCATTAGCCATAAAATAGATTCTTTTAATGGAAAAATCTGCTGAAAATAATTTATAAATGACACTTAGATGGAATTTGCCTAATTCTCATTAGTTTGTTTTGTTAAACATTTGTACTCCTCATGGATTTTATGATTTTTAGGTAGCAAAACTCTTCACTGAAGCTCTCCAGTATTCCGGAAATCTGGATTGTAAAAGCCTGTTCCACTATAGATGGTTGAATAGCAGCACTGCAGCATAGAAGAAACCGTCTCCCAGCAATGAAGAAATTCCATTCCTGAATGAGATTTTTTCTTCTTCTGTAAATCCTAATTTCAGTTAATATCTTTGCACCCAATATTTTATCTTCTGTTTTGGAGCTTTAAGCTAGCAGTTTTCTCAAACTGAATATGTACTGCCAATATGGCAGCAACCATCAACATCATCTTTAGCCACCAGTAGTAGTTGCCACATGCAGGTGATAAGAATTGAGATGACTGTTACTTTACAACAAAGAACTACAAAAAAAACCTCTAATTTTTGCTGTATGGTCCAGGAGGTAATTTTGAATTTTGCAACTTGGATATGGCAACTCAGAATAAAACATGATGATGATTACTCCAACGTATTTCATAAATAAAAAGGTTCTGCTCTGGAACTTTATTCCTCTATGGGATGACTTAATTCCAAAGTATCTTGAAAATTGGTTAAGCATGTGAAAAAATAAAATCAGTAACTGTTGTAATTGTTTTAATATTCTAATTGTTTTAATATTTAGCATTCTAGCACAACTTGATCTATTTTGAGGATTTAAATAGATTTATATCTTGCCTATTCTTCAAGAATTCAAGGCAACTTGCAGAGGGATTTCCCATGGTTTTATGTCCAGAGCAATAATCCTTTGAGATAAGTTGTGTTGAGTGAGCTTGATAGGTCCCAAACACAGAGAGCTTCTATGACTCCCTGGTCCCAATCCTACATGTTAACCAATAGTCTACACTTGCTTCCTAATCATGTATGACAAAATATAATTGACTTATCATATGTCAGTACCAGTCAGTAACTTGGTTTTTTTAAATAAAAGAAAATTAATATGATGGTAGAATTCTGGAATAAAGCACAGAACATAAAATATAGGGCTGGAAGGGATCGCAGAGGTGTTCTAGTCCAACTCCCTGCTCAAGAGACCTTATTCCATCCCAGTCAAATAGTTATCCAGTCTATTTTTGAAACTCTCTAGGGATGGAACACGCACAACTCCAGGAGGTAAGTTATTCGATTGATTTTTTTACTCTCAGGAAATTTCTCCTTAGTTTTAGGTTGGCCTTCTCTTTGATGACCTTCCACCCATTATTTCTTATCCTGCCCTCTGGTGCTTTGGAGAATTAGTCAATCCTCTCTTCTCTGTTGTAGTCCCTTCAAGTACTGGAAGACAGTTATCATGTCTCTCCTCCCCCTCCCCAAACCTTCTCTTTGTTAGGCTAGACCAGGGGTCTGCAACCTTAAACATTCAAAGAGCCATTTGGACCTGTTTGGACCCCAAAAAAACCACCGGGAGCCACAAAACCTGGGTGGGCATGGCCAACTTGATGTCACTCACTCCCACCTAGTCACATGACCCCTAGCCACACCTACTCAGCCACAAACCCTTCTGTCTCACTCTCTATGTCTCTCTGTATTTCTCTACCCCTCCCTCTCTCCTCCTCTCTTTGTATCTCTCTCTCCCCTCTCTGTATCTCTCTCTCTCTTTGTATCTCTCTTCCCCTCTCTTCCCCTCTCTCTCTGTATCTCTCTCCCCCTCTCCCCTTCTCACTCCCTGTCTATATTTCCCTCTCTCTATATCTCTCCCCCCTCTTTCTGTATCTCTCTTTGTATCTCTCTCCCCCTCTCCCTATCTTCCCCCTCTACCTCTCTCCCCCTCTTCCCCCCTCTTTCTGTATCTCTCTCCCCCCATCTCCCTATTTTCCCTTTTCTCTGTATCTCTCTCTCCACTCTCTCTATGTCTCTTTCTCTCTCTCTCTCTCTCTCTCTGAAAGCCATGGCTAGCAATGACGACATGGCAAGATGACGCCAGGCCCTTAGTACAGGAGAGAAGCTGCATCCTGTTAAGACCTTCCTTAAGCAAGCGGCTGCCCTCCGCACCTGTGTGCCTTTGCTGCACTTTGGTGCTCACTTAAGGAGGGTCTACCTGTGTGTGTGCACCCTCCCAGCCTTGACACAGCCACCGGTCATGAGATGAGAAGGAGGGAGGGTCACCGAAAGGAAGCCTCTGTCGCAGCTGGCGATCATTCCTCAGCCAGTCTGGATTTCCAGAAAGAAAAAAATAAAAGGAATATCCAAGAGTCCCAAAGAGAGCTTGCTGGCTTGTCCCAGCCATGGCTTTCCAAGAGAGAGAGAGAAGAAATGCAGAGACAGAGAGTGTGAGATACAGAGAGAGAGGGGGGGGGGGGAAACCGGCTGACAGGCAAGCATCTTTGGTGAGGGCACTCCGGCTTTCTCTGAGTCTGACCCCCGGGGTGGGTGGGTGAGGTTTGGCGGAGCCAGCCCCCTCTCCTGCTACCCTGAGCTTCTTAAAGCTGTGGCTGGGTGCTGTGGGTCCATCCCCCTTTCCGTCATCCCTTCCTCCCGGATCCCATTCCCATCCCACCGGCCCTCATGTTAGGCCAGTGCAAGGCATGCCCAGTACCAACAAGCAGCAAGAGTGAGACACCGGAGAATCATCCCTGGCCTCTTCTCCATCCCCCACCATCACCCTTACCTTCTCAGGCCAGGCAAGGGAGGGCAAGGGGTGGGGCCAGCCAGTGATGGGACAGAGAGCCACAGCACAGGGCCCAAAGAGCCGCATGCGGCTCTGGAGCTGTGGATTGCCGACACCTGGGCTAGACACATTTAGCTCCCTCAACTGTTCATCATACCATTTAGTCTGCAGACAATTTATCATCTTTGTTATTCTTCTCTGCACATTTTCTAGACTCTCAGCAATTTTGTTTTTGTATTAAGGTGACCAGAACTGGATGCAGTATTCCAAGTGTGACTTCATGATATAAAATGGTATTATCACTTCTTGTGCTGGCACTCTCTTGATGCTGCCCGGGACTGCATTGGCTTTTTGGCATAAAATGTGAAATTGCATAGGTTACCACAGATTCCAATTTTAGCAAATTCATTTCTCTTCTCCCCCCACCCCCCAAGTCACTGTGGGACTCCTTTGGTCAAAGAAGGAACAGGTTCCTGCTGGTTTGAAAATATTCTTTTGCTTTTCTTGAAGATTCACCTTGTATATTCCTTCAGCAATCGGGGATACTTTCAGAAAATTCACAAGGTGTAGTTCAGAGCCATCATTTGAGTGTCATGTTCTCTTAATCTATTTTCTTACCACCATGGCTCATTCTGAAAAATTTCCTGCCCTCACTTTTACAGCCAGTAATCAGCCTTCTACCACTTGATTTACCTCAGCGATATCACAATCACTTGCTACTGAATATGATGAATGTGACAGGAACTCTTTCAAATAAAAGGATGGCAATTCCAGCTTTTAGGTAACAGCTGATGGCAGATAATACAGCTTCTTTGTTTGTTTTTCATCTTGAATTGGCTCACTGTCTTCTATACATTTGAGGCCTGATCCCAATTTATCTCATTATGTTGCATTGCAGTTCCTCCACAAGTCTCTTCTGTAATTAAAAACAATTCAAGTAACAAGATTTGAACCTATGCCAACCTCACAAAAACAAAGGAGAACAGAATCCTTGTTGCTGTTCAGTCATTTAGCCTTTTCCAGCTATTTGTATCTGTGAATATTTCTTCACTAGACCAATGAGTGATCTTATGTGTCCCTATTTTGTTTGACCTGGTCAAGCGACTTCTTTAAAGTATGGGGAGGAATAGAGAATACATTTTTATATCTAACAATTTATTCAGAACTTAACATGGGCTTTCTTTAAGGATCATTCGGAGTTACGATACTGAAAAAGTAACTTTATGATAAGTCCTTGCATTTACAGTTGTTGCAGTATCTCAGAGTCATGTGATTACCATACAAATGCTTCATAAATGACTTCCAACACACAGAGTCAACACACACAGAAGCTAGCAGTAAAATTGCAAGACACAGTTGCATGAACAACATAGTGACTCATTTAATACAGAAAACAGAATAACAGAATTGGAAAGGACTTTGGAGGTCTTCTAGTCCAGGGGTCACCAACCTTTTGGACCTCAGGGACCTCCAAACTCATAATTTTAGATCCCAGGGACCACTAACCGGTTCTGTGGGCATGGCCTAATTTGTGGGTGTGGCTTGGTCATGTGACTGGCTGGGCATGGCTTGTATGTAAATATTATAAATATTTATATAAATATTGATTTTTTTATAAAAAAGAGCAACTTTTACCCAAAATCAGGCAAAGCAGGCAGATTGAGTTGCTCACAGAATCACAGATCCATTCAGAGATCTATCTATCTGCCATTGGCTAGCTCAGTCTGTCACATAAAATTTGCTTGCAAGCAAACTCACAAAATTAACTCACAACACACCATACATGTAAATATTGAATTTTTTATATAAAAAAAGAGCAACTTTTACCCCAAATCAGGCAAAGCAGGCAGATTGAGTTGCTCACAGAATCATTCAATGATCTATTTATCTGCCATTGGCTAGCTCAGTCTCTCAGATTTGCTTGCTGTGAGTCTGCACTGAATTTGCTTGCAAGCAAACCTTCAGTCCTAAGGGAGATTCGGCTGTGCTGGGCCGAAGATCTAAAGACTAGCTAGAAAGCAAGAAATCCAACCATTTCCTGCTTCCTAGCTAATCTAAATCTCCTGGCACAGCAGAACAGATGATGATCGAAAAAAGAAAAAATAGCAATTTAGCAGACAAGTTTGCCGGGTAAGGAGTGAGTGGGTGAGGAGGGTTCCCGCCACGTGGGCAGCGCAGTCTTATGTTTCTGCGCAGCCTGGATTAATTATTTTGGGGAGGTGCTCTGGGGGTGAGATTTCTCTGCCGCCCACCAAAATGTTCTCACGGCCCACCGGTTGATGTCCGCTGTCCTGCTCAAGCAGGAGGATAGTATAACCCTATACCATTCCAGACAAATGCTTGTCCAATCTTTTCTTAGAAACATCCAGTAATGAAGCACCCACAACTTCCGGAAGCAAGTTGTTCCACTTTTTAATTGTCCTCAATGACAGGAAATTTTTCCTCAATTTTAGGTTGGATCTCTATTTATTTATTTAGAAAATTTATATTGCCACTCGCACATGGCAACTCAAGGCAGCTTATAAGAATATAAAAACAGCATATAAAAGAAATAAAAAGAAAAATAATAAAATAACCCTCATCCCAGGAACAGCACACATTCATACTGGCCATTTAATGGGCTCCATCCCGCTCTGGCTTCTTCAGGCCCACTGACAGAACCAAGTCTTTAGGGCCTTCCTAAAGAGTGTCAGAGTGGGGGCCAGTCTAATCTCTGGGGGATGATGTTCCAGAGAGAGGGAGCCACCATGGAGAAGGCCATTCTTTTGAGTCCCACCAGATGTATCTCCTTAGGGGATGGGACCCATAGCATTCCTTGCCTTCCCTCTCTAGTGGGTTGGGTATTCAAACTTTTCACAGATAATCAGAGTTGGAAGGGACCTTGTAGGTCATCTAGTCCAATCCCCTGCCCAAGCAGGAGACCCTACACCATTTCTGACAAATGGCAGTCCAATCTCTTCTTGAAAGTCTCAAGTGATGACACTCCCACAACTTCTGAGGGCAAGCTGTTCCATTGGTTGATTGTTCTGTCAGAAAGTTTCTCCTTATTTCCAGGTTAAATCTTGTTCAGTTTCCATCCATTATTCCTTGTCTGGCCTACAGGTGATTTAGAAAATAGCTTGACCCCTTCCTGTCTGTGGCAGCCCCTCAAATATTGGAACAGTGCTATCATGTCTCCCCTGGTCCTTCTCTTCACTTGACATGCCCAGTTCCTGTAACTGTTCTTCATGTTTTAGTATCCAGTCCCCTAATCATTCCGGTTGCTCTTCTCTGCTGGTAAATATGACCAGGGTAGATGTGACCAGCAAGAGATGATCCCTTAGATAACCTGGTTCAAGGCCAAGAAGGGCTTTAAAGGTGACAACCAGCACTTGAATTGCACCCAGAAGCAAATTGGCAACCAATGCAGTTCCTGCAGGTGATATATATACATATCGAGGTTTTTGCACCATCTGAAGCTTCCAGATGTTTTTCGGTGCAGCCCAATGTAGAGCTCATTGCAATAGTCAAGGGTTTGTGTGACTGGAGCATAGTGATCCCTAGTGACCGTGAGTAGGGATTGTTGACCAAGGAAAGGGTGTAACTGGTGCATAACCCACAGTTATGCAAAGGCCCTCCTGGCCATGACTGCCACCTGTTTTTGAGCAGGAGTCATGAGCCCATATTATGCACAAGATCTGTTTGGGACAGTGCCACCCCATCCAAGGTGGCAATTCTCCATGGGCCAAAGAACCCCCAAATCCAGAGCTGCTCAGTCTTCTCAGGGTCCAGTTTCAATCTGTTGCTCCCCATCCAGCCCCTAACAGTTTCCAGGCACTGCAAGAGGGAGGTCCCAGCATCGCTTAACTCACCATGGGCTGAGATATACAGCTGAGTATCATCAGCATATTGATGGCATCTCAGTCCGTGGTGACATTTTGGTTTTTCTTGCCTAAGTGTAAGACTTGCCTTTCTCACCACTGAATTTCATTTTGTTGGATGCTTTTTTTTTTTTTTTGTAAATTTTATTTGAGTTTTCACAAAAAGAAACACAATTAAAACATCTCTTTTGAAAGCAGCATAATCCCGGGTTACATTTCTTCGTGCAGACACAAATTCAGGTTCATGCTCATTTTTATATTCTATTCCATATCTTGTTACAATTTTACATTTTCTACATAGCTTTTCCCCTCTTTTAATTTCCTCAATTTTATTGTATTTATTTCATCTCAATTCAATTCAAATCATTATATTTATATTTTTTGTCTGTCCTGTTTCAATTGTCTATTATCTTTTCTCATTAAACAAAATTTCTCCTGTAGTTACTGATGGGAGTATGACACCTTTTTATAACACTCAATATAACACATAGCTTCCATTCGGATTCTGTTTGGTACATTCTTAAACTACACACAGTATTCTTTAAAAAAAAATTATAAATGTATATAACTAAAACAACATTCCATTCCAATTCAATTCTATCATTAATATTAATATTCATTAAAGTCTTAAGATTTTTCATGTTACTTTTCAATTAAATATCATACTTCTATGGGAACAATTATAAATTTTCCATAATCAATTCCCCCCCTTCACTTATAAAACATTGACTAATTAAAGTGTTCCCATTCCTTCCTAATTCAATTTTCTCATTTATTTTATTTCATTTACTTTATTCACAAACATTTCACTAAGTTACACTAACCATTCTATCCCTCATTCTAATCATATGTTGTTTCCAATTTTATAAAATTATTTCTATTTCAAATATAACAACACAATCTCATGTACCTTTACAGAATCCCCCTTTCAGTTAGATTTTCACCCATTATCTCTAAATAGGTCCTGTTTCTTTATACCTTGCACCGGACCTTTGTAACTTCTTTTCCTTTCCTTCTTCCCTCTCTTCTTCTCCCTCCCCTTTTTACCCCTTTGTCTCTCTACCCCTGCTTCCCTCTTCTGTATTCCCCTTTTCTGTTGCTTTCCAGTAATACTTATTTTTTGAATTATTTTTCTTTTCTTTGGTTGTTTTTTTAAATCTTAAGTTCTCCATCCTCTTTCCCCCCTTTCCTTTTTCTTCCCCACATAGAGTTACTTGCTTCTTCTTTGTCCCAGTCTTCTTGTTTTTCAGTCTTTTCTTGTTGTTTCTCATAGTTCCAAATCTCTATTTCTAAGAATTGAAAAACGAAGCCAAAGGAACCCTTCCCTTCTTGTGCATCTTCTTTGTACTTTTTAAGTTCCATTTTCAATTCATCCAAGAGTAATGCCATTGTAGAAATTTTTAAACAACTACCCGATTGATTTTAGTCATTCAAATATAATAGCCAAAAATCCAAAAGTCAGCAAGTAATCCAAATACACACAAACTGTTTCTTTTTCCTCTTTCTCCCTCCCCCCCACTTTCTCTTCCTGGGGTTACTATTTAGTTGCAAAGTTTCAGTTAAAATGTATCTTTTAGAAGTCTTGTTGAAATTTTACTTTAGATTCTTTTAAAGTCCAGGCAGTCTCCTCCCTCTTCCAGATCCTGCCCTTATTCTTTTTCTCTCCCTTCCTCTTTTTAATGTTCAGAAATCTTTATTGTCCCTTTGGCATTTAGTTATATTTTCAGCTTAATTGCCTATTGATGCCAAAGTGGATTTTTCCAATTTCTTATTCTTAATTGTCAATATAAGGAAGGAGAGAGAAGAAGAAAAAATCAAACCTTTCTCTTTTCACTTTCTTTCGCTGCTTCTGACTCTTCTTTGGGAGCGATGTTGTTTCTTGTAAAATTTAAATTCCAGGGTACCTTAGTTATTGCTTTTTCAACTTAACTCAGTCAGCCAAAACTTTCACTTCTTATCTTCCTCCTGCACGTTCTTTTCTGGTTGAGTACTTCTTTGAGGTGGCCATTTCTGACCACCGCTCCTACCGCCTTCGGGAAAGGGAGTTTGACCAGCTGAGGAGGAGAGATGCGGCTCTCCTCGACCCTGCTGGCAATCTTCCCCTTCTTCATCACCTCTACAGGGTGGCTTAGCCCCGAAACCAGCCGGCTCGGGGCGCTCCAGCGGCGAGCCCAGGCAGAAACCGTGCACAATCACGGATTCCTGTCTGTCGCCGAAGCCCTTCAAACCGGAAGTCCATTTTTGAGGTGGGAAAATCTCAGGCCACTTAGGCGCCAGGATAAAGGTTATAAAACAGCAGTTGTCAAAAGTAGGAATAAAGGAATATACTCACCCTCCCCTTTCTCCAGATGAATGGCAGTATCACTTTAGGGATCTGACACAGGCTCCATTACATTCATAACTCAAGGACTACCTCTATATCTATCTTATATATCTATCTTATATATAACAGAAGATATATCTTATAGAATATTAAGCCAGAGGAAGAAAAAAAATTGCAACCACAAAAATGGTATAGCAAGACAATGGAACATACAGATTCTGATTGTGTTTATAAATTAGAATGTTCTTATTTGAAGCCACATGTGAATCAGTCCAGTTGTACAAGCTCCATAGGACCAAACACAATAAGCCAATGTAGATGGAGATATAGTGATATATGGAGACATATATGGAAAAGAAAGAGGCCAAAAGGCCTAATGGCACGTGTGATGATATTGTGAACCACACATTGGGTGTAAACAAATAGTTCTCACATGTATAAACAGTTTTATAAGATTTCCATTATGCTGCTTGTTTAATAAAAAGGAATTGTTGCACATCACCCAGAGTTACTCTCCATGAAATGGGAAGCCATATAAGCTTGATTAACAAATAAAATTAAATAAAAAGACAGTGTACTCCAGATGCTCCAAGAGATCCAACAAACAAATTTTCAAAGTCTGTCCTACATCACCAAGAGGAAAACCCGGGTCTTCCGGTTTCGCCAGGCTTCAGAGGCGGCGGGGTTTCGCGATCTCTGTGATCCCCGCCACGCTAGCCGTTCTTGGTTCCTCCGACCCAGACGGGTCTGGAGGATAAGGTTGCCCCGTAGAGGCAACCGAAGACAGGGAGGATCCGGACAGGGGATTGGGGTGTTCGCAGACCCCTTCCCCACCTGGCATAACCTCCTTTTCTCAAGTCGGTCCAGCGGCGGTCAGCAATGGCCGCCACAAAGAAGCCAGCAGCTGGACAAGATCGTGCTGGAGGAAGAAGGAGAAAGTTTTGAAGCGAAAGTTTTTTTGGCTGAACTGGGACTAGAAGATACATTTAATACCCTGAAATCTAAGATTTGGTGTGTTTTTTTTGAAAGATACTTTGTTTCCAGAAGAGATTTGCAAGCGGCGAGTGAAATTGTTTAAAGTGAAAGTTTACTCTCCTTCCACATGGAATTAACAAATGAATACTGAAAATCCTACTATTTTACAAAAGGTAAACATTTAAAGCTTCTTGTTATAAATGGGAAGGGAGAGGACAAAAGGAAAATTTATATTAAGATTTTGTTGAAGGAGATGCCTGGAAGATTTTGGAGATTGGAAGTTACTGTAATAAGAATTTAAAATACAGATTGGCTTTTTTTTCTCCCTTTGCAACTGATATTACCCAGGAAGAAGGGAAGAACTTTGTGCCTTGTTTGGATTGTTTGATGACTTTGGGACTTTGGGAATTGTTTTAAGCTTGGAAATATCTTTGGCTGTTTTAAGAAGAAGAAGAAGAAGAAGAAGAAGAAGAAGAAGAAAAGAGAGGATTTACAATGACTTTATCTGCTGATGAACTGAGAGAGGAATATGGCAAAATAAAGAAAGACGATGTGGGAGAAATTTTTTGCTATTTAGAAATGGCGCTTGCTACTTATCAGCAAATACAACAATTGATGGAAGAAGAAGAAGAAGAAGCCATCTTTAACGAACCCACAGAGTTGATTAAGAAAGGAAGGAGAAAGAGAGGGGAAAAAAAGGATATAAGACTTAAAAAATATCTAAGAAAGTGAAAAATAAGATGCAAAATCAATACAAGGCTAGAAAGCAAATGGAAAGAGAAATACAACAGAGAGGGGAAGTTAAGGGGGGTAAAAAGACCAGATGGGATGAGACAGGGAGGAAGAAGGGGGAAAAAGGCCACAAGGGTATGAAACAAGATGCGAAAAAGAAATTGTTTTTTAGGGACAAAGGGTAATATAATTTTGTTTTAAAAGGATTCTGCAAGGTACATAAGATAGTATTGTAGTATTTGTATTAGAGATAGAAAATTATAATTTTATAAGACTTGAGTAAAGACTAAAATATTAAAGGTTTAATAATGGTAGAATTTAAGATTTAATAAAATATTAAAAGGAAGGTTTAAAATACTTAGTTTAAATATAGATTTTAATTGACTATTGTGTGGATGTTAGTATAAATATATTATTGTAATATTTGTTTTTGAAATAGATAATTGGAATGTTATAAGATTTAATGTTTAATTATATATTTAATTATGTTATGGATTTACTATTTTCTTTTTGTAAGTAGTATGTACTAAGCAGAATCAGATAGGGAACTTGGTGTTACCTTAAATTTTAATTTAGAGGTGCGATGGAAAGGCATCATACTTTGATTTGTGATTTCAGGAGAAATTCTTTTATTTTATTATGGGGAATGAGATAAATAGACAATTGGAAAAGAATGGACAAAGGATAAAAATATAATGATTTAAATTAAGATAATAAACAAAATAGAATTAAGAAGAGTGGAAAGCGGGGAGAAGTTATAAAGAAGACACCGAATGGTAATTAAAATAGGTAATGTCATATAAGATGAATATGAATTTAATTGAAGTCCATACAAAGAGAGGTAATCCGGGGCCAAGCTACTTTTTTGAAAAAGAAGTTTTACTTTATGTGTTTTGTGTGTGTATGTTTATCTGAGATTTAATAAAACCTTGGAGGAAAGCGGGAGGAGAATAATTGCAAACAAGACAGAGGGAAATATTTTAAAGAGAAGAAATGAGAGTGTTAAAAGATATTTAAGTAGAAATGGGATATATTAAAATCACACTGTATAAAATAATGTATTATCTGCCTTGTAAAAATTTACAAGGGAAAGAGGTTTAATGTCTACAAGGTTTATGTTTTGTTTGTCTTTAAAAATTAATAAAATTTGTTTCAAAAAAAAAAGAGGAAAACCTACACATGTGGAAGGAAATTAAAAATATGTCAGTCTCCAAAGCAGACAGGACATGAGGTTGGAGCATACACACATGAAATATTGCAATTAGAGATATAAAGCAACCTACTGCTTTTGAAATAGAATAGAACAGAACAGAACAGAACAAAATTCTTTATTGGCCAAGTATGATTGGACACACAAAGAATTTGTCTTGCTGCAAATGCTCTCAGTGTACATAAAAGAAAAGATATATTAGTCAAGAGTTAAGAATCATAAGGTACCACACTTAACAATAGTCATAGGGTACAATAAGCAATCAAATCATACTAGGAAACAGTCAATATAAATGGCAAGGATACAAGCGACAAAGTTACAGTCATACAGTCACAAGTGGGAGGGGAGGGGTGATAAGGAGTGATGAGAAGATTAACAGTAATAGTAGTGCAGACTTTGTAAATAGTTGGACAGTGTTGAGGGAATCATTTGTTTAGCAGAGTGATGGCGTTTGGGAAAAAACTGTCCTTGTGTCTAGTTGTTCTGGTGTGCAGTGCTCTATAGCGTCGTTTTGAGGGTAGGAGTTGAAACAGTTTAAGTCTGGGATGTGAGGGGTCTGAAATATTTTCACAGCCCTCTTTTTGACTCGTGCAGTGTACAGGTCCTTGACTGAAGGCAGGTTGGTAGTAATTGTTTTTTCTGCAGTCCTAATTATCCTCTGAAGTCTGTGTCTGTCCTGTTGGGTTGCAGAACCAAACCAGACAGTTACAGAGGTGCAGATGATAGACTCAATAATTCCTCTGTAGAACTGTATCAGCAGCTCCTTGGGCAGTTTGAGCTTTCTGAGTTGGCGCAGAAAGAACATTCTTTGTTGTGCTTTTTTATGATGTTTTTGATGTGAGGTGTCCATTTTAGGTCATGTGATATAGTAGAACCTAGAAATTTGAAGGTCTCTACTGTTGATACTGTGTTGTCTAGTATTGTAAGAGGTGGTAGTGTGGGAGGGTTTCTCCTAAAATCTACCACTACGGTTTTAAGTGTGTTCAGTTCCAGATTGTTCTGGTTACACCACGAGGCAAGTTGTACAACTTTCTATCTGTATGCAGATTGGTCATTTTCTCAAATGAGACCAATTGCTGTTGTTTCATCTGTAAACTTCAGTATTTGACAGATGGATTATTTGAGATGCAGTCATTGGTATATAGGAAAGCACACAGCCTTGGGGGTGGTGGTGAGCTGTGCTAATTGTACAGGTATCAGATGTGATTCTGCCTAGCTTCACCTTCTGCCTCCTGTCTGTTAGGAAGCTTAAAAATGTGTTCATGTACCGCTAGCTGGTTTAGTATATTTAGAAGAATGTCTGGAATGATGGTATTGAATGCTGAACTGAAGTCTACAAAGAGGACCCTTGCGTAGGTATGTGGAGATTCAAGGTGTTGTAGGATATAGTGCAGAGACATATTAATAGCATCATCTGTTGATCTATTTGCTCAGTATGCAAACTACATGGGATCTAACAGCAGATCCATGATGGTTTTCAGGTGGGCTAGCACAAGCCTTTCAAAGATTTTCATAACTACAGATGTTAGAGCAACTGGTCTGTAGTCATTCAGTTCCCTGATGGAGGGCTTCTTTGGCACTGGGGTGATAATAGAGTGTTTGAAGCAAGAAGGAACATAATCAGAATGGAGGAGGGAATCTATCTACATGGTTAAACTGTCTTAGTTGCATGGTACTTACAGAGATCTCTTGCTGTAATGTAAAGCTGTTAGAGGTTGACAGCTTCCTAGTTTGCAGTTTTATGAATAAAGAATTTGAACTGGTTCACAAGACAATTCTTTTGTGCTGTGATTTTCTCTGTTTGAGAACAATTGCAATCCCTTTCCACTGCTGTGGCAACTCTTTCTGGTAGGAAATAGTTAGTTAGGAGCTAGAAGTTTTCTTGTAAGGGTAGTCCCCAAGTTAAGAATGAGCAATCCCGAACTCTGTCCATGAATTTGTTAACTTGTACTTAAAAACACACTGCCAATTACTAAAAATGGTGGATGGGGTTGTCCTTTCTTGAGCCAATGAACTGCAATCCTTCCAGGAAATGCAAAAAAACCTGCTAAAAACAGAAGGTACATGCCTTCAGTGTTTCCAAAAGCATTATGTGGCTTCAGTGTTTCCTTGACTCCAGGAAGGATAGCTCTGTCTGCCATTTTTAGTAATAGGCAGCCTGTTCCTATCAAAAGACAGTCCTTCAATCAGATTTTCCTAACACCGGAGCTGTGTGTAATGCTTTTCTTGAAAATAAATCTTTATTATTATAAAACCTGCTGCACTAATCATTGTTCAGGTTGAATTTCTGCTCTTGGGACCACACACGGAGAACACTTCAACCTCCAGCCTAAGTCATATTTGTTATTTTTAGCATCCTTTGCCAACCTCAGCTTTTTCTAAG
This sequence comes from Notechis scutatus, assembly GCF_049901735.1. NCBI lineage: Eukaryota > Metazoa > Chordata > Lepidosauria > Squamata > Elapidae > Notechis > Notechis scutatus. Next base: position 166,614,799 of record NC_142009.1, on the reverse strand, counting down.
CTTTTCCTTGCCTGACCCCAGTTCTTCAGTTCCAGGTTACTTGTCTGAATTCTTTCACATTAAATAAGGGGCATTTGTAATAGTGTGAAAATCCCATCACAATTTTATGCCAGGCACCTCTTTATTACAGAACATGAACCCTTAATCTGTTCCTTTTTCTGCTGTTTTACTAAACTACATAGTCTTGTAAAAAAATACAGGAGCTATCACTATTTTAGAGCTGTTCTGGTGGCTTTCCCACTGCATCAAAAAGTATTCCTTAACTTTTAATATAGGATAGAACTACCTGGGTTTGTCAGTGCATGATGCTTGTCAAACCTGAATATTTCCCCCAAATCTCCAGATTGTAGGAAATAGTTAACTTTAATTTCATAGTTAATCTCTAGAGTACTTTAAGAATGATACAAAATGTAAAGCATTGCAAAATACCTTTTCCATCAACCATACATACAGAGACATTTTCTTGATTTGCTTATTGTCTGCGGTAATATTTTCCAGGAAAGCAAAATGGAAAAAAAGGAGTTGTAAACCTTGCTTACACTTAATCTTCCTTCACCTACGCAGCTGAAAGTACTCAAAACAGTTTCTACAGTGTCCATAGCCTCTCATACAAAGGAGGAGGAAATTAGCTGAAAAACAGATGAGGGCTGAATGCTCACTAATGGCTTGTTAATTGCATACCAACATTGCCATCTTGTGTGAGTGCCAAACTTCCTGCAGACACAGGTGCTCTCAGCACACCATCCATAGGTAATCACCTCTTTAATTATACACTACACCAAAGTCTCTCTGGCAACAACAATCTTGTGGTTCTTTATGGCCATCTCATTTTTTTGTTCTAATTCACACAGAAAAAGTGGGCTATTTACCTTTCTTTTGCCAAATGAAGCAGTACGTTTTAGAAAAATCTTCCCTTCCTTTGCATAAGCAACACTGAGTACTGAGGGGAAAAAAACGATTTCTTTGTCCTCTACTAGTGATAGAAAATTGTAGCTGTGTTCCACTATCTCCTCCTTCAGGAACATGGCTGAAAAAGGACACTGAGAAGACTGCAAGTACTCACAGCTGTTGAGAGTAACACCGTGGAGTAACAAAGGGAAAGGAAAGGCAAGCTGTTCTCTTTATTGTACCCTCTTTTCTCTCATAAAGTAGCTGAGCTTTTAAAAATAGCTTTCATTCCACATGGGAAAATTAATGCAACTAGGATGAACATAGGAAAACAAATTTTGATAGAGAGGGTAGACAACAATGAACTTCCTAGGGATGGGAAGTAATGATAAAGCAGATGTTTTAATGTCTATCCATATATCATTTATAGGGTAGAATTAGTTAGGATCTGCTCTTGTTTTAAACACAGCTATTCTTCACTTAAGAATAGGATTGGGATCTAACGTCTAGTGAGGACATAGTGAGTTAGAGGTCCCTGATGAAGCAAGGATGGTGTTTATGGCAGAAATCAGTGGCTGGATGCTGGATTGTGGCCATCAAAAGCTCTCTGGAGAAAGGAGAAATCATGAGATTGCCCACATGTACTCTGGATGGTTATTCCTCATAAATAGACTGCAGGAACCAAGTTTTTTTTGCAGCTGACTTGTGAGCTGAGGCACTGAGAGTTTAGAGATTCCATCTAGGTTGTAACTGTTGGAAGAAATGTCCATCTGGGTTTAGTCCCAAGTGGAGAGACACTTGGAAACATGGAGGTTGTTTGGAAAGATGGTTTAATGGTCGACAGGACCACACGGTTTGAGGTCCTGGGCAATTGAACACATGGGTGAGAAAGAGAGATTTGTATGCTCTCTTGGGCTTTGAACTTGCTTCCTGTTCCTGTAGTAAGGGCATGTATTCTGATTTGGTTGTCAGACTTCCATGGGGCCATGCAGGGGTAACTTTGTAGGCTGTCTTGAGTCCCAGGCTTGGTTGGACCTTGCTGGGTGATGCAATCTTCCCAGGTGCCATGTTGTGAGATGAGTAGAGGGCTAATCCTATTATGTTCTGAGGGTGAAGGTCTTTTGTAAATAAGCTGGCCCAACCTTTTGTCTTGCAGATAGGTTGGCTCCAAAATATCTGCTGGGGGGTGGGATGCAGAGAGCTGAGGCTCTGAGTTTATGTCTTTAGAAACATGTTTCCCCTTTAGGGAAAATATAATAGTCTGCCTTTTTAATATTTCCTAGAATATTTCATTCTTCTAGAAGGCTGGGTGCTAACTTTCTACATAACATAGGCTATATGAATATAAAGCTCAACTGAGTTTTATTTCTTAATCATTTTAGAAATACTTTTCTAATCATACTCACTTGGTAAGTTTTCATTTTAACAAAAGTTTTAAAACGACCTAATTTTTTTTTATTTTTCCAATAAATGGCAAAAGTGTGTTTAGAATGTGAATTTTGGAAAGTTAAAAAAAGTCTGATATCAGATGGATTTGAAATAAGATTTGAAATTAAATATAAGAATCCTTCCTATGGCACATTGCTGTTATTTAGATTCCTTAAGGGGGAAAAACATGATAGGACTTTGAAGGTGGAGCCTTTCCCCTAAAGGAGAAATGGAAAAAATCTTAAGGGAGGCAGAAACCAGCACCAGTCTCCCTGCCCAAAGCAAAAACTGAGGCGGCCAGCTTTTAAAAATGAAAATTGGTAATCCATTCAGAAAGACTGGGCCAGACAGAAACTCCAGATAAACAATTCGGCAAGACAAGATTAGCTCAGAAAAACACCTAGGATTTACATTTCCCTTCTGCCTATAAAGCCAGCCATGACTCCATAGGGATCTGACAATACCCATTAGAATATTAAAGGACATGTTCTTGCACAGGAACAGCAATCTCAAATACAAAGCCCAAAGAAGGTATAAAAACCCACCCACTCTCAACTCCATTTTGTCAGCTGTCCCAGAACTGCATCTGTGTTTGGGTTGGTTCTGTTCACCAATAAACAGAATCTTTCTTTCCAATTAGCCTCCATTTTATTCCTAGCTTGGAACTGGAACTGAATATTTCTTCCAACAAAATTAATAAAATTGATAAGTTACAAGAGGATGTGGAAAAAGATAATGTACTGTACATACAGAACAAAGATTGATGTTTTGATAATGAAAAGTACCATACACATAATTAACCCAAAGGGTGATGAGTTATGAGAAGAAAAGAGTATTTGTTGTATTTTAAGAGAAGGAGATAAGTGACTATAAAAATATATTTTTCTTTCTAAATTTTCTTCTCTGTACTTTCTAATTTTTCTTTTTGCTCATACATATTTTAGTTGATATTTATATATTTTATCTTTATAATTATAATGCTTAATAAAATAATTTAAAAGAAGATGGTAATTGGGACCAACAATTCTATCAACTAAGCAACACAGTTGTAAAGCACGGTATTAGCTGACTATGTGATATTTGCAACAGCAATTGTGGCAGTCCCAGTTGCCATAATTAGATGAGTCCTGAAAGGTTGCAGCCTCCAGCAGTCACATGATTGCCATTTGCAGCTTCCTGCCAGTTTCCCATTGACTTTGCTTCTTGGATGCCAGAAGTAAACATTGCAAATGGTGATCATATGACTACCAGATGCCATAACTGTGAGCCTGTTTCCAAATGCCCAGATCAGAACCACAGAATTGCAGAGAAACTACAACTGCAACTATGAGAAATGATATAAGTTCTTCCATTCAGAGCTGTTGTAACTTTGAATGATTGCTAAACAAGTTATCGTTTGAGAATTCTCTGTGAGGTTTTCTCCAACTGTTGAACATTCATCCATAAAGCGAGGGGTTGTTCTGCTGAATAAGGAAACAGCATGTCATTCTAATTTCTATGAGGACTCAAACTCCTATATCACAAAAACTTGCAATGCTCCAAATGTTCCTTTTTCTACCTCTGCTAGTTCCTAATAAGAGGCATGAAAATGTTCTTGTAGAAAGCTTTAAAAACATAAAGCCAGGAATTTAATCATGTTTTTTTTGTTTTCTGTCAATTAAGAACAGAAGAACCATCTGATTCTTAACATCTAAGCCAAATACAGTAACCCTCTCAACATCAATGCCAAGAGAAAACTCTGCCTACCACATTTGTCCAGATTGCCTGTCATACTGAATGGGTACTTTACTCAGCAATTCATCTGGTTGCATTGTCCTCTTGTAGACAATCAGACTGTGATTACAATTGCACTCTTAAAACATGAATCACATTAAAGGTTAGCTGTGAACAAGTGGTACCCACACTCTGCTTTACTTGTTTTTTTAGACAAACGTTTAAAAAAGCCAACATAATTCTTTGACAAATAGAAAAATGTAATACAATTATCTCCAATTATTCAGTGAAGATAGTAATACATTTCAAGAATGTGCATATTTTATATAACCATATCACTATGCTTCCTTTTATTTATTTAAATAGCATAGTTTTCTGCTTCCAAATCTGCAGCACTCTTTACAAAGATAGAATTTATTTTGTAAACTGTTCTGTACAAGTCAATTTACATACTCGTAGCCCCGCGTCGCGATTGGCTAAAGCGCGCGGCGACCGGATTGGTCGAGCGAGCCGCACTGATTGGCCCGTTGCGAATCCCCCGCGATTGGTGGAAACTAATCGCGGGAGATTCGAAGCGGTGTCATTGGCCGCGGCCGCCGCGGCTCGGGAATAAAAAGCCGCAGTTTTCCCCTTCAAGCTGAGCTGTATCCGGAGCCAATAAAGAGCTGAAACTAAGTCACTGACTCCGAGCTTCCTTTCCGCGACGGACACGACACTGGCGACGAGGATGGGATCCGGAGAATAACCACCGAGCACGTGTCCCGAGGAAGACAAAGACCGACGAGATGGCCAGCATGACCCCACCAGCGCCCTTCAACCCCGCTACCGAGGACTGGGAATCGTACACGGATAGATTCCTGATGTTCCTCGAAAGTAGCAATTTGAAGGATGCGAACGGGCAGAAGAAAAGGGCCGTCTTCCTCACACACTGCGGGCCCGCAGTGTTTAAGATGGCCAAAGCCCTCGCGAAGCCCGAGGACGTGAAGGCGATGGACTGGGCCGATCTCGAGCCACTCCTTCGGAAACCACTACGCCCCGCTGTGCCCATCCTCATCCGGCGGGATGAGTTCTATCGGCGGAACCAGCGGCAGGACGAGAGCATTAGCGACTTCATAGCCGCCTTGCGAGACCTAGGGGGATGTGCGAGTTCAGGGACCTGGACGATGTCCTCCGAGACCGCGTGGTCCTAGGCCTCAGGGATCAGGCACTAAAAAGTCGACTGATGGCAAAAGGCAACATCGACCTCGGGGACGCCCTGGCCGAAGCTTCCGCAGCCGAAGCCACCCGGAAGTCAGCAGCCAGACTTCGGAGGGCAGACAACGGGACCGCACTGAAACTCCCGAGACGAGCCGACGAGAAACCACCACACACCACGGGGACCTGGACTCCGCCTCCGATACCACGGACGAGGAGGAAGACGTCCACCGACTACAAACAGGACGGGACCGGCGAGATCAACGGGTCGTAAGTCGGGAACCAGTGCGCCGGGTGCGGGGAAATCACCTTCGAGCAGAGTGCCGCTTTTATCGACGCGATCTGCCGGCATTGCAACAAAAAGGGCCACATCGCCCGAGTCTGCCGACTCAGAAAGACACACAGCCCCCGCCGGCGAGAACCAAGCAACCGGGACGAGACGACACCCCCGAGAACCAGAGATCGCCAAGCCGACTATCGCTGGAACCGAGACAACCGAGGACGACGGAGCGGGGAAGGCCGCCAGAGAGAAGAAACCCACCAGACGGTCACCATCGGCCATGCCGAAACCACGGATGCCCGGAAGGTCTACGTGGAGGTGAGCATCGAGGGCGAGCCATGCCGGATGGAGGTAGACTCCGGATCCTACCTCTCCATGGTCGCCTGGAAAGAACTCAAGCGACTGGTGCCAAACATCCAGAAAAGAGGACTGGAGAACCAGAAGCTGATCATCAAGGACTATCAGGGGAACCGCATCCCCGTCATTGGGACCGGACAGTTCGAGGTAACTTTCAAAAACCGCACCGCGAAACTTCCCCTGACTATCGTGGACCGGAACCGACCCAGCCTCTTAGGACTCCAATGGTTCGCGCCACTCGGGATCGAGGTCACGGGAATAAACCACACCACAGAGGCCGACTGGGAGCAGCAGCTGGCGAGGGATTTCCAAGAAGTATTCGACGGCACCCTAGGCAAGTACAAAGGGCCCCCTATCTCTTTCAGCCTAGACCCAAATGTCGCCCCCATACGCCTAAAACCCAGACGGGTGCCTTTTGCACTCCGGAAGAAAATAGACGAGCAGATTGACAAGCTCGTCAAACAGGGGGTTTTGCAGCCAATCGACCACGCCCGGTGGGAGACCCCTATAGTCACCCCAGTCAAGCCAGATGGGTCAGTAAGGATCTGCGGGGACTATAAGGCCACCCTCAATTGCGCCCTGCAACAAAGCGCCTACCCCGTCCCAGTAGTGCAACACCTATTACACTCGCTGGGGGGCAAGGTCTTGAAGCTCGACCTGGCGCAAGCCTATCAGCAACTGCCGGTCGATGAAGAAACCGCCGAGGCGCAAACAATAGTCACCCACCGGGAGCGTTGTTGTAACCGACTCCAGTTTGGAGTCAGCGTAGCCCCCGGAATTTTCCAGAGCCTCATGGAGAGACTGCTGCGAGGAATCAAGGGGGTGGTTCCCTATTTTGACGATGTATTAGTGTCGGCAGCCAACCAGGAGGAACTAGAGGGTCGCCTAAGGGAGGTACTAGAAAAATTCAAAGGGGCCGGGCTAAAGGTGAAGAAAGAGAAATGCCAGCTATGCACAGAGCAAGTCGAGTTCCTGGGGTACCTCCTAGACCGACATGGCATCCACCCAACCGGAAGCAAGGTCAAAGCCATAAAGGAAGCCCCCACACCCAAGAACAAAACAGAGCTGCAAGCATTTCTGGGACTGCTAAATTTTTACAATGTGTTCTTGCCCCAAAAGGCGACCGCGGCGGAGCCTTTGCATAGGCTCCTGGACAGGACGGCCAAATGGACCTGGGGGAAACGGGAGGACACCGCATTCAAGAATACCAAAGACCTGCTCACCTCGGATGCCGTTCTCATTCAGTATAATGAGACCCTACCCATCGCCGTCACATGCGACGCTCACCATTTGGCGTCGGCGCTGTCCTCAGCCATACACTCCCAGACGGAAAAGAAGCACCCATCGCTTTCTTTTCAAGAACACTCAGCAAACCCGAAAGAAACTACAGCCAATTAGATAAGGAGGCACTGGCCATCGTCGCAGCAGTAAAGAAGTTCCACGAGTACCTCTACGGCCGCCGATTCACCCTCATCACGGACCACAAGCCGCTGCTGGGCATCCTGGCGGGGAACAAGGCCACCCCGAACATCCTATCCCCCAGGATGACAAGGTGGTCTGAGTTCCTCGCCTACGACTACCGGCTCACACACAGACCCGGTAAGACGATCTCCCATGCAGACGCGTTGAGCCGCTTGCCGCTTCCCGACCTAGACGACGATCCAGCTCCCACGACGACCACCCTCAGCATAGAGACATTGCCGGACCTACCCATAACCGCGCCAGACATTGCCCGAGAGACTAATAAAGACAAGCGTCTGGCGCGGGTATTACATTGGGTAGAAAAGGGATGGCCAGAGAAAGACAACGATGAAGCATTCAGGACATTCCGAAACCGGCAAACAGAACTGTCACTACAGAAAGGTTGTTTGTTATGGGGGGACAGGGTGGTCATACCGGAAAAACTGCAAGGGAAGGTATTAAAATTATTACACGAAGGGCACCCGGGATTGTGAGGACTAAAGCTTTAGCCAGAAGCTATGCTTGGTGGCCAGGTATGGACAAGGAGATCGAGGCCTGGGTAGCCAAGTGCTCGCGCTGCCAAGAAACCAGACCAAATCCCCCCGCAGCACCAATATTAGAATGGGAAACGCCCAGGGGACCATGGTCGAGACTCCATATAGATTTTGCCGGGCCCACAAAAGGGAACACATTCCTCATCACGGTGGATGCTTACTCCAACTGGCTGGAGGTAAGCAACATGAAGACCACCACAACAGATGCGGTAACCAAGGTCTTAAACAAACTTTTCGCAACCCACGGTCTCCCGGATGTCATCGTGTCAGACAACGGACCCCAGTTCACCTCGCTGGAATTCGAAAGATTCCTAGCGGAACGAGGCATACGACACGCACTGACAGCGACGGCGCATCCGGCGGCCAATGGTAGGGCAGAACGGATGGTTCAATTTACAAAAAGAACCCTCCAAAAGATCGAACACGGGGACATACAAGAAAAAAATAAATAAAATGCTCCTAATACAACATATCACCCCAAACACAACGACAAACAAAAGCCCGGCAGAATTACTAATGGGAAGAAAACTAAGGTCACCACTCGACAGACTACACCCCACATACAACCCGGAAAAACCCCCGGACTCATCTAGCAAGCACCGGGTTTTTGCACCAGGCGACGCAGTCTATGCAAAAAACCTTACCGGAGACCCACTATGGGTACCGGCAACTATAACCCAACTGACAGGACCCCACTCCTACCGGCTACAGACAACCGACGGACAAACATGGAAACGCCACATCGATCAAATAAGATCAAGAACAAAAAACACAACCGACACGCAACCAAACACAGACGACCCCGATAACACAAACCAAGAGGGGAGGGAAGATACAGGGGATCAAATAGGAAATAACCAGCAATACTCACCAGTCAACAGCCAGCCCGAAGTCTCACCAGGAAGGAACAGCCAGGCCAGCTCAACCAGCCCGGAAAGACCAGGCAGGAGCGGCGAAAGTCGCAGCTCGACCAACCCGGGTAGACCGGGAGGGAGCTGCAACAAGAGGCCCAGCGACACCTTCCAAGGGGCTCCATCGACAGGGCCAAGAAAAACAGAAGTCCCGACCGAACCGGCCGGGAGCCAAACAACAACTAAGCTGCGCAAGTCAAGTAGACAAGTACGAAGCCCCGCCTACCTCACGGGACTACGTTACGTAGGACCGAACCAAGAGGGGAGGGGTGTTCTGTACAAGTCAATTTACATACTGTAGCCCGCGTCGCGATTGGCTAAAGCGCGGCGACCGGATTGGTCGAGCGAGCCGACTGATTGGCCCGTTGCGAATCCCCCGCGATTGGTGGAAACTAATCGCGGGAGATTCAAAGCGGTGTCATTGGCCGCGGCCGCCACGGCTCGGGAATAAAAAGCCGCAGTTTTCCCCTTCAAGCTGAGCTGTATCCGGAGCCAATAAAGAGCTGAAACTAAGTCACTGACTCCGAGCTTCCTTTCCGCGACGGACACGACATAAACCTAGCATCATTTCAGAGTCAGTGTGTTGGTTAAATGCAAATACCTCAATACTGAAGTTCAATATTTTGTAACAGTTATCACATAGATGTGGGGATTTAGTCCAAATTTGGTATTTTAGTCAAATAAATATCCGTAAAAGTCTTCATAATTTTGTTTTGTGGACTAAGGATATCATCAATAGCTTATGTTTCAATGTCATTTTAATTATCTCAATTATGTTTTTCTGCATTTAATTTCAGTTTTCTTTCTATGCATGCAGCATATGCTTCACTTTTCTACTATTCTCTTGTTTAATTGTTTTGTTTATATCATCAATACAATCCATATCTCTCTCAAAATCTTTTCTAGAGTCTGGAAACACCCAAAGGTATATTAGCTGCACATAGTTGTAGTTAACAAAATCCATTGCTAAACTGTAAATAGTTTGCACCTGCAATTATTGCAATAATTTCATCTGTATGAGGTAAGTTAAAATGTTATCTCAAAATAGCTTTGTTCACATTTCTTGTAGATAAACATATTGAAATATGGTCTCTTCTTACTTTCTTCACTATTACCCTACATAGGATTAATCCATTCTGGATCCATTAATGTCTGCAACTAAATCACATCCAGTCTTTGTAGGAATTCAAGTCATAGGATGACTATGTGGATTTAATTTAGTAGAATAATAAACATTCCTTAAAATAACATTTAAAACTGTCAGAACTATTACTGTTCTCTTCTAGTAAATTTAAATTTGGCAGCAGGTTCATTTCAATTACTATCCTTATATTCCGTTTTTGCTTCAAAAACCACTATTCCAGAAACACTGTTCTTTATATTAACATATAAAGCCCCCACCCTCTGTCACATTTCCTAAATACTTCTTTTTATATTGTTATTTTTCCATATAATAAATAACCAAATTGGCATTTGCTTCCCCTTCCCAAGTTTTAACTTGCAATATTTGAATATTTGTAGACAATACATTCATTTTGTCTACAGCTATTTTAAAGCGTGCTGCATATTTAAACCAGCAACCAAACCTTCTTTCTTATAATTTGCAATTAAAGTCCTGATATACAATTCCTAAAAACGGCCTTTTTAATTTTTTTTCTTTAAGTTCTTTTTCTATCTTTTCCTTCATTAGTGCAGATGTTTTTAATTTGCAACTCTGTATGTTTTGTCATCTTTACAAAATTAAGTCTGCCACATTTTCTACAGTGTTTTCCATATGCTGAACAGGTTTGAATACTTGGTAAATACAAGATTTCTTAGCTTCTGTTCTTGAATATGGCATCTGAGGTTGTTTAATTCACAGTTTTTCTGAATAACTTTTTAACATTTATAAATGTCCAGTTGCATTTTGCAATCCCAATCCTTTCAATTTGCACATTGCTATTTTTCTGCTTGGGAAACAGCTAATTTTCAGTGTTAAATCACACTCTTAGTAATCTTGCTATTACCTTTCCTGAGCAAACAATTAAGAGAATCTTTCAAGTGCCCAAATGCACAAGTCTGTGCTAATCATTTAAAATCAGTTGCATTTTTGCTTTATATCTTTAATACATAACATTCTTGGTGTACAATAAGCTTTAAAAATTACCTAAGTTAAAGCAAAATGGAGTTTGTTTTCTTCCATAAATCTGGGTGACTGGAAAACAAGCTCCTTGCCATTGTTTCTGCTCAAGTTGGCCTGGCCTGAAAGAGGTTGCAGTTTTCTGTGGCCCTTGGGAAGTCCATTTCCTTTCTGACAAATGCTTTTTCTAACCTTTTACCCAGATTCAAAAGTATCCTCTCCCTGCCACGAAGTTTCAAAAAGTTTAGTTTTTCAGGGCCACACCCAGAGGAACATTTATGCAGACAATATGGGTTTTGAGGTTCTTTTTATATTGTGTCTACAACAGGGATCCTCAGACTTGGCAACTATGCTGGCTGAGGAATTCTGGAAGTTGAAGTCCACAAGTCTTAAAGTTGCTAAGTTTGGAGACCTCTGGTCTACAACTTAGCTGAACAATAAATATACCCAGTAATGCCTAGTGGGAGAGAGAGAGAGAGAGGGAGAGAGAGAGAGAGAGAGAGAGAAAGAAGATAACCCTTCAGTTGAGAGGAAATAAAGAGAGAAGTATGAGCAGTATAGATTGAAAGACAGCAATTAAACTCATGTATTTGCTCAGGAAATAAATATTAAATGATAGCAAAATGCAATCTTAATGGATAGGAGCCCTCTGTTCCATGTAACCCCTTCTGATGCCTCGTTCTTACATCACTACAACTATATTCTACAAGCTGACAACATCAAGTATATTGAAGTCAAGAAAGTTAGAAGTGAATACATCATGAGAAAATGAAGAAAAACTTAAAGTCCAAACTGTCAGTCTGTGCTCCCTTCAAAATCCAAGAAAGAAATACTCAGACTCCCTGGGTTAGAGCAAAGTTATTCTTTTACTGGAGAATAAAGTGAAAGCTACAGATTTAATTCCGAATCTGAGAAATTGGCGGGCAGATCACATATACAAAGGAATGGAAATGCTCCCACCCCCCAAAGTCCAAATGACTCTTCCAATTAAAAGTTCTGAATACGATCATGTGGCCATCTCCAGGTGGTGATGAGGCTTTGTCCGTTGACCTTGACATATTTTGATAAAAGTTCGCAGTTGCGCAAAAGAGGATAGAAGCTAGCCAAGAAATGGAAAGTTAAAGACAGGAATCCCCCTCCCCTTGCTAACCACAGCAAAAGGAATGCAAAACACCTCCAGCTTTCTTCCCCTCCGAATTCCCCCCTCCCTCCGTTGCTAATGACAGCCGAAAGAAATAGATTGGCATAGCAGCAAAGAAGATGCAATAGTTAGGAGGCAGAATATATATATATTATGGAAGATATCTTGAGGCTCACTGGAGGAAATACCATCAACACAATTAATACCTGGACAGTTCCAGTCATTGGATACACAATTGGAATAGTAGACTAGCCTGAAATAGAACTAAAAGCCCTGGATAGGAAGACCAGAAAAACAATAATTAATCATGCCCTTCAACCAGACAATGATATTGATAGACTCTACTTACCAAGGTCAGCATGGAATATTACAAATATACCAGACAATTGAAAAGAAAAAAAGGCATTGGGAGGATATCTGAAGGATGATGAAAAAGACGCACTGAAGCTAGTGTATCATGATGGTTTAATGAGTACCAAATTGGCCTAAAAGTAAGAACAAACGAAGAATATAAAATATAGAAAGGGAGCTCATCAAATTTGCAGATGACATGAAGCTAGGTACAATAGCCAACACTTTAGATTAGAAGATAGGCTCAATGTACAAAAAAATCTTGACATACTTGAACCCTGGACCTTATCCAATAAAATGCAGTTCGGTAGCAAGAAATGTAGGGTTTTCCCTTAGGCAAAAAAATCCAAATCAATATATATAAATAGGTGATACTTAATAGTGTCTAGGAGTCTTAGTGGACAATCACTTAAGTATGAGCCAGCAGGGCAACCAATACAATCCTGGGCTGTATCAACAGAAGGACAGTATAAGGGTCACGTGAAGTATTAGTATTAGTACCGCTATATACAGGTAATCCTCAACTTCCGACAGTTAACTTAGAGACTGTTCAAATTTACAATGGCATTGAAAAAAGTAATTTATTACTGTTGCAGTATCCCCATGAACATGTGATCAAAATTCAGATGCTTGGCAACTGACTCATATTTATGACAGTTGCAATGTCCCAGAGTCATGTGATCACCTTTTGTGACTTTCTGAAGAGCAAAGTCAATGGGGAAGCCAGATTCACTCAACGAAGCATGTTATTAACTTAATAACTGCAGTGATTCACTTAGCAAATGTGTCAAGAAAAGCTGTAAAATGGGACAAAACTCACTTAACAACTGTCTCACTTAGCAACATAAATTTTGAGGTCAATGGTGGTTGTAGATTGAAGTTTATTTGCACTGCCTTTGTGAGGCCACAATTGGATTACTGGGTCCAGTTATGCTCAGCATGATATAAAAAAGATGCTGAAACTCTAGAAAGAATGCAGAGAGGATCAACAAAGATGATTAGGGGTGTGGAGGCTAAAACATATGAAGAATACTGGCAGGAACTGGTATGTCTAGAAGGACTGGGTGACATGATATCAGTCTTCCAGTATTTGAGAGGCTGTCACAAAGAAGAGAACAACCTTATCTCCAAAATGCCTGAAGGCAAGACAAGAAATATCAGATTGAAACTTATCAAAGAGAGATCCAACCTAGAACTAAGGAGAAATTTCCTGACAGAACAATTAATCAGTGGAATGGCTTGCCTTCAGAAGTTGTGGGTATTCCATCACTGAAGATTTGTAAGAAGAGATTGGACAGCTGTTTGTGAAGATTGGTATAGGGTCTCCTGCTTGACCAGGATAGAAGACCTCTATGGTCCCTTCCAACTCTGTTATTCTGTAAGAGTACAGACATTTACCTAGTCTTCAAGTCTGGCTTTTCTTTAGCTTAGGGAAAGGTTGAAAATTCGCTATGATTAAGTAGCCAGAAACAAACCCCACAACTAGATTAGTAGATATTTGAAATCAAAACTATGCATTCCACGAAATGTAAAACTCCTATTTTTTTTAATGTGTTGCTAACATCTTCTGAGTCATCCATTATTTTATATTTTAATGGCATACTTCTTTTGTGGTTTATTTATCCAGTCAGCTGTTGTGAGTTAGTGAAGGTCAGGCTTTAAATAAAATGGAAAAGTCTTATATCCAATTCTAACTTCAACTAATTATAACTCATCAAGTGTCACCCTGCACTAATTGATGCTGGTAAGGTTTATTGAGCTAGCATTCCTTTGTCATTACTTGAAATCATTCTGCTGTCCTCTGAAATGCAGCTTTTGGTAAGGAGTTCTTCCATATTTCCCCAAGGGCGTACATTGCTATATAGAAGGATAACACATAATAATTACATATTTGATATTAATTAATAAGAATAAAGAATAATATGAATGTTAATGGTCTAGTAATATGTTTGTATATATGGCAAATGTAATGCCAAAATGGTTGCACAAATAGTATTATTGTTGTTCAATGGATTAAACAGCAAAAAGCAAATGTCTAGAATAAGTAGGAACAAGCCAGTACAAAAAAACCTGTATTCCTGCCTCCCTGCTTTGCAACAAATCATAGTTTAACATAAAATCATGAAAAACAGATATTGCTTTTTGTGGCTTTCCCTCTAAGTCAGATATTACAAATATTCTTCAATTAGTTTTAGAAGAGTAGGACACAATAGTGCTTCAAGTATGGATTCACTGAATGAAAGTTCTGACAATATAATCATGGGGAGGAGGAATGTAAACACAATAAATGGCATTAGTTCTACTCAGATATTTAGTCTGATACATGGCAATATGATACAGGAAACCTATATCATTTCCTCCCATCATCTTGCATCATCATCTCTATCTCAATTAAAAGCAATGAAAATGGTATCTATCACCCCAGTCTCTTACACCACAGGTTGAAACAAAATTTAGTTTGAGGGCTGCAGCTGGCCACATTCTCAAAAACAGATGGGCTAAGATTAAAACAACTTGAAGTGGAAGAAAAACTGCTTTTTTTCATTTAAATTCTCTATAATTCCTCCCCTCCTTCTCATATGATCGTGGGCAGCATACAGAAAACTAGTAAAAACAGTAAATAAGGCAACCATTATTTAAAACTATTATATAATAATTATTAAAAAGAATTATAAATACAAAGCTAAAACAGATAAAGAAAACAATAGATGGAGGGATAAGAGTAACAACAAAGCCACCTCATGAGATTGCCCATCCCCTGGGGTCCTCAGACCTGCTGGCATAACCAGACATTGAAGACCTTCAGAAGGTCAGGAGTGATATATGGTTGTAACTTGAGGACTACCTGAAAAAGCATTGAAGTCCAACATGTGAGGAGGGGATAGACTATGTTACTTCTGTTCCTCTCCCATCACTCTCCATTTAGAAGAATAACTTTGAAATGATGGAACTAACTTTTGTTGTCTTTTTGTGGTCATACTTTTTAAACTTTAGGGAAATCAGGAGTTTAAGTTACGATAATCTCCAAAGAAAGGTAGGATTATCTGGGTCATCCTTAATGTGCAGAGGGTAAGGCAGAGGGAGCACTGCCAATGGGCAGGGGAATTCTTTCCTCCTCTTCATGCGCACAGTTGGCATTTTAAAGTAAGGTCTTTACTCTTGAACTAAATTTAGCAATTGAGGCAATAGCTACAACCTTGGATACAAATAAACTGTTTAAATCAATTGACTTCAGGGTTACTGAAGCAAACTACATAGGATTAAAAGCCAAGGCCTTCTTCACATTTCCTTTGACAGAAAGAAATATATCCTCACTCCAAAGCACAGCGTGGAAAAGGCAAGTGAGAAATAGTTGTTTCATAACTAATTTTGTTCAATTCCTGTAAGTGAGCATTTTTTGCCTGTGGAGGAAATGTTTATGTCAGCTTGGAAATTCACAGAAACTCTTTCTTGTCTTGATTTTTTTTTGTAAAGTCAGTTTTCCTCACACACTGGATTTGTCTTTCTGGGCAAAATGCCAAGTCATGTGAAGAAATTCAAAGCTGTACATGAGGTCCGTCTGAAGCAGCATCACTTTGTTTTGTGGAGCCATCTTGAATTAGAGGAGAAATTTGATGTGAAATATCTGGCTGTTCTGCTGGAAGTCTAATGAAATAGAGATGGATCCCAAATTCCTGGGTCCTTGGCACTTGATAAGTAGCCTTGAAGATCATTTTTGACAAATGTAAAGCACCCCTTTGAGGTTTCTACAGCCTTTCAGCTCAGATATTGTAGTTGTGTTTTTATACAAGTCTTTAAAAGCAATTTGCTAAATCAAGAAACTAGATAATATCATCCTCTGTTATGTGAAGATCTGTGCAATGATTACAGTATGAGATTGTATCATTGTCATAGGCTGCTATTTCTTGAGCTCACAGATAGTTTTGCATGGCTCTTATTTTTAGGGAAACTGACACAGAGAATATAGATTGGAACCTGCCTAACCTTTGCTTTATGTTCTTTTCCAGGTTTTGCTGTAGAGTTCTCAGTTTAAAATCGACACAGAAAATAGCATGTATTAAAAATGTGTTTTATGAAAAATGTTCACAAAAATATACAGGGAAGTATATAATTTAACTTTTTAAAAAGCAGAAAAAACAGGCACATTGGGTGAAACGGGCTTACTGCTCCACTTGTTACCAGTGAAAGAACAGATTTGCTTGACCCTAATTTTACTTGATTTGTCAATTCTCTCTCCCTCCCCCACATTAAGCTCAGTTTTGTCCATTTCCACCTGAAGAATTTAAGAACTGTTGACATAACCTTTGACTAAATTTCGGCTGCATTTCATTTTTAACATTAAAAGAAAAACAATTTGAATGTGTGCTAATTCAGTTCAGATTTTGTCTCTCCCTGTGTATTTTGGAATCAAATAGGTCTGACAGCAGAAATCTTTGCAGAGAATCTTCACAGAGAAAATGTAACTCAAAGGAGTTATTTTAATTAAATATAAGGTGGCTGATAATGTTTCCTTTCTTTTGCTTATTTTACAAGAAAGGCACCTTCTATTTAGATAAGAACAGCCTCTGAACAATCTTTAAATACTGCCTACCTCTGACAGGAAAACAAAATAAGAGAAATAATTAGCACACATTGAACTCTCATGGAACTTCTGTGTTAATGCTTAACCAGAACTAGAGAAGGATGCTTTAGAACAAGGGTTAATTTATACAGTTAATATTATTTTAGCTAGAGGAAGAGCACAGGATTCAACTTAAATTGAAACAACTGTGCACGGTTTGGGGAGAAGGGAGGGGGGGGGGACTTAAAAGCTTTCCCCCAAATGCTTCAGTTCTGAATTGTCCTGCATGCAAGTTTCAAAAAAATAAAAACCACCTCTGTTGATGTCAATGGAGATCCTTTTTCATTTTTTGATGAGAACAGTTTGTTTCTGTTAATTAAAATAAAATCAAGTTTGCTGTATGGTATATAATTAATGTGTGCTATGAGCCTATCAGAGAATCCATATCATAGAGTTAGAAAGGGCTTTTCAAGCCATCCAGACCAACTCTCTGTTCAGTGTAGAAATGGATCCAAATTAAAGCGTCTCAGCCAGGTGGCTGCCTAGCTTCCTGGTTTGTAAGGACGGAGACTGCCAAGTCAAAACTCATGATTTTTCTGGTGAGCCAGAACAATTATCTAAAGAACTTCCAGCTGCCTCCCAAGGGCAAGACAGGGCAAGCATCTGTTAACTAGGAGGAAAAAGCCTAGAGCTTAAATTCTGGACTACGTGTGTGCACATACACAACACGTACCCACATATTCCCCACATACTTTATTGCACTGTGGTAGGTATTATCTGCTGTGTATGAGGCTTCATTCTGGTCTTCAGTCAAAATTCTAAACTTGTCAAATCGTTTATTAGAATCTTCTGCCAAGTCAAGTGCTCAAAAAGCGCTTAACTGTCAGGAGAGCTGTGTTTTATTGCTGAGCCCTGATGTGAAGCTAGGCATGCCTAAAATATGATCAGTGAAACAGATCCCACTCTACTTCTCTGGATTATATTTACACTGTCAAATCATAATGCAAGAAGGTTGTTTTCTAACATTCTGTTGGAATCTGTCTTATTATATGATAAATATCTTATTTTTGAGAATACACTACAGCTCTAGATCTTCTTCTGTGTGATAATCTTTCTATTCTTTTCAGAGGCCCACTTAAAAATAATAATAAAAATATTGGAGTAAAAGTTCACCAAACTAAATATGAACCAGCAATATCACAGGGCTGGAAGGAAACTTGGAGATTATTATTAGGAGTCCTTATATCATCAACAAATGGTTGCCCAATCTATTCTTGAAAAGCTCTAGTGATGGAGCACCACAATTTCAGGAGCAAGCTGTCCCACTGTCAGAAAATTTATCCTTTGTTCCAGGTTGCAATTTTCTTTAATGAGCTTCCACCCTTTGCTTCTTCTCCTACCCTTAGGTCTTTTGGAGAATAAGTCAACCACCTCCTCTCTGTGACTACACCTCAAATACTGGAAGACAGCTATCATTTTTTCCTTAATCTCTTCCCTTCATTAGGGTACACATACTTAGTCCCCTTAGCCATTCATTATACATTCATTAGTCTCCAGTCCAGTGGTGGGCTCCTGCTGGTTCGGACTGGTTCTAGCGAACTGGTAGTTCTGGCGATCAGCTGGCCCCGCTCACCTGCCCCTTCCTATCCTGTCTTATATTTCTGTGTTTTTCAGCTCAGCTGATTTGCGTGGCACAGTGGATTGCCACGCCTCAGCTGTTTTACTCACTCCCGGTGCTCTTCTTCCTGCAGCACTCTGCCGGCTAAAAACGGGCCATGCAGCCCGTTTCTGGCCCATTTTTTAGGCTGTGTTTGAACCGTTTTCTGGGTCATTTGGGGGCTGTTTTGGGGTAATTTGGGGGCTGTTTTGGGGGGCTGTTTTCAGCACATTTTGGGCTGTTTATAGCCCATTTTGGGGCCTGTTTTCAGCCAGCAGTGCTGCAGGAGGCCATGGAGAGTGAAAATGAGGCATGGGGGGTGTTTACGTGGCCCGTTTTAGCTGCCAGAGGCACTGCAGGCTGGTCCTTTGATATTTCCAGGCCAGGCCCATGGACTGGATTTAAGCACCCCACAGGCTGGATCTGGCCCACAGGCCTTGAGTTTGACACCCTTGGACTAGCAGACCTCCAAGGCCCCTTCCAACTCTGTTATTCTGTTATTTTGATTACATCCCAGAATAAAAGAACAGATCTGGATCATCTTCTGTGTGATCATCCTTCTTTTATTTTCATACCAGAGGCCTACTTGGTTTTCTTTTTTCAAAGCTCAACATTTCAGTTTCCTTCAGTCTTTTTTCATATGACTTAGTCTACTGATTATCTATTAATTAGCCCTGGTGGCATACTGGTTAAAACTCTGCCCACAGGCTGGAGTTCAATCATGACGGGGCTCAAGTTTGATTCAGCTTTCTATCCTTCCAGGTTGGTAGAATTGAGGATCCAGATTTTTGGGATCAATATGAAAATAATGTTTCATGTTGTAAACTGTTGGAGTCTGAATCTGAGGAGGAAGATGAACAGCTGACAGGGAGTGGGAGTGTGGCTCCATTGGCTGTGGAGGAAACTGGGGAAGGGCAAAGTCTGGCTGGGCAGAGCAGGGGAGAGGTAGAGCAAGGGAGAGAGAGTTCAGAGGAAGACCCAGGCCCACCCCCTCTTCAACCTATGGCATGCAGGGAGGAACGGAGAAGAGAGCAACGTGGGTTGCATGGCTTATGGGGGAGGAAAGGGCCCTGATTCCCTTCATTAGCCACACCTGGAAATGAGAGTTTAAAAGAGATGCAAGCTGAGTGTGGCGTCTGCTGAGAACAAATGTGAATCTTGTGTTGACTTTGGTTATCTGCGTTCCTGGTATCCTCCCAACCAGGTTGAATTACTGCTGTTCCTTCATGTCTGGAATTCCTTCTCTTGTCCTGCCGGATTTATTACCTCATCTTGCCTTGATTGGACTTATAGTTACAGTTTTTGTTGACCACATTTTGGACTTGAATCTCTGCAGCTACAGGCTGTTCCTGGGAGGGTTTTTCTCCAGACCAGAAGGTAATCAGGACATTGGGAGCAATGTTGGAGCTAATAAAGGGACTCCTACTTATTATTTGACTGTATTGCTTTTTATTTTTCTTGCCTAAATATAGAATCTTACTTTTTTCACCACTATATTTCAGTAGTGGTAGAGTTGTGTCTACAGTGTCATTTGCCCTTGGTTAAATTAGCTGGAAGGGTACCTGCCTCTAGATTTGATAACTCTTGAAAGTTGTAGGCATATCCTTGATCATGGTTCCTCCTGTAGGGATCCACTGTCTTATCTTTCAGTCTGCCACATCTTTTGTTCTTCCCCTGAAATGAGCCTGTTATATCTGCAAAGTCTTCCACAAACTATTTCAGAGTTCCAGTGAGGATCTTCTACACCTTTTGGTTCTGATTGTTATTCCCACCCACTGGGCTTGCTCCACTGATCCTCTGCTCAACACCTCCTTATAAAAGAGTGGCTTCCTCTCTCAGTTTCTGTTACAGAGCCTCCTTTCCTTTGAACTGGCACATCCTTGTTCTTCCTGATTAGCTAAAGTGGGGTCATTGTTGTCTACTCTGTTGACTTTTTTTTCCAAGTGTTACTCTGAGCTTACTTTTGCAACAAATTCATATCAAGTTATTTTCAAGTGAGAAAAAAAGACACCAATATTCTAGGTCATAATGGTCCTTTTATACTCCCTTTTGTGTTAGTTCTACCAACAGAAAGACAGCATTTCTTATTATTGCTTACATAAGGCTCTCAGGTTATCCAAGACTGAATTCTGGACTTAGAGGGAAAATATTTTGAACTATTTTGTCAAGCTCCTGTTTGCTTTCCCTGTTAGCTCATTCAGGAACACATCTACTACCAATTGTTGTCAAATATTCAATAGTTGTCAGAATAAATATTAAAGTGAAAGATGTGTAGTTTTAATTTGCAAATATTTTAATTCTTGTGAATTACATGCTTTGGGGTGCCACAATGAATTTTCTAATGGCAGATCACACCGTTTCCTTTGAAAGGAAACCATAAATTTCCTGTATCTTTATTCACTTTATTGTGTCTTTTGTATCTAAATTAATGTAGACAGAAATATAACAAATATCTCTTATGGAAAAACTAAGGTAGAGGAAAAGAAAGACCGAACAAAAGATATTTTTAGAAAAACAGAGTGATAACCTGTGAGGATTGTTTTAGGGAAGGTGAAGGAAGCAAAGGAAAGAAACATAAAATGTTCAACAATGTCCAACTGATGAATCATAAAATAAAGTTTTGTTTCTGAAGCCTTTGAATGAACTGGTATTTAAACATTATCTCTCTGGATGAGCCAAAGGAACAGAAGATGAGCTGCTGTTAGGCAATGAAACCCCTGCTGTTGCTGTAAGGGTTTAATTACTTGCCACATTACAGGGGAGTGAATGAAGCTGGCATTGCAATAACTGAGGATTTATTTTTGTCAGTGAAGGACAGAAGTGGCTGCAAAAAAATATTACAAAAAGGTGGCTAATAAACTAGGTTTTATTAGCTATACTTATTTAAAATGTTTATAGGCTAGCATGCTGATGGGCATTTGATGAGATTGCATTTTTTAATTGTGATCACACTGAGACTGCTAAACAACATGAAGCATGCCAGGAATCTGAAAAACATAATGTACGCATATGTGAAATCAAGATTTATCTATCCATAATCAGTTTGACAGCTGGCATGCTAAGATGCTGAAGGAGTTCTTACACTGGTCTAGCCTAATGTCTATGTTGTTTTAAAACAGGATTTGCAAGACCAGTGCCAATCTCAAACAGAAGATTTTTGTTGTCATTTAAATGGATCACAATACCAGCCAATCAGTTGATCCACTGTTATTTCTGATTAATGTCAACCAACGTCAAAACTGCACTGCAGATAGTCCTCAAGCTATGACCATAATGGAGCATGATAGTATAGTTGTAAGTTGGTAACGATTGTAAAACATGAACTACTCAATTATACATTTTTTTGTGATGGTCATTAAGTAAACACTATACTTGTTAAGCAAACTGGTGATTCTCTATGGGCGCAGTTTTGCCAAAAACAGATGTGCAGTTTTGGGACAATTTGGTAAAATTGTTGTAAAACACAGTCACATGTCTGCAGGACACTGCAAATGATTGTAAATGCCCCTGTATTGTTGAGCCTGAAGTGACGTCATGTGACTGTGTGAGTGATGGTCAGAACTTTGGATCCTGGTTATAAATTACCTTTTTGAGGTATGTTGTAACTTTGAATTTACTAAGCGGCTGATCCTATTTACCTGTACTTCATTTCTGGTGGCTCTTTGAGGATTAAATCACCTCTGTAAAGGACAAGTTCCCAATAATTGTGGAAATAACGTAAATTGTGTATTTATTATTTTGAAAATGCCATTCGGTCATTTTATAATTGGAAACATGCATGGTTAAGTGGTACAATAGAACAATACAAATCAACATAATTATACTAAAAAAAATTCAACAATTAAAGCAACAAGAATTATAGAGAATAACCTAGTTTAAACAGAGCATAATAGTAGAAGTTTAAAGACTAATGCCTACATACTTCAGCAAGCAAAAATCCTTAGAGAAGAATCTTCACTGATGATCTTGAGATTTAGCTCAAAACTAGGACTGTACACAAATCCTCTTCAAAAGATTTCCAATAGCAGTTCTAAATGCAGGGAGAGGCTGTAACAACAATCCAGTCTGTCAATCGAGATGAGAAGAGGTTTGTTAGAATAGAATAGAATATAACTTTATTACGGTCTTAGACCAGCAATAGACCTCACTATTTACAATATATATAAAAATACTGACACATTATAATACATTAATAGTGGATAAAAACATCCGTTAAGAAAATACATGTTCTCAAACAGTTAGGTGCACTCCCTGGTTTATATGAGTGGAGAGCCAATAAGTATGTGTGTAAATATCATTTTCCAAATTTTGTTCTATCTCCAAAGATTGTCACAAATTGAGAGCTATAATTCTGTAACCATTTTTTTTCTAGTAGACATTGTAGCAACACAGAATTTTGCCACTGCACTGGGTTTGAATAGCTGGGTTTGAATCCTGGAGGAGAAAGTCTACATAAAAATTGTCTGCCCTCCCTGGCAATCTCTCTAGTAAGGGGAGAATATACAATGACCTATAAACTCTGTATAACTCACAGTACAATAAAACATGTGAGGTATCTTCAACTTCTCCTTCACCACATATACATACCCATTCTGCTATTGGTGTTTTCTTATACCTGCCCTGAAGGAGTGCTGATGGGAGAATATTAAATCTGGCTCTGAAGAAAGCTATTCTTTGTTTTGGGAAGATCAGATCATTTAGATATCTTGCCGATTCCCACACTCCCTGTTTGATTCTGTCCCTGCTGTGGTGAGCCAACCTATTTAGTTCTTCTTGGAACTCCATGTCCTTCATTGTATTGATTACTACTTGCTTGGCTTGGTCAAAGCCTAGGGACATTAAGAATACTGGTGAGAGCCCATAGGAGCCCAGCTTGTGGTCTATTGCCTGTTTCCAGGGGGAGGGGTAGTTATCAGTCAGTAGTAGCAGGGTCAGCATTTTTAGCCAATGAATGATCATCATCTTCCAGGCTCTTACCTGATTTTTTTTTTTTTAAAACAAGTTTTATTAAAAGTTTCAACAACAAACAAATCATTACATATTAAATCTTTCCCTGTCTTTCTACAATAATTTCCCCGATATTCTCATAAAACACAAACAAACACAAACAAACATAAAAAAATCTTTTAGTAAAGTACCTTGGCCCCAGTTACCTCTCTTTGCATGGGCTAAAATAATAGCACATATCACTCTTCACATTTCTGTCTTATTTAATCCATCTTAATTAAATCATTAAATTTGTATCTTTTGCCCATTCATTTATCCTCTATCTCTTCTTATAATAAAAAGAATTTCTCCTGAAATCACTAATCAGAGTATGATGCCTTTCTATCCTCCCCTAAGTTAGTAAAATTAACATTCAGCATAACAAATACCCAATTTGGTTCTGCTTGGTACATTCTATCCACCAAAAATATTTAAATACATTGTATCCTCCTTTCCTTCGATATTTTATTACATTTTAAAAATCAATCATTATTAAAAACTTCAACATTTTAATTTCTTATTAAATCTTAAACCATTCTAATTTACTATTTCAAATATAAATGTTACAATACCATCTTCTGTACCTTAGCAGAATCTTTCTTACAGAAATTTATATTTCATCCTTTGTCTCTAAAAAAATCCCTCTTCTCCCATCCAATTTTAAAGCTTTGAGGCTTTTCTCCGCCTTTCCCTTTCTTTTCTTTCCCCACCAAATCTTCCTACCCCCTTCTTCTTCTAACCTCTGCCTTGCTGGGATCCCTTCTCTGTTGTGTTCCCTTTTTCTCTTGTTTGTTATCATTATATTTACTTTGCATCATATTTTCTCTTTCTCAAATGTTTTTTTAGATCTTAAGTCCTTCATTTTCCTTGCTCTCTTCCTTCCTTCTTCCTTAGATAAGTTTTGGGATTCAATGAAGATGGCGTCTTCGTCTCTTCCTTGTTGTTCTTCTTCCGTTTCCATCTGTTCCATTGTCTGTTGGTAATTGACCAGCGCCATTTCTAGAAATAGAAAAGCTTTTTCCATGCCATCTTTGCAGGCTGCTTTTGTTTGCTCATATTCATCCCTCAGGTCTTCAAAAAGGAAAGCCATTATAAATAAATCTTTTCTTTTCTTTATTCCTCTTACTTCTTACACCAACCAAATATTCCGAGAGAAAGGCAAAACAATCCCAAAATCCACAATCCTCAATAAATCCAAGCAAGCCAAAATTCCCCCTTCCTCTTCCAGGGTGGTATCAAACAAAAAAAAAAAAAGAATCCAAATCTATATTTTAAAGCCTTATTAAGATTGTATTTCTGTCCTCAAGTCTTCAAGGCATCTCCTCCAACAAGATCCAAATTTATATATTTTCTTTATCCTCTCCCTTCCGGCTTAATTCCGTCGGGAGGGAGAGTAAACTTTCCCTTCAGCACCTCAAAATAGCCGCTTTTTTTTCTCTTGTGGAAGAAATCATCAGAAAACCATCTTTTCCAGGAATTAAATTAGATAAATCTCAAAGCCCTGGGTCGACCAAGAAGAACTTTCACTTTCAATAACTTTCTCTTCTTCCTCCTGCGCATACTTGCCCGGCTGTCAACTTCTTTGTGGCGGCCATTGCGGACCGCCGCTGCACCGTCCTGGTAACAGGGGTTCTGCCGGCCAGGGAGGGGTCTGCAACACCCCCAAACCCTTCCTCCGGATCCCCCTTACCTTCAGCTACCCCTGCAGGGCAGCCTTGCTCCGCACCCGTCCGGGTCGGAGCCCCAAACGGCTAGCGCGGGGATCGCGCAGCTTCGCGAATCCCTACCGCCGTGAAGCCGACAAACCGGAAACTCCGCTCTTACCTGATTTTGAGGCATGCCCATCTCGATTCTTACCTGGGCATTTGGAGTTCCTTTGGGTGCAGCTAAGATGGCTCGCAGAAATTTGGCTTGTGTAGGTTCTAGCAAGTCTTTTTTTTTTTTTGCAAGGATTCCTGTTTGTGTCCCATATAGAATTTGTGCCAATGTTTTGGCCTCAAAAAGTTTTAAGGCTGCAGGTACTAATTTCCCTCCACTGATGTAAAAAAAAATGTTTAATTACATTTGAGGACCTATAGGCTGCTTGCAATGTGGAAGAGGTTTGTTAAAACTGGCCCTTTGTTCTCTTATTTATCACTGGGGAGAGTGAACACTAGTAGTAATCCCATTCTACCCTAAAGAAAATAGTTGAAAGCTAAAGTGTTAAGATGGGAAAAGTTTGTTACTGTAATTTTCTTAGAAGCTGATATAATTGGAATTTTATTCCTTGAAAACTGTTATAGTCAAGGGTAGGAATCATAGGGTAAGGTACAGAGAAGGTATTCAGCTGGTTTGGACTGGTTCTGGGATACCAGTAGTGAAAATTTGGACTGGTTTGGAGAACTGGCAAATACCACCACTGGCTGGCCCCACCCCAGCTCTTACCTCTCACCTCTCCTATATTCTGTTGTTTATTAGCTCAGCTGATTCACTCCACAGGGGAGATAAGAAACAGCTGTGGGTCTCCCTTTCTCATTTCCCTCTTGAGCCAGGATCCTCTAATGCAGCGGTCCCCAACCACCGGTCCGCGGAACAACTCCTATCCAACTCCTACTGCTGGGCGCCGCCATCTTTTTCATGAAAAAGTGCTTCCGGTGAGCTTTTCTGGGTAGAAAGCTCACCGGAAGCACGTTTCATCAAAAAGATGGCGGCGTAGCGCTCGTGAGCTTTTCGGGTAGAAAGCCATTTCTACCCGGAAAAGCTCACGAGCGCAGCGCCGCCATCTTTTTGATGAAAACGTGCTTCGTGTGGTCACCGGAAGCACTTTTTCATCAAAAAAAGATGGCGGCGCCCAGCTGATGCCGGTACCGGGCCGTGGCATCAAAAAGGTTGGGGATCACTGCTCTAATGGGGAGGGAAAACAGAGCAGCCAGCGTGAGAGAAGAAAGCAGCTCTTTCTCTTTGCCTGCCATTTGTCTTTCCTTCATGCCAGCAGCTCCCTTTCTCATTTCCCTGTTGAACGCAGCATCTAGGATCCTCTTTCATAGCGGGCTTACGTAAGGTCTCCTCCCTTGCAGCCAGGCATGGTGATGAAGGAGAGGAAAACATTGGGAGAGGCTTGGGGCTGAGAAAAACAAGCATTGCAAAAAAAAAAAAAAAAGTTTTCGTTAGTTTGCACTTTGCAGCTTACCTTCACAGAGGTTTCTTTGAGTGTGTGTGTGTGTGTGTTGGGTTGAATAAGTGGGATGGCAATGGCCGGTTTCATCCAAAGGAGTTTTTGTTTTAGGTGGGTCTCCTAGCCTTAGATGGAAGGAGGAAGGGAAGTGGGGAGAGAGAAGGGAGAGACAAGAAAGAAAGAAAGAAAGAAAGAAAGAAAGAAAGAAAGAAAGAAAGAAAGAAAGAAAGAAAGAAAGAAAGAAAGAAAGAAAGAAAGAAAGAAAGAAAGAAAGAAAGAAAGAAAGAAAGAAAGAAAGAAAGAAAGAAAGAAAGAAAGAAAGAAAGAAAGAAAGAAAGAAAGGAAAGAGAAAGAAAGAGGGAGGTAATGGGAGAAAGAAAGAAAAAGAAAAAAGAAAGAGGGAGGGAAGAGAAAGTGAATGAGATATGGATGGATGTATAGAGGGAAGGAGGGATGGAGGGAGAGAAAAAGGAGAGGAAGGAAGGACCACAAACCCTGGCATTAACTGCAGCTTCAGAGGATGCTTTGAAATAGCACAGCAATCCAGGGCTGGAAGGGGCCTTGGAGGTCATCTAGTCCAACCTCCTGCTCCAGCAGGAGATCTTATATCATCTTGGTTATTTTGGTGCCTCTAACACAGAGGAGAATTTCCCAGAAATCCCCATATATTGCCAACCTTTCCCACCTAATATAAAAAAATCTAGAGCAAAAACTTCATGCAGTATTAAAAATAACAGAAAAGGGGGCTGCTATGTATTGTTTAATGCTAAATTGGCCACACCCACCCAGTCACATGAGCACCTAACCATGCCCACAGTCACATGACCACATAACCACACCCACCAAGCTACGCCCATAGAACTGGTAGTAAAAAAAAATTAATCTCCTAAAATTCTAAGGTAGAATTTTAGAAAAAAAAAACCTGGAAAGTGAATTTCTCAAAGTTATGAGACTAGTCAACTCTAAAGCTGAAATACTTGAGCTGAGGAAGAAATATTTTTATGCTGAAAGCCACCAAAAGTCGCTTCAGAACAAGAAGAGTGGAAATAAATTGAATGAATGAATATCGGTGTAGACAAAAAAAGAACTGAAAAAAAAAAAGGAAAAAATTGGTGCTTATATCTTAGTGAAGGACCATATGTGGCTCAATTTGGGGTGGGAACAAGGGAAATTACTGTTGTGAAGAAAAGTAGAAACCAGCAGTACATAGGAAGACTTTTTTCAAGATTGGAATAATGCTCTTGTTTTTAGCTTTAACTGCAAATTTATTTTGTTTAAAAAATGTCTGCAAGGCTATTAAGTGAATTTTATCCACCTGAGAGTTTAACAAGTTTTATTTAAATTAAGGCTATGAGGGGACCAGTAGATGGCACCAAATAAAGTTTTCTGTATCTCTTTGCTGCTACAGTATCTAATAGTAGGCTAGATTTCGCAGTCCAGAAATGGTAGCTCTGTTTAAATCCACTTTCTCCCTTTTTCTAATATTCTGGGCTACAATTAGCCTAGAATAAAAAGCTGTTGGATCAGGGCTTTACAAATCCATGCATTCACTAGATGTGAGAAAAGAGATACAGGCCACTTAAACAATTTGGTATCATTTACTTGTGTGAACTTTTGCATCCCAGATCCTGTACCCTTGAGGTATAGGTATATATATATATCTATAGGTATAGATCTAAGATCTTTCTTCTATGTCAAAAGGGGTTGTGGGCTGTGGTTTTTTTTTCTCATATAGAAGGTCAATCAATAATGTCATATGAACCCCAGCAGCAGTTTGAAATGATGTGGTCCATTCACTAGATTTATTACTTCGTTGGCAATAAGGCCTTGGAGAAAATAAAACAACATTTGCATATATCAGGGCAGGTGAAATAGTGATGGCATCAAGGAGTAAATAACATTTACTTTCTTCTTAGTTTTTTCCTTGGCACAGTTCTTCTATCTAGTATAGACTGGATCCAAATATGAATAAAAGCAAAAATGAAACAGATGACATGCTTCAGAACAAATACGAGTTATATTCTATATAGCATCTATTAGAGACTAGATTGTATCAGTTGCAATTGGTGCCAGGCAAGCCCACTCATATCCCCTTGGCAATTTTTATGAGTGCCAATTTTGCAATGAATAAGCATTGTAATACTTTTTTTTATCTTCCAGTCTACAGAGTTTGGCAGAACAGCATGTGCTAATTTAAACAACTGAAAAGGGGAGGGAAGGTACCAAGCACTCATAATTAGGGACCACTTCTGTCAATCTAAGCCTCAAAGTTAAAAAAAAAGTTTTTTTTTGTATTTATGTGATTAGTGTGATGGTGATGGGGGCCATATGTGTAAACATCTGTACCAGAAGATCTAGGACTAATCATGCAGAATGAATGAGATTCACTCAATGCAATGCCATCTCCTTCCATATGCTTGGCTGAAAATTGCAAGTGGTTACCAGGATATTGGGAAGAAACATATGGCTCTATTATATTCAGAAAAGAGCCTTTATTGGAATGAAAGAATGTGGAGAGTTCAAATATAATATTGTTAACACACAAACATACTGTCCCATAAGCAATATTGGCAACTGTAGTTTCACAGTTACCATATTTGGCCAATGTCCTCTCAGCTTATGTTTTACTTATCATGCACAAACTGCTGGAACTTGTGTGGAAATTAAAAGCTGGCATCTAGAAGAGTAAAATTTTTGTGGATGAGTGAAAACACTCTGTTTTGATTCTACATGGTTTTCATAAGTCTTTTTTTTATAATTTTTAAATGTCTCAACATTAGTCTATGGCTTTCAAAAACCCTCTCAAAATATGTATTTATATTTGTATAGTAAACATAGCCAATGTACATTTCTTAAAGTATACATAATTTTAAAAAACTACCAAGCAATGTATGATTCAGGTTAGATAAAACAGGTGGATATTGCTTACCTGTAATCGGTGAGATAAAATCAAACAGTAATTTCCAAATATCACGTTTTCCCTTTCTTTATCTCCTTTACAGAATTGTGCTGGCAGCATCTCAAGAAGAAAATAAGTAGTATTTTTTCATAATGTTGCTGAGAGTGAAATAAATGTAGCCCCAAATAAAAATACTTTCAAAGAAAGCATAAATGGACTTCTTGGGTTGTTTTAGAAGCAGTTGTTTGCCTTATAATGAATCTTCACCTTTCTAAACCCATTTAACACTTCCTGTGCTCATAAGGAAGTATGGATAAAAGAAGGAGCAACACAGATAGTTGCAGGGGTGGTATTGAGGGGGTTCGTACCGATTCGTGCATCTGGGTAGGGAAATTTTTGACTGGTTCAGAGAATCGGGAGGGAAAATTTTGACTGGCCCCGCCCACCTGCCCCCACTCTTACCACTCTTATATTCTGTTGTTTCTTATCTCAGCTGATTCGCGTGGCAGAGTGGATTGCCGTGCCTCAGCTGAGCTAAGAAACACACGTTTGGCATGCCCGGCAATGCAAGAAACAGCTGGTGGTCGGTGTTGCTGTTATCTGTGCAAATTGCACATTCAGCACGTTCCGGGGAAGATAAGAAACAGCTGATGGTCGCTGTTTGTCCCATTTGTGCATGCACGAAGCAGGGGGCAAGAGGCAGAAAAGTTTGGCCAAGTCTTCTTATTTTGTCAGCTCAAGGCTGGGGGAGGGGGAGATATGTACATAGGCAATCGCCCTGCCTCTGCAGCATTGGTCATATGACTGAGTGGGCATGGCCAACTCAACATCACTCATGGCAAGGTGCCGCATCACCTTGCCATGAATGACATTGAGTTGGCTACACCCACCCAGTCACAAGACCACCAAGCCATGCTCACCAAGCCATGACCACAGGACAGGTGGTGATAAATTTTGAATCCCACTGGTTAGTTAGCATGGTTAAAGCAGCCCCACTTATGCCCAGAGAATGGACTTCCATGGAAACAATTTAAGGCTATCTTTGTTTTTTAACATTATGTTCTATAATTTGTCATTTTCCAAAAATAACTGAAAAGGACTAGTCTGTTAACCAAATATGTGTATTCTCAGCCTTTGAACTGTAAACCAATGGAAAGATCAAATAATATCCTTGTGGTTCAAACTGGGTTTTGGGTCTGAGTCTTTTCTAGTAAGATACCATTACACAAGTTTAGTAATTTTGCACTATAGAAAAATAGAGAAGCTTTATCACTGCATATATATTGTGTGTATGTATGTATGTATATGTGGGCATGTATATGTGCAACACACTACATCTTGTAGACAACTTGAATGTACCATTGCGTGCGCACACACACACACCACTTTAGTTGTCTTCTAATTTTGTATCTATTTAGTTTGTAATATTTAGTCTTTCTAATACATGGTTTGAGTTATTTGAATGGCATTTATAATATTTTGCTTTTTTATTCTATTTCAGTTTGTACTATTTAAGAAAACTATTAAGCAAAAGAAAAAGAGTTATGTTTTATATGCAGAATGAAGGAGAATCTTGCAAATTTATGTATATTTTATCTCAAACCCATACTATTTTAGGTTCAATTAAATTTATTATGATCCCAAATCAGCAGAAATAGTACAATTCAGTACAAAATATAAATTAAAATATAAATAATATATCCCAGTATACCTTTAGTATAAATTAGAATCCTAGAAACATATTGCATTGTTGGTAAGCAAGATAGCAAAATTTTACAATTTGAAATGTTACTTTAAGTGCCTTGTGTCAAACAATAGCAACAAAATGTAAAAGAAAGCAAATATATCTGGATAATTACTAGAATCAGCATAACAAGTGATAAACATACTTTCTATACTATTGGGAGTGTATTAGGACTTAGCTAATTGCTTCCATGTCTTCATAACCACATGGACTAAGTCATTTGGAGAAAGGACTGACCATATATTAACCCTCTAAAACCTTTACAGGCATAGCATCAAAATGCACTGATGTACATGCCCTCCTCAATTTGGCTTGAGAAAATCCATAGTTTGGCAACTTATAAGAATTCTCTAAATTACCAATAATTAATGATCTTTTTATAACTCATCTGGCAATGTCTCATAGGTCCTGTTTAACAATTTTCCTTGCCTCAGAAAGTACAGTGGCAGGTAAGGTTGATGGGTGTAGGCCTGTAATAGCCATCTTCTGTTCCACTTCATATATCCAAACTGAGAGTTTGTCATGGAGAATCATAGAGATAAAGACTGTTGATATTTCAATCTGAAATAGCGATTTGCACTAACTCAGTCTCAATCTCCATCATTATCAGTTTCAGTACTGCTCTTAATGCAGAACTGGCTGTATCCCTAAATGTTCCCAGAATAATGCAGAAGAATTGAATTTGAATTTGTTCTAAAAGGCAAATAGAAACTAACTTGACAGCTGCCTGAAGAAGCAAAAAGAAGCTTATTGGAAATGGAAGTCAGTGCTGGTAGCTGGTAGAGCCAGCTTCCATAAGTTAAGTCAGGAAGGCAAAAGCCCATCAAGAGCCAAATGGTAGTATGGTATATAAAACATATTAGAAAGGCTTTGGGGAGAATATGTCCAAAATAAAATAAAAGTCAAGGAAACTTGCTCTGTTGTGAGGAGAGCAGTGGTGGGATTCAAATAATTTAACAACTGGTTCTCTGCCCTAATGACTGGCTGAATAGGTGTGGCGGGGTGGGCATGTGGCTGGGTGGCATGGCCAATTCAACATCACTCATGTCAAAGGGCACTTCACAGCTCCCCTCCCATATACTCCTTGTCATGCCCGGCCTTAAAGTATCTATAGTTCTGTAAAAACGTTCACCTTTTTTCGACTTTATTATCTGCATCTACATACTATAGAGGTACTTTCATGGACCACTGAAAGAAGGAAATGTCTCACATGCTTTGCTCAAGAGTGTGATAGGCAGGTCACAAAACAGGCTTTTGAGGAGCTGCCACAAAGAAAGTGGGGGGGCAACATATTTTCCAAAGCAGCAGAAGGCAAAATAAGAAGCAATGGATGGAAACTAGCATAACAAAGATAAATAATGCATAAAAATGTGACATACATTGCTATAATGGTACATTAATTACCCATGTTAAATAAGTATCTGTAAATATCTAACATATTACATATTATGAAGTAAATATAATATGTGTGTGTGTGTGTGTGTGTGTGTGTGTGTGTGTGTGTAAAATCTAAAAACAAGATAGCTGGTATGTGTTAAACCTAATAAAACTGATGTGATTATTTTTGTAATAGTTATGCCTTATTTGCCTTGAGGCAACACAGAGTTTAGCTACTGTGCTGGTGATGGAGTTCTGAATCTTCTAGAAGATGCTTCACATAGAAATTGTCTAATGTACTTGGATATTTACATGTTAGGCCTGCCTCCTGTTTTGCCCCGTGGTGCTGCTTATGGGAGGCAGCCGGGTCTGCCGCCCTACCGGTTGGAGCACTGTGCCACCACTTGCTGCACTGCAGCTACCAGGTGGTAGGGAGATCTGGGAGAGCACCGTGTGGTGGCTTAGCCAGCCAACCAAGCCCAGGAATGGGGGGGCAGGTAGGTAGGCCCCAGCCAGCACCACCAGAAGGATGGGGCTGTGCCGGTGGGGAAGCCAGCCAGCTGAGTCCGGTGATGGGGGGCGGCAAGGTCCAGGGACAGTGGGGGAGGGGATAGCATGACTCACAGGCTTAATGTAAGCAGGCAGATCAGGGCTGCTCAGCTGGGGTTAGGGTTAGCCTAACCCAGCTGGAAGGAACAGTGGAGAGGCTTGGGGGGGAAAGGTGACCGGGGCTTGCAGAGCCTCACTCATCCAGGGAGATCTTCAGATCAGGCAAGGCCTCAGCAAAAGGCAGACAGCAATGGCTGGCCTGGCAGGCGGGCAAAAGCAGGCTGCAGGCATGTCACACATGCGCACGATGTTGTGCATGCGCGATAGGGACTGACTGGGCAGGGAGTGGAGAAGCAGGCAGAAAGGGGCTGGGCCAGACAGAGGCCCGATTTACTGATTCTCCGAACTACCAGAAACCATAACAACTGATTCTACTGAACCAGTGCAAACTGGTAGAATCCCACCCCTGGTTGATATCCTGTAAAATTTGCAGTGTAATAACACATGCAACATGGTTTTGATATTGCCACATGGGCAGGTTGGTGGGATTTTTCAGTATCTGCTTTGCAGCCATGCAAATGGTAAGATGTTATGCATGGCTTTGAGAAATGCTATTGAGGAAAGTTAGATTTGTAGATATGTTACCGATTCTCAAGTGCCCTTATTCATCTAATTTCTGCCATGTTGGGAAAGCCTACTAACTTCAGTTTAGAAGCTCCACATCCCTTACCTTTGAATGAGCAATTTGGCTGGGTCATATCCTAAAAAAATTAGGAATGGTACAGTGTGCTGTCCAGCCAGTGTATGGGAATTGGATAGTTAGTTAGCAATTGTGAGCTGTCCCCTTAAGGGAATGCATCATGGTAAATGTCGTTAAGGTATCCTGGGAAATGTAGTCCATGTCACATGACCACTAAATTGACCCTCGATGGGTTGGGGGAGGTTTCTTCACTCTTGTCTGAACTCACGCACTCATGGTAGCTACTCCACCTCTACCGCTACGAGATGGGAGGAAAGGGATAAGGAGATAACCATTTTTTTTACCTACAAGACAGATATGCAAAGGATCGGACATTAAGAAGAACTTCGTCACAAATGTGAGTTATGAGGATACCTGATGAACCAATAATAAAGACTTTGTATGAAAGTTTTGTTGAGTTTATCTATCTGCATCTGTACAGAAGACAAAATCTACCACTGTACAGAATACAGAACAGTAAAAAGATGTACTCCTGAAGCCCCAAAAGAAGTAGATGCATCTGGAGTCTCTGTCTGCAGTAAACAGATGATTAATTCAGACTCCCTCTGTGCCTCGTTCTCCTTTGAAGTAATCAAATGTTGTCTTCATCCCTTAAACAAGGAAAGACACTGCGTTCCTTTTTTGTTTCTTCCTTTCCTAATGCCGGATTCCTTTGTCTGTATCAGATCTTTCGTCATGTGAAGGCAGGAAGGAGTAAATCCCCCCCCTTTTTTCTTCAGCGAAAGACATGCTCTGTCTCATGTTACATCGCTGTTAACTAAAAGGGCTCATCCTGCAAACAGGGGAAGGGGCCAAGCATGCATCTTCTATCTCTGAATTCCTCCAGTTACCAACTCCTTTTCTAATGCAGATACGAAGGCAATCTTCTTTTGTGGGCTAAAAGCTAGAAACTGAATGTATTTACAGCAGCTAAAGAAAGTTTGGTTTTCTTTTTTCTCTCTCTTCTTCCTTCTGAGAAAAGGCTGCATTTTCATTGGCCATTCCAACCAACAATTGCTACGACCAGATGCCAGCAATAAAAATACTTTGTCACCATAAAAACGGCCTGCCACGAGGGCCTTTGTCTCAAAGCTCTTTACAAATGCAGATGTTCCTCCCTCCCAAGACACAAAGCCAATTCAACAGAGCATTTCCTTTTGGCTTAAAAAAAAACCCCTACAGTGACTTCCTTTCTCCCCTTAAGCAGAGAGGGACCCTTTCCTGCTAGCTTTCTTGAGTTCTACGTTATCTCTGCTGAACTGTTAATGCTTACACTCCAGAAATTTTAGCAGAACTCTGTAAGATTTTCTGTGTCTTAAAGCAGCCCACAGCAACATCTGAAGCTCAAGGAGAAATTTCCCAGAGTTTTCAAATACGTGTTTGCAAATTCTTATAAGATTATTTTTTACACAGTTTCACAAAAATTAGACAAAGTTCCTCAAATTTAACCAATGAAAATCCTTTTTTTTTTGCAACTATTGTGGAAAATTAAACGACTTAATTCAAAGTTCCAGGATTAACTGCAACCTAACGTGGCTGTAGCAACAGCGTCTTCCAGACCCTCTAGCGCCACCTTGTGTAGCAAGCAACACTAACAGGCAAATTTCTGCGTTGAGCCCCCAAGTCTTCAGACTTTGCAATGCAACCTCTAGTGCCATCTTGTGTAGAAAGCAACACTAACAGGCAAATTTCTGTGTTTAGCCCCCAAGTCTTCAGACTTCGCAATGCACCTAGCACCACCCAGACTCTGCAGCTCAAGTATTAAATTCAGCAACAATTCTACTTTCTGCTACCTGCGCATAGTGCCCCTTAGTACAAAAAAAGGGAATTGCACGGAAAACCACTAAATTTTCCAAAAGTCACCTTTTGCCAATTTGAAACATGGCAACTGCTTCAGCCATGACAGATGTCTCTGGTGTACCAGACGACTTGAATCCTCCACCCTCCCTTGATGTACACATGGAGCCCAGTGCCCAAAAACCAGTTTTAGATGTCCAACCCTCTGGAGAAGCCACCATACCTCAGAAAGTCTACGACCTCAGAGGGCATAGAAAGCTTACCTCACTCATGGTGGCACGCTTCAGAGAGGATTGGGACAGGCAGTATCTCTGTCATGCAGACGCATGGACGGATCTGGTCAAGATCTACAGAACTCCCAAAAGCAAGTTGCCCCTCCAGAGCCTCTTCCGAATGCAGAAGGAGATAGAGGTTCATCTCGCATGGTGAGAGACAGTGAAAGTAAGCTCCATGATATCCAGTCGAACCTGGCAGATCCAGAGCTCCAAGAACATATTCAGTGCTTCGAGGAGGCAAACAAAGAACACTAAGACTACGTTTGGGAGTGCAAAACTTCACTCCAGGTGCGCTCTACGACGCGCTACTGGGGGAAGAAGTAGCAAGAGAGAGGACCACATCCAACATAGGTCTTCAATCACAAACAGCTTCTTCCCACCACTCAAAGAAAGCCTCCTCCATCCCAAACTGCTTAGATCGCAAGCAGGTTCCAGTGTCTCACGCCAATTCTCTGCTGCTGGCTCTTACCATCCTTCCACAGCATCCTCCTGTCATAGCAGTGCATCTAAGGCCTCCAAAGCCTCATGTTATGCTAACCGGGCTGCAGAAGTTGAAGTAGAAGCTGCTGTCACAGACACAGATCTATGCACCACAGAGGCGGTAACATGGCAGAAGGCAGAAATAGCAGCTCAACAGGCAGAAATGGCCAAAGCTCAGGCCAAATTGGAGTTGGCCGAATGGCAACGAGACTCTGCAACAAAAATGACACGGGCTGCAGCATGGTGGAAGATGGCCGACAACGCCTCCTTAAATTTTGACCTCGAAGAGTTGGGAGAAGAGAGTCCAGATACACGGGTCAAGGCCTACGTGAATGAGCAGCACTTGCTCTGAAATGAGTAGGTAGAACCGCCTCAGTTACTTACAAGTCTCCCACATCCAGGGAAGCATAGGAGTGAATCTCAACCACAGACTCTAAACATCAGTTATGCAACTGATGTTGTACGACCTAAAATATGAGATTCACTTCCCACCAACAGCAAACCTTCCCCAACTGATGTTGTACGATCTAAAGTCCGAGATTCTCTTCCCAGAATTAGCAACCCTAACCCAATGTCTCATGGCCTGCCAGGCAAGCAAATTAGCCCACCAGTGCTCACAACAACTTCTCAACAAGTTGACATACAACCAATCACAATTGCCACACTCAATCCTCAGGCAAAAGAGTTCTCACCACAACCACTAAACAACTCTGATTCACAGTGTGGAACCTACACCCAACCTCAAAAAGTACTACATACATATGTGGGGGTGGATACCGACCTCCTCATAAAGTACTCTGTGGCGAACCACGTACCATCCACAACACATGTCCTCGAGCCAGAATGCCATGCCTACAATGACATCATACGAATTGATGACTTTCCCTCACAGAGAAGTTACAGAGAACCATCACTAAGGTGTGGAAGG
Source organism: Notechis scutatus (assembly GCF_049901735.1). Taxonomy (NCBI): domain Eukaryota; kingdom Metazoa; phylum Chordata; class Lepidosauria; order Squamata; family Elapidae; genus Notechis; species Notechis scutatus. The sequence continues at coordinate 166,577,256 of NC_142009.1, read as the reverse complement.
TTAGACTTAGCAGCCAGCGGTGTGTACAAATTCAACGACCAACCAGGCAGAGAATACCTACTATGGAAGATCATTTTCACAAGTAATGCTCAACGTGAACAGCTGCTTCCTGATAAAGAACTTAAATTTCTGTTGGCATGGCTAGGACCACGGTCTAGCTACATGGTGAAACACATTTACACAGGCATATTTAATGACCTAGACACCGCTTTAAAATGAGCGTGGGATGCTTTGGACTGGAAATATGACAATGACATATTGATGGAATACTCGCTCCTAGAACAACTTTATAGTTTCCCATGTATCACCATCCATGAAACCCGAAAACTAGAGGACTTTTCCAACATCCTTACAGAGCTGCGAACAGCCAAAGAATGTTCTGACTTACCAGGACTGGCTTGCCTTGATCTCTTCATAACGCAAGAAGCAATCATCGCCAAACTCCCAAAAGAAATATTAGAACGATGGATCGTTTTGTCCAATGTCTTTCTGGCTGCAAACCGCAAACGAGACCCACCCTTTGCCTTTCTCCAAGAATTTGTTGTCTGGCAAACAGAGTCCTGCAACAGTTTCAGAAACCTTCACCTCAGATGCAGATTTTATCCACCTAACAAAGACCACTACCAAAACTCTGCACCTCTGCAGACTCTACTGCACATCTCTACAGATCATCACCAAGCGTCAACACATAACACAGGGGTCATGGCCTCATCCATACACAGTTTGGGAGAGACCTCATCAGATACAACCCAATTTAGAACTCCTACTCCAAAGAGAAGCCAGTTTTGTCCCTTGCACCACACTCAACATTCGCTGAACAAGGTGCCAGGGGTTTGCAGCAAAATCCCTGTCCAAAAGGAAAGAGTTGATAAAAGATCTCCAATTCTGCAACAAGTGTTGCGAATCCAAACACTCGCCCAAATACTGCACAGCCAAAGTACAATGTCATATCTGCAAAAGTGACATGCACCTGACCGCACTGCATCCAGACGCCGATCCACCACTGCAGACATCTTGTAGCCCTCCTTTGAACAAGGAGCCTCAACGTGCTACAGAAGCACACACAGAGCCAGTGGTGAGTGTCAATTGCACAGCGGTGTGCAACGGCACACCAGCCCCTCGTTCATGTTGTCAGATCTGTTTAGCCAAAGTCTAAGAAGCAGAAGAAGCAGTGAAGATGTATATAATACTGGACCCTCAGAGCAATCACTCACTAGCCAAGTCTGCATTCTTCGACCTCTTTGATGTTCAGAAGGAAGAAGTGCACTTCATGATATCAATGTGCACCGCACCAAGACGCACGGCAGGGAGAGAAGCTACTGGACTCTGTACAGAGTCATTAGACGGAAGTTCCCAGTTCCTACTGCTGCCCATGCTGGAATGGAATGGGATACCAGATGACCGCAGCCACATTGCAACACCAGAGGTAGCTAGCAACATACTTCACCTGAAGCATATGGCTTATCTATATCTCGCCCTAGATCCTGAAGCCAAGATTTTGCTCTTGCTGGTATTCGATGCCCCTGCCGCCTTAGCACACACTGAAGTAGTCAGAGGCCTGAGATACTCACCCTTTGCCTTCAAGACAGACCTGGGTTGGGGAATCTCAGGAATTGTCAGTATCGATTGGATACAGGCCCCAACCCAGGCAAATGCCTTAGCACCATCCATTCCGACAGCCTTCTGATTACCTTTAGCATCATTGAAAACAAGAATGCTGCTCCAGCCTAAAAGGCCACTGGCGACCAGTACACTTTTGCTAGAACAGCTTCCCTACACCCTTTGATACCATGGAAGCAAGAGTACCGTTCCAATCCTAAAAGGTCGCCAGAAGCAACCACCAGACTTTCACCATTGGCACCAAGAGTACTATCAACCCCAAAAGGCCGCCAGAAGCGACCACCAGACTTTCACCATTGCCACCAAGAGTACCTGTACACCCTAAAAGCTGCCAGAGGTGACCAGCAGACTTGCACCCAGAGACTGAACTTGAAGATTGAACCTCAAGCTTTGCATGCTTTGCTTTGTTTGATGCTTTATTAATGTTTACTGTTTCTCTTAGTTATATAGCTAACTGTTTAACTTAGTTATATAGTTATCTGCTATTCAGTTAGTATTACTGTTTACTGCTTATCTTAGTTTATAGTTAATTCCTTTTTTTTCTTCTCTTAATAGTGGAATTTACAATTCCAGGTGGGGAGTGTGCTGTCCAGCCAGTGTATGGGAGCTGGATAGTTAGTTAGCAATTGTTAGCTGTCCCTTTAAGGGAATGCATCATGGTAAATGTAGTTAAGGTATCCTGGGAAATGTAGTCCATGTCACGTGACCACATATGTAATCCTGATTGGTCACTAAATTGACCCTCGATGGGTTGGGGGAGATTTCTTCACTCTTGTCTAAACTCATGGATTCATGGTAGCTGCTCTACCTCTACAAGATGGGAGGAAAGGGATAAGGAGAGAACCATCTTTTTACCTACAAGACAGATATGCAAAGGATTGGACATTAAGAAGAACTTCGTCACAAATGTGAGTTATGAGGATACCTGATGAACCAATAATAAAGACTTTGTATGAATGTTTTGTTGAGTTTATCTATCTGCATCTGTACAGAAGACAAAATCTACCACTGTACAGAATACAGAACATATAGAAAGCCCATATAATGCAAACTTCTACTCTGCAGTCTGTTTCCAGGGAGAAGGAAAACTTGTCTATTAAAACTAAAGGGGTCAGTCTGATTGGAAACAGCTGGATTTTTAGCCATTAGTTTATTATCATCCTCCAAGCCTTTACCTGGATCACAGGCATTCTTACCTTGAGCATTAACTGTATGCTTGCTATTTCATTGATCTGAAAAAATGTTATTTGCACTGTTTCTAATGCATCTTACTTTGCATAAATTCTTACTTGTGCCCCATAAAGGATTTTGCTTGGTGGTTTGGCCTCACAAAATTTTAATGCCTCAAGGATTAATTGTCTACTGCTTATATAAAAGTAGTGCTTAACAGCACTTGTGGATCTAAGAGCCAGCTGCACTAAGTGATTCAGGTGTATCTAGAGTGGAGAATCCCCCTCCCTCTATTTAAATGCAGTGACCTGCTCTAATTTGTACCCTTCTACTCTCTAAGACTGTTGGGTAGTTCTCTTAGCAGAATTTTAGCTGTATCAAAATTAAGGACCAGCTTATTTTATCTGCAATAGCAAAATATTGCTGCTATTGCACTTTTGAGCCCTATCTGTGAAATTAAGGAGGCATCAATAGTATAGGGATTTTGCACCCAGCTAATATAAGTGTATGGAAATCTAGATGATGAAGAAAGTCTAGCATTGAATTGACACACAAGATGACAGAAGGAAAAAATACATCCCTATCACACTCCTTTCTCGACACTCGTTACACCAGAAAGAGACTCTTGGATATTACACTTCACGATTAAGGTAGGGTTGAAGTATAGTTGCTTTTTAATTTTTCCCAAAAGGCATTCCTGGAAATTGAGCCAAAGGCATATTATAAACCTAAAAAGGCATAAAGAGGGAAGATTTATTTTTAATGGTGTATATTTTGCAAGTTAGTGGAGCACTAGAATGTGGCCTGCTGTTAACCTTCCTTCTCTGAATCCTGCTTCCTCTTCTTGGATTATGCCATCTGTGTCTATTCAGCCTTGGAGATTGTCATTTAGATGTTTAGCATATAATTCACTAATAACACTGAAAATGCTGATAGGCTTATAATTGCATGGGTTGTTCTTATTGTCCTTTTCATAAATTTGAACTATTATTGCCAACCTTCAATCTTTTGGAACGTAACTAGTCTGAGCTAGGAATGTAAATAGGGATGCCAGCAATGGGATACACCTGCTGGGATTCTTTTTAATTATTTCAAGCAAAACAGTCAATACCTGGAGCTTTGTTCAACTTAAGGGATTCAGTCAACTGGGTTACTTCTTGCACAGAGACCGGGAGTCAAGTTTTGAACTTGGTCCAGGTTGATCTCACTCTCATTTAAGTTCCAGGCAGAGCCGATGTACCACCAACTAAAATATTCCTACCAGGCTTGATGTGGTATTTGATTGAGTGGGCCTTCTCAGCCTTTTGGTTAAGATCAAGTGTAGCATCTGCTCTGGATAAAGTTTCAAAATAAATTGTGAAGCAGCATGTCTATAAGAACATCATTATAAGGAATCAGCATGAATTTTTAAAGAATAACACAACAAACTCCCCCGCCCCCCAATGTCTATTTTGGTAGATTAAAGGAAAGTTGTGGAGATAGTGTGCATTTCATTCTTGGTAAAATGTCTGACAAAATCCCTTATGATAATGCTGCAGGATCCAATCTGGATTGGTCACCAGGACCAGAGTTTTGTCTTTTGAGCTTTCAGACTCATGCTGAAGTCCCACCTCAGGGAACTTCTCGAACCTGATGTTTCCTCGGAACTGCAGCCAACTGAACAATTTACCCAAAGGATGTTTGTAAGTGATTCTGAAGCAGAAACTATTTAGTGGGGCATATGAGGCATCTGCCCTTCGCCTGTATTATTTAGCATCTGTATAAGTGACCTAGAAGTTGGAACATAAGGGATAATTATCAGATTTGTAAATTTCAATAAACTAACATTACTGTCTTAGAGAACAAAATCAGAATTCAAACTTGCTTGAATTTGGGCTGATGATAATCTGTGACATGTAAAGTCCTTGGATTGGAAATATCAGTTGCAGCACAGAACAGGGAAGATCTGGCTTGGTGGAAGTCTTACTGGACCACCAGATGAGTACGAGCTGCTTTAAGCTATAATAATACAATATTTTTTTCCTATAATGTATATATTTTGATCCTCTATTGGGATAATTTTCCTATTGAAGATAGAGTCCTTTCAGCTGCAGTTAAGATAATCAAACTAACATGTGCATCTCTAGAACAAAGCACTAATTTTGCCAGCTGCATCTGATTCAGCATATCAGCCAAGCATTTTGTTACAGCAATAGGAAACGGACATGAGGCTCCAAATTTGGATTGGAATTTTTTCTTTGCTCTTTTTTTTTTGGAAGGGGGGGCTCTCATTCACACTGACACTTTAAAAAGAGTAATCTTTCTGATTAGTTGCAAGTGGGACAGTTGTTTGAAATGGGGGGTGGGGAGTGAAAGTGTGAGTGGCATATAATAGCAATTCTAAGTAACCCACAAACCTTGGCAATGAATTAAATTATTTTAACTCAGTTAAATTATTCTGAAGTTATCAGTGACTGCTTAACTATTAGGAAACAGTATTTGAACCTATGATGGCAGTACCTGGTCATCCTTTTCTGGGCCTGGAAACCAAACAGGTTAATACATGGTTGGGAGACCATCAAGTCTAGACTAGATAGAGAAGTTGAAAAAAATCTTCCCAAAGCAGTGATACTTTTATATTGCTTGCAAGAAAACCCCATGATTGTGTAGTCGATAAAAATCCATTTGTCTTCATAATAAAAATCAAGCTTGCTTCAAGAGTTATCTTATAGTTAATTAATTCAAGAATAGAATTGCTCTTAGGCCTCTTTGTTAAAACATGTCCTTTTTTGGGGGACTCACTCAGCCTTGGTAGATCAGCAAGTTTCTGTAAATTTCAATTTTAAATCTAGTATTTCTATGTGAAATTCCAAATCTCTACCTTTAGAAGTACAGCATTGTAGACCTATACTCAATGAACACAGAAAATTTTAAAAAATGTCAGATAATGAATGATTTCCATCATCAGTATTGGAAAAAACCCATTAAAATATTTTTTAAATAATTTACTGCATAAAATCATAGCTCAGTATGTAAACAGTAGGTGTTCCCAAAGTTAAAACATTTTTGTATTCAGATTTTGCAGGGTTTCAGAGAAGTCTGAGTTTTACCTCTGTTGGAAGCAAGAGAAATGTTTGTTTGAAGCAGTTATTGTTATATGTTGAAATATAATAGCTTTCTTATTTAAAAGAAAGAATACCATTTCTTATGTATTTATTGGTTATCTCAGTTTATGAAGATATTTGTTTAATATGTAAATATATAAATATTTTTTAGTTTCTGCATTGAGCCTAATGATGTCTGCAGGAGTTTTCCTTTATTGACTTTATCCTGCCTTTATTATTTTTATAAATAACTCAAGCTAGTGAACATACCACCTTCCTCCTATTTTCCCCACAACAACAACCCTGTGAGGTGAGTTGGGCTGAGAGAGGATGACTGACTCAAAGTCATCCAGCTGATTTTCATGCCTAAGGTAGGATTAGAACTCACCTGGTTTCTAGCCTGATGCCTTAAACATTAGATCAAACTGCTTCCATTTTGTATGCATGTACAAAAGAGGTAGGGTTTGTGCAGGGGTGGGATACGACAGGGTTAACTATCGGTTCGGGATTTACAAGTTTCCCTGCCCGCTGTGAGCCGCGTGCCTGTAAATCATTATTAGCAAGATCAGGTAAGAGCCCGAGTGGGTGGCTAGGCAAAAACATCAGCAGACATAGAACCAGTTCTATGTCTGCTTCTCTTCAGAGCTACCAATTCTACAGAGGTGGATAGAACCAGTAGAAAACCACCCCTGGGTTTGTGTCACAATGCTGCAACACTGCTTCTCTCTCTCTCTCTCTCTCTCTCTCTCTCTCTCTCACACACACACACACACACACACACACACACATATGTTGCAGGGGTTGCTGATTTGAAAATTGCAAACATGCTGGGAGCCACATTGGAAAAGTAGGTAGGCCATTTTCTTTAAAAATTATACTAAAAATATTACTTTGTCATGCAATTCTTTGTTCAAGAATTTAAAGCATCAAGGCTTTTGTGCTTTTAATACCCACCATGTATTACAGAAAATTAGTTCAAATATAGCTGTGATTCTTTGGATGACATTCAAGATACAACCATAACAGATTTGTAATCTTAAGGTCCTGTCCCTCTTCAACTATCCCCAGTTAATGGTGGGGATAAATACATGGAATATTTTTCTGGAAAATATACACTCTATGAAGGAGAATTGGTTAGCAAGACATGGAAAATTCCTTGCATTCCAACATTTATTGGGGATGAAATATTTACTGGGACCTAATAATGGCACTCAGGAAAGCTACTGCATCATCCTGGCTTCATATCTGGGTTTGAAAAGATGTTAGATGTGAGGATACAAGCCTTGGTATAAGGGTGTTACTACAGAAAGTGTAACCCATTTGTTGCCAACTTTCTCACTTTTGAAAGTATTGACTTTCCCCAAAGGATAATTTTAAGGGCTGGGCAATTTCAAGTGGATTTCTTGGCTTGAACAACAATTGAATGTTGCCTTAGGAAAGCTAACATTTTGTGTTGTTTTTCAAAGCACGTTTAGTGATTTCTTGATGTTTAAGAGAATGTCAACCATTATTGCTGTCAATGGATCCAACTCTCCATTTCTTTTATTGGCTTCTCATTCTTTCCCCCTCTTTTTCTTCCTCTCATTTATTAGCTATGTAAAATTGATAGTCCTCTCATTTTATGCAAGAGATGTGAGGGGCCTGGATTCAAGCCAGCCCCTTGTGTTAATATGCTGCTTGTGAGAAAACAACACTTTCTCGGAAAAGACTTCCTTCCAGCATTGAAGAGTTTGCATGCTCAGTAGCCATTCACCCCTACTGCTTTGTTGCTATGTGGGAGTACAAGGTGACAGAAAATATCCTCTGTGATATGCAGTTCTGAGACTTTCTAAGCTTTGAAGAGCCTGATCAACCTCTCAAAGCAAAAGCACGTATGGCATAATCTCTAGCAAGACAGAATGTATTTCAGTCACCATTCCAAAGTTCCCTCTGAGAATAAGAATGAAAGTTTTTTTCAGAAGGAAGAAAACCTCCACAGCAACAGCTTCAAAGGCAGAGGCTTCTCCTGTGAGAATATTTCAAAATGCCTCTTAAGAAACCCAGTAAAATAAAGCACATGTCTTTCTCTCATATTTCTGCATTTCTGTACAGTAAGGTTTCAAAAATAATAGCAACAAAACAGGAAAAAAAACAACCCCAAAATTCAGGGAGGGGTGGGGAGAACAAATATATCAAAAATGACAGGGATAAAATAGAAATGATCTGAAAACGATTAAAATCTTCATAGAAGATGAACAGTGCTTGAAATGAAAGAGCTTGCTATTGTGTTGTACATTTCTTTTAACATGAAAAGCAGGATCCTGAACTGTTTATGACAAGACTGAGGAATTTCACACATTCTCTTCAAAAGTTGTGGTCTGTTTTGACTGCAGGACGATGGTATTCTGTGGAGAATTACGAGGATTTAATGGAATGCAAATGCTTCCCTGTTAGGTTAATTTCGTATAAGAAAGAAATGTCATTTTGAGGTTGCATATTAGTGGTGGTGGTGGGGTTCTGCACACCTATTTATCTAATTTGATTAGATAAAATTAACCCCAAAAAATTAACATGTAGGAGTCACTGCGCTCATACTATGGCATGGAAAATAAAGGACCATCCATTTTTTTAAATCCATGAACTAGCTCCAGGACTTGGTAATACCTTCCTAGTGTATATAATCCACTGCATAGCCAATACATTTAGAATAATAATTATTATTCTGCAATATATAAAGTAATAAAAAATGAAGAAGCTAAAGTACTCTGAGATTTCAAAATTCAATCACAAATATCTGCCAAATAACACCTAAGACTTAACAATTGTCAAAAAAGACCAAAACTAAGTCTGGATAGTGGACATGGCAGTTCATGAAGACAGCAGAACAGAATAGAAAGAACTGGGGGGGAAAAATCAAATATCCATAAATAGTAGTGGAATGACTGTCACAAAAGAAAGCAAAGGTAGTACTAATACAATAGGCACCATGGATGCAATCCCAAAACATCTGGAACACCATGTGAACATCAGCAGTATAGCAAAATCACCATCAGTCAATCTCTGATCGGGAGAGAGATTGGCACAAAGAAAGTGGCATTAGTAGTTTTAATTTCCCCCTCTCTCTTTACTGAGATTGAAATGGTTCCAGTCATGCAGGATTTTAATAAAGCAGTTTACAAAATTCTGACTGGTGCACTGCATTAAAGTGATTTCTGTTTCTCTACCCAAATTTACTTCAGCATGGAACTGCTTTTTCAAAGGTTTGACCAACTCTATTCAATATCCTGTTGTGTGAGGAGAGATTTTTCATCCCATGATGGTGGCAGAGAAAACCATTGAGGTGTGTGTGTGCTAGGAGCGTTGCTCAATGAGAAAGAGGTTGGACAGAGAGGTTGATGCCTGTGTGCAGAAAGATATCAGGGAAAAAGAAGTCATAATGGGTTGGCCAATGTTTATATTTCTGAAGGATTAATAATGCTATGTTCACATTCATTTTTTCATTTATAAACTAATTTTTGCATGGGGCATTTAGAACTTACACTTGGCTGACCCAGAAGTAAGCAATCATGGCAATGGTACAGGAGAAATCCTCCAGCTGATTCTGAATAATAATCCCCAAACAATTGGAGCACTACTTGTGAATACCATTGGCATTGACAAAATTACCATGAGTCAATTGCAAAAGGCAGCTTTGCTTGGAGCATCTGCCTATCCCAGGTCCTTGTGAAGGATTCGATGGGTGGACAAAAATGCCAAATCCAGTCTAAATCTCTGGATGAATGTGTAACCAACCATAAAACAATTCTTTTTATCATGCATACAAGGAATTATAGGGCTTAATATTTGTGTGTGTGTTTATGCAAATATCTCTACGTGTGTGCATGCACGCACATTTGTGCAGTCACAGAATTATGTCATTTTGATGACAAATTCTTCAATGTGAAAAAAACTGCAAAGAGTTCTAAAATGATAGCTATGATTCCAATTCAAGTGGATGGGCAACACATGACAAATAAGATTCAAAATGACTGTATAGTTTGAATGCTATGATAAAAAATAAATAAATATATGCTGAAATATGCTGCAGGACAAGAAGCAATGGGTGGATGTTCATTAAAGAGAGAACCAACCTGGAACTAAGGAAAAAGAAATTCATGAATGGAACAGCTCGTCTCCTGGAGTCATAGGAACTCCATCACTGGAGGTTTTCAAGAAGAGATTGGACATCCATTTGTCTGGAATGGTATAAGGACTCCTGCCTTAGGCAGGGGGTTAGACTAGAAGATCTCAAAGGTCCCTTCCAGCTCTATGATGTTATTATTCTGATGGTGACCAGATCTGTGAACTAGGCAAATGCTATATTTTTTTAAAAGAATAAACAATTAGAATTTATTTAAAACATGAGCAGGTGGTAATATATTTTGGACTTCTGCTTCGGTAACTACTTTGCACTGACCTTATGAAACTTGAAGTCCAAACCTCTCAGAGGGCATGAGGTATCCTTACTTTACAGAAAAAAGTATGGTGAGATAATATGAAATATATGGCTGGGGGGGGGGGACGGGGGAAATGATACAGCCGGAGAAAGTGTAGAGAGGAACAAATGCCCATGAACTACACTTCTCAGCATCCTTCATTCTATCCCAAGTTGACTAGGGCTGCTAAAAGCTAAAGTTCAGCAACATTGGGAGAGTTTCCCCTGTGGGGATTAGCAGTTTTTCTTTATTTCTCCATTCCTAACTAATATCATGAATGTTGAAAAGCCATAATACAGGGCAGTGGGGAAGCCAGAGGAATATAAAAATCCTTGCTTTCCCATAAATACGCACACAGACAGGGTGACCAATAAACAGTAATCACTCCTTCAGGGTTAACGCAAGGTCAGGATGCTATTATTATTTTTTTCCTTCTTTTTCTCATTCTTCATTTGCTAAATAAAACAGTTACAGATTAAAAGTAGGCTGGACATATTTTAAAATATTTTATTAGATATCCTGTAGGTGGCATAGCTGGTATTTCTACCTCCCAATTGTTTCCCCTAATAATCGCCTAGTTTGATTTAAGGGAAAATGCCTGACTGTTCCCAGGTGAAGGTAAAGAAGTATCTACTCTGTTTCCAGGTGATCCCTTGTGAAATTTTCACAAGGGCAGAATCAACCCACCTAAAACCAGTCTATTTCTTCCTAAAAAAAAGAGAGAGAGAGAGAGGTAGGGACAAGTAGAAGCTGATCTTCCGGCCAAAATTAGAGTGGTACAAGAATTTAAGCTTTGAGTTCTCTTGAAATAGAGCCTGTATTTAATACATAGCAGTTGATGAAATTTTCTTGTAAGGGTTCATTTGTTTTTCTACATAAATCTCTTTTTCAGAAGCTTTGTGTCCTTGAATGCTGCTTATGCATTGCCAAGAGAAGTCTAAGAGTTAGACTAGCTCCTGGTGAAATTCAGTTTTATCCCCTGAAGGGATGAGGCTCTATTAAAATTATGTCCTCAGATATTTATAGAATCTAATAGTTTCCTGAATGTCCTGGGAAATTTTCCAGGAACTAGAGTAGACATTGGACAGTGAGAATAATAGCCCATTAATGTAGCTGCTCCTGAGTGCCTTTTCTAATGGTATCAAGTACAGGCTGTTCTTTGGTAGACTGGGGAGTGCTGAACAATGAAGCAGATTGGATAGCATATAGAATGCTGATGATGAAAGACTTAGTATGACAATGCACATAATCATTATGTGCACATAATGCCCATAAATATGTCAAATCCGTGTCAGTGAGGATAGCAAAGACTTTGCTGCTTCCATTACTTCCATAAGAAGATGCCCAGCAAAGATCTTCTGAACAGCATGGGATTTACTGTCACTACACTGGAAAATGTTCTTTTACAACCTTTGGAGACTTGTGAAAAATTTGTATTGCATCTATATAAAAATTTCAGTGCTCTCATTTTGTCATTCAGTGCTTTAAGATAAGGTGTCCTGTCATCTGACTATATCCAATTCTATGGAACAGTTTCAGTTTCTGTGACCTGAGTTGCTGGTCAAGGTTTCCCCCTTTCATTGTTTATTTTATTTATTTTATTTATTTGATTTGCCAATTGTTTACAAGATAATAAGTATAAGTGTATACATAGTTGTGAATACATGAAATGGGTACATATAAGAAAAATAAAAGAAGAATAAGAGAAACAATAGGACAGGGATGGTAGGCACGTTGGTGCGCTTATGCACGCCCCCTACAGACCTCTTAGGAAAGGGGTGAGGTCAATAGTAGACAGTCTAAGGTTAAAGTTTTTGGGGTTTGGGGAAGAAACTACAGAGTCGGGTAGAGTATTCCAGACATTGACCACTCTATTGCTGAAGTCGTATTTCCTGCAATCAAGTTTGGTGCGGTTAACTTTGAGTTTGTATCTATTGTGTGCTCTTGTGTTGTTATGGTTGAAGCTGAAGTATTCATTGACAGGTAGGACATTGCAATGTATGTTCTCAGTTTTGCCCATGAAAACTAATTTGAACAAACCACAGGGGATTGACTGAGAAATAGCAAATGGCATTGTTAAGAGACAGGAAAGTCTAGCCTGCATTACATAAACTGTTTGTGTAGATATTCCTAAAAATCCCTCTCTTCTCATAGAAGATGATACGTTGCCTTCCTGGTTATTGTTTGTTCTTAGGAAATGTGTTCTGGAGGATAGTAATAACCAAATTATGAACATTTCTGCAGAATTATCTAGGTTCACTTTAGTCTGAATTCTAGGTATTTAATCTTGGTAATCCTGACATGACATGGTTTCTCTGGCTGAATCTCTCAGTAGATTTTGATGTTGTGATTGTAGATCCTCCTCAATTGAATCTGTAGAATATTGTTAGTCAGCCCAAATCCCAATACCATTGAGTATTTATAGGTTGAGTCCTTGTGAACTGGCTGTATTCCATCCAATATTGCTTAATATCTGTATGAAACAGTTGGGCATGGTGATTAGAAGTATGATGATACCCAGAACTATATCTCAATGGCATCAAAATTAGGTGGGACTTTTATTTAACATAAAATTAATTAAAGGTAATGGGGGACTAGATGAATTTCATTAAATTGAAGCTGCATCCTGGCCAGAAATAAACCAGTGTTTGTTCCTATGTATTGTGAATCCATTATTTTCTAGGAGTATCTTCTACCAACTTGGGCTGTTACATTTTCTGCGACTGCTCATGAATAGGAGAAACTTTACAATGTTTATAACTCCAACTGCAAATGCTACTTCTAAAGTGTGCTATGTAAAATTATACCTGTGAAAATATAAAGCAATGGTAATGCCATTTTTAACCTCTGTGTTAACTTAAGATAATTTACTGGAATATTATGTAAGAATTCTCTATTGTTTTGTATAAAGTTATATATTTGGTGGGTCATGCTGTCCAGTGTCATGTTAATGATGGAGATTACTAGAAATGGAAATGGGTAAACAGGTTAAGGAAACATATGGTATGCTACAATAATACGGGTGTTGTGTAGAGAGATAACATAGCTGGATAGATTGTGAACCCGGAAAGGGTAGAGACTGTATATTTGAAACTGTATATAAACCCCAGCCTTCCCAGGAAACATGTCTTCTGCAGCCATGAGCGCAGAATTCCCTTTTGCAAAAGCTCCATAATAAAGCTCCTATTTATTGTTCATGAGTCTCCAGTTGTCTGAATACCCGAATGATTAATTTTTATCACATAGAGTATTAATTAGGGTGCCTTATTATTAGTACTCAATCTATGGTCAACCAAATTCCATGCATAAAATCTATACTGTAAATAACAGGAGATCAAGTTACTTAAAATAGTATCTTTTTAACACCAGCCTTCCAGGCATCTGTCCCCTCACAGGAGGACTTCATTTGATGCCACATTTTGTTGGCTGGTACTGATGCAGAGAATAGCCATCTTGGTCAAATTGTGGTTAGTGCCTTTAAAAGGACACTTTTTTTGGAAATTGCTTGCTAACTGCTTTTCAGCTATGAGAAACCTTTAAATTGACAATGTTTTCCAGTTTCCTTCAATCCTTGGTGAAAGAAATTTCAAATACAAGTTTAAGGAATTTTTTTATGGAATAAACAACAAAAGGATAATTAAAACTTTGATTATAGGAAGTTATAAATGGACTAATTCTTTAAAAAATAGTCATGATTAAACATTACATGGAAGTAGAAGGAACTAAAGCAGAGGTGATATTCAGCAGGTTCTGACCAGTTCTGCAGAACCGGTAGCAGAAATTTTGAGTAGTTTGGAGAACCAGCAAATTCCACATCTGACTGGCCCCGCCTCCATCCATTCTCTTCCTCCTGAGTCCCAGCTGATTGGCTGGGTCTTCTTTGGTTGCCCTGCACAGGAGAACGGAGCTGGAAAGCAGGTTTGTGGGGTGGGGAGGGAATGGGATTTTGCAGTAACCTTCCCCTGGAGTGGGGTGGGAAAGGAGATTTTACAGTATCCTTCCCCTGCCACACCCACAAAGCCATGCCCACAAAACCATGCCACACCCAACAAGCCACACCCACAGAACTGGAAGTAAATTTTTTTGAATCCCACAATTACAATTAAAGAAGAACACTCAAATTCAACTTAATAGAGAATGAAGCAAAATGTTTTAACATTGGACATACTGAAGGATATATTTAAAAAAAGGACAAGTGTTTGTCTCTATAGATAGATTGAATTTAAAAGATACTGTGGAAGAGGAACAAGTATTACCTGACTGATTAGTCTCACTGATTGAGACTGATTTGAAAATGGATTTAAAAATGACAGACTGCAAGAATTAAATGCGGAAAATGTTACACTGGACATACAAAAGAAACCTGCGTATGTCTTAGTAATTAAATGATATATACAAATAACAAACCAAAGTATGACAATGTAGGATGATTTTCCTATATTGGATTTACAAAACTGTTGAATTTTGTTAGAAGAGTCAAAGAAAAAATGAAAAGAAATTGGGTTCTGGGACATCATTGAAGGGACTAAAGGAATTAAGATTGGTAGAAATAAGAGGAAGGTATATAAAGTTGGTTTATTTGATGAAAGTTAAAATAAATGTTATCATCTTTGTAACCCTTAATGAATCTTTGCTGACATCAAGAATGAAATGATAATTTGTTTGTTTATAGATAAAAGAGGGGATATGAGAAGAAGAAATCCTTTTTCAAGATGAAGTGATGATGAAAGTTATTAAAATTGTTTATACATGATGAAGGCGACAGTCACGTCTTTACATATTTTTTTCTTTATCTTTATTCTTATTTTTCTTTCTTTTCTATTTTTTCCTTTCTGTTTCCTTTTTTTCCTGCACCTTCTATTTTTCTTTTTATTATTTTTAGTTTTTATTAGTTTTCATCATTGAAAATTGTAGTCTTTAATAAAATTACTATAAAAAAGAATTTTGTTTTTCTCCTCATAGAAATTATCACTACTATTTCCTTTTAATTTTGTTCTCAGATATACATTCATGGATATCTTGCTCACTGATTCCCCTCTTGGAAGGATGTAGTTAACTACATGTTAAACTTTGCCAATCCTTGTTATGGATTTCCATATACAAATCTTGTTTCTGTTGTAGTGCTAAACCTGCTTCTCAATAATTGTTCAGTCAGATTCCCACTATCAGAAAAGCCATACACAAAGATTTTCTCTCCAAGACTCAAGCTAATGCATTTCAAGTTTCTTTATATACAGACCTTCTCCAATTATTAACATTCAGTAATATTGTTTTTATTGATAGTTTTAATTTTGCTTTAATTGGTTTCTAAATTATGTTTTTTAAATTACTGCAAACCCCTTCATGATTTTTAAAATAAGTGTGGTCTATAAATATTTGAAAAATCATAAATAATAGATACTACACATTTTCTCCAATCTCACTCTAAAGTTAAACTCTACTGTACTAGGGGATATCTGAGCAGGGGGTGGGTGGGTTTGGCAAGTGGTGATCAGGCTGTAAGGAAAGTCCTACCCTGAGCTTTCTCTACACACTCTCCCCCCAAGCTGCCAGAGCTCCTGGCTGAACAAAGCAGGCAACTTGATGACAGAAGCTCTGAGACACCTTCATGATGATTACTTGATGACAATTTCACAGGCTGTCAGTGACCGTCTTGCCTGAGTAGGTTTCCTGAAGGGTAATGGGGTTTAATTGCCCTTTGGAGGAGAGAGAAGAGGAATTGCGGGAAGCATTTTTCTAAAAAATAATCTCCATGAGACAAAGCTGAAATGTGGATGCTGACAGAAATAGATTTACACAGCACTGGGAAGCTGTTTGGTAAAACAAACCTATCTGCAGCTATATTTAAAAATTGATCCCCTTTCCCCTCCACTCAAATTTCCAAGATCAACGTTGAGCAGAAATTGCTAAGGTCCATGAAGGGTGATCTGCATAGGATTAAACAAATCAGCAAGCAAACAATCCTTCATTTAACTGTCTGTTCCATGGTGTCACATTTATTGGAAAGAGTGATGCTAGGCAAGGCTAAGCAAGGTTAATTGGTTCTTCAAATATCTCTTCATTTTCGGCTTGCTCAAGTCTGTTACTGAAAGGTGATCTTCGGCAAATCATCTGAATTTCAGCCTTATTACAGTGTGGCCCTGTTTGATGCTTTCAATAAAAGGACTGGAAACATCAGAAAACCTTGTTCAGTCCAAAGGCCTGGAGCCCTGATAAAATCACTGCAGGAATTTCCTTTATAAACATGAAGGCTGGCACAGGTCGAAAGTATTAGTTTCTTCCATTTTGAATAAAAATAGACTTCCACCATGCTCTGGAGAATCAATGCAGATTTGCCCTCCTGGAGCAAATGGCTGCAATGATAGAGCAAGGACATGATCAAGCTTGTACCTTCCCTCTGTTCTCCTTGCTGTTCCTTGACTGGTAAGATAGGCTCTGGCAAATCCAATTTGTTTGCTCATTTTTCATTCTCCATAGCACGTTTGGAACTCTTAACTGGTACCTTGGGAAATGAGCTACGATTGCTAGGCAACTGCTCCCTTTGGATGCCATTTAGCTGACTGATTGGTCAATCCAGCCTTGCAAACCACCTCTGTGTTTGCCATGGCAAAATAGCTGAACAAAAAATATAACTGATATTCACCATTCAGAGAAATATGGATTTTTCTTTCATTGAAATAAATAAATATAAACGAATAAAATAAATACATAAATAAATGCAGGCATACTGTATATACCAATCACATCTATCACTTGTTTATAATGTCACTGCCATTCCATTTATTTACTAAATTCAAATGACTGAGTTGTTTTTTTTGGTTTGGGCTTAGACAAAAAAATCTTCAGATGAATCATTTTAATTACAATTTAAGGGAAAGACAGGGTTTTTTTTTAACTTTTATGAAAATATTTGATGTAAGGTAAAGCTGATAATATGGACAATTAAATGCATGGTATGTGTCTCATAACTACTTCGCAGAATCTGAGATGAGAGTAATAAGAGACTGATAAGAGTTATCCAGTTGAAATGGAGTAGTACTCTGGTGCTAGAACTTCCAAAACATCTGACATCCATCAACATGGCAAAACAAAAAATTTCTCCCTATATTCAGAGAAGTGGAAAAGGAATTGGAATCTAAGACCTCATTTCAATACTTGAGAATATTGTTGAGCAGTTCATAAATCAATCAATCCATCTATAAGAATTGTAAAAACTCTTGGGCAATTATTAGAAATTGGCATGGATTTGTTTAAATCAATTGACTTGTTAAATGAATCTTGTTTCATTTTTGACTGGTTGATACTCTTAACACATTGATGGGATGCAGATAAATATATTATACTTTAACTTAGCAAAATCTGTGTTGAGGAACTCATTCTGAATCAGCAGCTAGTTATGCAAAGAGCAAACAGAACAGAGTTGAAAGGGACCTTGGGGGCCTTCTAGTCCAATCCCTTGCTCAAACAGGAGACCTTATCCCATTTCAGACAAGTGTATGTTCAGTCTCTTCTTAAAAACCTCCAGTGATGAAGCACTCACAACTTCAGACGGCAAGCTGTTCCACTGGCTAATTGTCCTCACTGTTAGGAAGTTTCTCCTTAATTCCAAGTTGCTTCTCTCCTTGATTAGTTTCAATCATTGTTTCTTGTCATGCCCTTTGGTGCTTTGGAAAATAAGTTGACCCCTTTTCTTTGTGGCAGCCTCTCAAATACTGGAATACTACTATCATATCCTCCCAGTCCTTTTTTTCACTAGACTAGCCAAACCTGAATCCAGGCCTTTTAATCTCCAGGCCTTTTAGTTTGTTTATTTACTTATTAGAATTTGTCAAACAAAAATGAGAACAAGAATAAGAGAATAAAAATACAACGAAAGGGATGATAGGCACATTAGTGCATTTATGCACATCCCCTCTACTAACCACTTAAGTATGATGTAAAGTTCGCGGAAGTCTATTTGTGACTGAAACTGTGAAAATTTGTAGCTGAGACAACTGAATCAGGTAGAGCCTTCCAGACTTTGACAACTCTATTGCAGAAATCATATTTTTACAGTCAATTTTAAAACGGTTTACATTGAATTTAAAGTAGTTGTTAGCGCATGTATTATTGCGATTAAAACAAAGAAAGTCAGGTAAAACATTACTACGTATAGTTTTGTATGCAATACCTAGGTCTGACCGCAAGCGACACAGTTCTAAGTTATCCAAACCAAGAATTTTGAGCCTAGTAGCATAGGGGATTCTATTGTGTACGGAAAAGTGCAAGACTTTTCTCGTGAAATACTTCTGAACTTGCACAATTGTACTGATGTCAGATACATGGTGGGGATTCCAAACAGTTGAACAATACTCTAAGATTGGTCTAGTTGCTCTTCTGTGCACTTTTTCCAAAGTCTCAACATCTTTTTTGTAATCTGGTAACTAAAACTAGATGCAGTATTCCAAGTGTGTCCTTACTAAGGCTTTATAAATACTTGATGTGATTTTGATTCTATGACTCGGTTTATACAACAGAGGATTGTATTAGCTTTTTTGGTGGCTGCTGCACCCTGCTGGCTCATGTTTAAGTGATCGTTCACTAGGACTCCAAGGTCCCTCTCACAGTTACTGTTTTTTTTTTTTTAAAAAAACAAATTTTATTAATTTTACAGACACACAAAGCATCATTAAACATTAAAGACATTGAACCTCTTTCCATTATAAATTTTACAAGGCAAATAAAACATTGTTTTATACAATACAATTCTAATATATCCCATTTCTACTTAAATATTTTTTTAGCAAATTTCTCATTATTTCTCTTTACTCTTATTCAATTACATTTCTTCTATATTTATTCATTTTATACTCATCATATTCATATTTCCCTCTGCCTTGTTTACAAATATTCCTCTCGCTTTCTCCCAAGGTTTTATTAAATCTCAATCAGACATACACACACAAAACACAAAAACATAAAACTTCTTTTTAAAAAGTAGCTTGGCCCCGGATTACCTCTCTTTGTATGGACTTCAATTAAATTCATGTTCAACTTATATGCCATTACCTATCTTATTACCCTTCTATATCTTTATTATAACTTCTCCCCGCTTTCCACTCTTCTTAATTCTATTTTATTTATTTCATCTTAATTTAAATCATTGTATTTGTATCTTTTGTCCATTCTTTTCGATTATCCATTTATCTCATTCATATTAGAAAAAAAATATATTTCTCCTGAAATCACTAATCGAAGTATGATGCCTTTCCATCGCTCCCCTACATTAACATCTAATTCCCTATCTAATTCTGCTTAGTACATTCTACTTACTAAAATAGTAAATCCATAAAGTAATTAAATATATAATTCTCATAGCATTCCAATTATCTATTTCAAAAACAAATACCATAATAATAAGTTCGTACGAACATCCACACAATAGTCAATTAAACTCTATACTTAAACTAAATGTTTTAGACATTCCTTTTAATATTTTATTAAATCTTAAAATCTATCATTATTAAACCTTTAATATTTTAATCTTTACTTAAACCTTATAAAATTCTAATTTTCTAATTCTCATACAAATACTACAATACTATCATGTACCTTGCAGAAACATTTTGAAACAAAGTTATGCATTACCCATTATCCATAAAAAAAGATTTCTTCTCCACACCTTATTTCATACCTTTTTGGCTTTTTTCCCCCTTCTTCCTTCCTATCTTATCCCATCTGGTCTTTTTACCCCCCTTCGCTCCCCCCCCCTCTGTTGCATTTCTCTTTTCTTTTGCTTTCTAACAGTATATTGATTTTGCATCTTATTTTTCTCTTTCTTGGATGTTTTTTTTAAAGTCTTATGTCCTTTTAGACTCATTAAAGATGGCTTCTTCTTCTTCTTCTTCTTCTTCTTCTTCTTCTTCTTCTTCTTCTTCTTCTTCTTCTTCTTCTTCTTCTTCTTCTTCTTCTTCTTCTTCTTCTTCTTCTTCTTCTTCTTCTTCTTCTTCTATATCCTCCATTAATTGCTGTGTTTGTTGATAAGTAACAGGCACCATTTCCAAAAAGCAAAAAATTTCTCTCACACCGTCTTTACCTTCTTTTTTTTATCCTCTCTCAGTTCATCAACAGATAAAGCCATTATAAACCTTTTCTTCTTCTTTTTTCTCTTCTTCTTCTTTTTAAAACAACCATGATAATTCAAAACTTAAAACAATTCCCCAAAATCCCAAAGTCATCCAACAGTCCAAACAGAACACAAAGTTCTTCACACTTTTTCTTCCTGGGGTAATATCAGTTGACAAGGGAAAAAAACAACCCAATCTGTATTTTAAAGTCTCATTACAATTAACTTCCAATCTCAAAATCTTCCAGGCATCTCCTCCAGCAAAATCTTAATGAAAATTTTCTTTTTGTCCTCTCCCTTCCCACTTATAACAGAAAGCTTTAAATTTTTACCTTCTATAAAATAGCAGGATTTTCAATATCCATTTGTTAAATCCATGTGGAAGGAGAGTAAACTTTCTCTTAAAACACTTTCACTCGCCGCTTGTAAATCTCTTCTGGAAACAGTATCTTTCAAAAAATCCGAATTTTCAGGATATTACTTGTATTACTTGTATCTTATAGTCCAGTTCAGCCAAGAAACTTTCGCTTCAGCACTTTCTCTTCCTCCAGCACGATCTTGTCCAGCTGTCAGCTTCTTTGTGGCGGCCATTACAGACCGCCGCTCCACCGCCTTGAGAAAGAGGGTTAAGCCGGGTGGGGAAGGGGTCTGCGAAGACCCCAACCCCTGTCCGGATCCTCCTATCTTGGGCTGCCTCTTCATGGCAGCCCTAGCCTCCAGATCAATAGATCGGAGGCATCAAAGCGGCCAGCGCGGCAGGGATCGCGCAGGATCGCAAATCCCTGCCGCTCGCGAAGCCGACAAACCGGAAGTTCATAGTTACTGTTTTTGAACCAGGTTTTGCCTAATCTGTACTTGTACCTTTGATTTTTTTTCCTGCCTAAGTGTAAAACTTTGCTTTTCTCCACATTAAATTTCATTTTGTTGGATAGGGCCCATTGTTCAAGTCTATCAAGATCGTTTTGGATCTTGAGCTTGTCTTCTGGGATGTTGGTTATTCCTGCCAATTTAGCATCATCTGCAAATTTGATGAGTTCCCCTTCTATTCCCTTATCTAAGTCATTTACGAAGATCTTGAAGACTACTGGGCTTAAGACAGAACCTTATGGTACCCCATTGCTTATTTCCCTCCATATAGATGTAGTATCATTAAGGACAATTTGTTGACTATGGTTTGTCAGCCAGTTATAAATCCATTTGATGGTGGTGCTGTCTATCCCACATTTTTCTAGCTCCCCAAGAAATAGTTTGTGGTCTACTTTGTCAAAGCTTTCCTGAAGTTTAAATATATTTATGCCAATAGCATTTTGCTGGTCTACTAATTTAGTCTTTGTCAAAGAACAAAATAAGATTGGTTTTGCATGATCTCTTTTTAACAAACCCACGCTGGCTTTTCCCAAAGGTGCTTTTTCAAGAGGCAGCTGGACTTTCTTGTTTTTTCTTTTGTGGGAGGCAACTGGACTTTTTCTTGTTTGTCTTATGAGGAAAAAACAAGAAAGTCCAGTTGCCTCGATGACCTGGATGACTGAAAATCTCTATAGATATGCTGGCTTTTATTTATAACTTTATTTGTTTCTAGATGTTCACAGATGTGATTTGTTATTATCTTTTCCATTATCTTCCCAGTTTCCTAGGTCTATTTGTTTTCCTTTTTTTGAAGTGGAAACTACATCAGCTCTTTTCCAATCCTCAGGTAATTCCTTGGTATTCCAAGATTTTTTAAAGATATGGTACAATGCTTCTGAGATAACACCAGTTCCTTCCACCAGGTTCTGGTGATTTATATTCATTAAGATCAGATAGGTGTTCTCTAACCATTTTTTTGTTGCTTATTATAATTTTTATTTCTAGTCTGTCTTTTACTGTAAAGTTTTTGGTAGATTGGACTATAGTATAGGAAAGGTAGCATGTTATTAAGTGAGTCCACACTTCATTAGATTGATCCAACTGAACACAAAAAGAATCAATGATTCATTAGACTAGAGGTGTCATAGGATCTGATCCTGAACAAGTACATTTTCAATATTTTTCAACATGTTCATTCTTGAAGAAGTTGAGGAGGTGAAGAGAATGTTTATACAGTTTACATATAATACAAATATGTATGATAGCAAATAATCTAGAAGACAGGAACAAAAGTTAGAAAAATGTGAAAATAAACAGATTGAAATTTAATAAAGACAATGCAAAGTTTTTTCCTCTGGAAATAAAAAACAAAATATATAGAAATAGGATATGGAATATGTGGCTTGATAATAGTACGTGTAAAAAAGAATTTTTTTAGTTGATTGCTTACTAATTGGGCTCTAGTGAGAAAAGTAAATCCTGTGAATTAATCATTCCACTTTATTCTTCATTAGTTTGGTTTTATTGACACACTTTAAAAAGATTGAGACAAACTGGAACAAATTCAATGGATCTAACAGACATCATAATGGAAATAAAAATTAAATTCTATGAGTTCAGAACTAAAATAAAAATATTTAATCCTGGAAATTAAAAGAAAATTTCAAAAATGTCAACAAAGCAAATGAGAAATAATTCATGTAAATTGCAGGAGGGCAGATTCTGACTAAATGTTAAAAAAAATCTAAGCAGTTAAACTTTCTAACCTGTTAAATGTGAAATGTGCTTAGGAAATGGGAAATCCCAGAACATCTCATCATCCTTACGACAAAATCATAAATCATAGGAAACCACAACAGGAAACCACAATCCTGACAAAATTTCAAAACAAACAGGCTCCATATGAGTAAAGGAGTTGGAAAGACTGTATATTATCTTATGCAACCTACAATATAAATTTAGTGTTTATTGAGGAAGCATGCTGTCAGGATTCCTGCGATTGTCCTAATTAAATCATGAACCTCGAACCAAGCTTCAAAAGAATCCAAAAGATTTATTAGGAGCAACATGTTGGCATTGACCTATATGAAGCCAACTCTGCCACACGTAATTTATGGTCATCTGTGACCCTGTTTTCCCCCTCCCCCCGGGTGTGTCATAAATCAGATTCTCTATGAAGCACATTCAAGGGCTGGTTGTCATCAATCACATTCTCCAATGAAGGATTTTCGTGGGCAGAATATCCGGTGCCTAGGCTACAATCTTTGTAAGATAAGCATGGAATGTACTTCTGTTTTTAATTGCCATACTGCTCCTGCTTATGGCAACTTGGAAACAGGCATAGAAATGCTTTATCAGTTGACATGTAAACAAATCCTGTGTTCTCACTGCTTTGTAGAATCAGCTTGGATTTTATCTGGCTGAGCTGCAAATTGGGAAGTTCCTATTGCATAGAAATCCAACCACTGTAGATCAGAGAAGTTCCAAAAATATGCCAAGTTATAAAGAGTTAAATTTAGTTGTCTGTGGATAAAAAGGGTTGGCTTTTCTCAGGAGGATCAAAAGGTATGAACTGAAAGGATTGCCTGTTATTCAGCCAGCAATGTTAATTTTAACTGAATTTGATTTGTTATGAATTATGTAAGCTGTGTTACTCTATTTTCTTATATGTGTATAAATTTATTTTATATATATTGCTTGTATGTTTAAACATATAACTTACAACAAATGTTGAGCAATTAATTTAATCCAATTCATAAAATCTTCTATAACTCCACCACTTACAATAATTATTGTTCATTGTTATAGAAAATTCCTACAGATGATGCTTTATATTGCTTATGCAGTCTTAGGCTTCTTGCTTCCATGAGTTTATTTAGAACATAGAATGTTAGGGTTGGAAGGGACCTTGTAGGTCTTCTAATCCAGCCCTTTGCTCAAGCAGGACATTCTATGCCATTCTGTACAAATGACTGTCCAATCTCTTCTGGAACTAAGCTGTTCAATTGAATTATTTTTTCTCACTGTCTGTTTTTCCTCAATGTTAATTGAAAATGAATGGCTTACTGGTAGACTGAGTGGGAAAAGCAGGAGTAGGATTTTGGCAATCCACTGAAAAATGATCTTGTCACTGCAGGTGTACCCATGTATAGCCCAATCACTTTCTACAGTACCTGGAAACAGCTGAGAGCATCTTCTGAAGCTTCTGTATAAGCCATGATTTAATGATTTTAAAAGTTGGGCTTTGCTTTTGGGCATGCGTTTCAAGGCACTTTCCAACCTTGTTCTAACATGGCTGGTTAAGGCCATTTTTTCTTCCATTCAGTAATGTTCAGTTCTTGGACACTGGTGGACATATCCCTGCAGTTTTCTTGGCAAAGCTTTTCAGATATGGTTTGCCACTGCTACCTTCTAGGGCTGGGAGAGGGTAACTGGCTTAAGGACAGCCAACTGGCTTCATGCCCAAAGTGGGACTAGAATTCATGGTCTTCTGGTTTCCAGCCTGATGCCTTCACC
Source organism: Notechis scutatus (assembly GCF_049901735.1). NCBI lineage: Eukaryota > Metazoa > Chordata > Lepidosauria > Squamata > Elapidae > Notechis > Notechis scutatus. The sequence goes on along the minus strand of NC_142009.1, from coordinate 166,552,462 downwards.
ACTACCCCAAGCTGTCTTTCATTTTATGACCAATTATATGATCATAAATTGCCAAGTTAGGGTATAAAACTCTCCAGCAACATGTAAGGTGCTGAGCAATGCAAACCTATTGAAAACCAGCAACAACAATATCCCAGAAGGAATCAGGTTTGCCTTCAGTAGTTCACACTGCAAGAGTTGAGAGACCTACAAAAGCATATTGAGCCAAAATACTAAATTGGAGAACTATTTCAGACATGTAATCAAATGTCAGACCAAGATTCTAACAGGAACATGGTAGAGAACAGTGAAGCAATAAGCAGTGGAATACTTTCTAGCAACCTTCCAGCCTTCCAACCTGTTAACTCTTGCATGCTCAGGTCCTCCTGGCACACAATCAGGTGTCATCCATTCTCTTGCAGCAGTTTATATGTTCTCCTGCTAGAAGTTATTGTCAACAAGATATCTCTGCATAGCACAGCGTTTTCAGCTAATAAAAAATATTTTTAAAAATCTGCAAAGATAATCTCATACACAGAAGCACTGCACTAGTCTAACAGAGTAGTGGTAATCAGTACATAATAATGGCAGATGTCAGTTGTGGGATTCAATTTTTTTTACTACCAGTTCTGTGGGCATGGCAGGGAAAGGATACTGTAAAATCTCTAATCAGAGGTGGGATTTGCTGGTTCTCCAAACTACTGAAAATTTCTGCTACCGGTTCTCCAGAACTGGTCATAATCTGCCGAATACCACCTTTGGCGGACGTCCTCTTAGTTCAGCAGGGATCTTGACTTTTGGAACAAGTAAAACTAGTTGATTTGCAAGCTCAAGCTTGCTTTTTTTTTAATGGGAGTACAATTTTACCCTTCTTACTTGCCTCAATTTATATGGGTAGATAAGCATCTTCATTTTATCTGAATTAATATATAGTGTATTGGCTTTCATGCATTGGGAACTAGCAGCCAGGAAAGAATCAAATATGTTTGACTAACTGGGGTAGGGCTGCAAAAATGACCAAAATGATGGTAGCAAAGATTAACATGAAAACTCTTACTTCTTTCCTACTGGCTAGTGGCTGCCTGATGTTTGCAGTCCACTGTTAGCTATAAGCAAGGTTACAAACAGTTTCCATTATTCTAATGCTATATAAACATTCTAATTTCTAAGGACTCTGATGTGTATGTTACCAGAAGTACATGAACTGTAAAGTTAAGCAGTCCATAAGCCAATTGTGCCAGCTAATGAAGAGCCCCCCCCTCCCTCTTTCATTTACTCTTCTCGCTCTGATTCAAACTAAGGGTTTGTTGTGTCTTGGCTGCAAGTGTGATAATTTACCTTAGCTTGAAAAAAGTTTAAGCAGGCTCCTGAACCTCTAGAGAAGGTATATTTAGCTCAAGCAGTAATGGAAAGAGGCAGACTGCACCGTGGGCACTACAGTCATATCTTATTTGTCTTACAGATGGAAAGGTTAGTATTTGTAAGAGTGAAGTAGTCTTCCAAATTGAATTCCTAAGAAAAATAAAAAGTGTCTCCAGTCATTAAAAGTATGAAATACTTCAGTAACAAGATTCTTATTCAGAAATCAGGCTGTGCATAATATCCAACATTCTCAGTAATCACTCAGTGTTTGGAAACTCCTTCATTTATAATGCTCTTCTGCACCAGCCTCATGCTGTTGCTTATAATGGCTTTATGGTGCCATGTTGACAGTTAATAATATAGTTCTTTTTCCATTTAAGAACCCCAGTTGAAAATCACGGGATGTGGTTGTTAAGATAAAGTCCAAGGGAATATTATTTATTTACTTGTTTGCAGGGTAATAAAATATACCCTACCCGTGTTTCTAGAAATCCATCACTCAGCAAATAATGGAATCAGAACTAGTACTTGACTTAATGACCATTCTAATATCTACCTTGCTAAAAAAATCAGAAAGTAAAAACCAGGCAGAAATCATATTTGTGTAAATGTGCCTTTAGAGAAGAATATTTGTAGCTCAAGGTTGAAAATAGGGGTTCTTGGTGCTCTCAGAGCTTGGTTGCTTTCTTGCAGACATTTCATTACCCAAACTAGGTATCATGGTCAATGAACATCACTGAATATCATTGGGTACTGAGGATGATGTTACTTAGTTCTGGTAATGAAACATCTGCAAAAATGCAATTAAAGCTCAGAGAGCACCGAAGACCCCTCAAATGTGACTTTCATGTGTGGTACATTCAGATCAAAACCGAGCACCCTCTGGCTAAGTACATATTACAATAGAAAAATAAATAAATAAATAAATAAAAAAGAACAGGGTAAAAAGGATGACTACATTTCTCTGGCAAACCTTGAATGATCAATATTACTTAATTTTTAATTGTGTAAGTAATTATGTTTATAACCTTAAAAAAAATAATCCTGAGTAATGTAGCATTTTCAGGAGACTTGGCAATCTCAAGCTTACCTCTAAATAATAAATCAGAATCAAGATGGGTCTGAAGAAATAAGCATATATTTCTATTCTTTGTGCATGTGCATGTGCATGTGCATGTGCGGGGGCAGGGGGAGCATGGGGGTGTGTGTATCACAGCCCTTGGCACTCCTCGTTTTGGGCCTAGTAGGCATCCCTGCAGCCTCCTGGGAGCAAAAACGGACCGTGGAGGGGTACCACACTCCCATGCCCTGTTTTTGCTCCCAGGAGGGTGCAGGAAGGATTACTAGGCCCAAAAAGGGTGTGTGTGGGGGTCACGCACACATGAGCAGGGGGCAGGGCAAGCAGGAAGGGGTTGCATGCGCATTGCATTATGGGTGCAGGCACACACACATGCTTTTTGCATGTGCACGCGCACATTTTTGGCACATGACAACAAAAAGGTTAACCATCACTGCCCTATACCATTTCAAACAATAGACTGATTGTCCAGTCTCTTTTTGAAAGCCTCCAATGATGAAGCACCCACAACTTCTGAAGGCAAGCTATTCCATTGGTTGATTGCTATCACCATTAAGAATTTACTCCTTAATTCTAGGTTGTTTCTCTCCTTGGTTAGTTTCCATCCATTGTTTCTTGTCTTGCCTTTTGGTACTTCGGAAAATAGTTTGACCTCCTCTCTTTGTAGGAGCCCCTCAAATGTTGGAACACTGCTATCCTGTCTCCCCTAGTCCTTCTTTTCACTAGACTAGACATACCCAATTCCTGTAACTGTTCTTTGTATTGCATGTTTTAGTCTCCAGCTTTGTCAATAATTTTTGTTATAGGGAGAAGACCTCCAAAGTTCCTTCCAACTCTGTTGTTCTGCTATGAGGAGCTATTTTAGGCACAATAGAAAATGACAATGGTGTCTTCTGCATGCATATCTATGTTCTGTTTCCAGTTCAAGACTGTTAGTAGTTAATTTAGAGAAGAGAGATCTGTTTTCCACTGAGAAGAAGAAACTGGCTGAGAGAATAATTAGGGTCAAGTCAAGATCTGTATGCCCTGTTCAAGAAGCAGATAAATTGTTACCCTCATGGAGGCAATTATGACGGCAAAGCTACAGAGAAGGGTTGGGTTTATTGCTCACGTAATGGTTATCGCTGTTGTGCTGGTTGCTGCAGGCTTCATTTTGCTTTCAGGATGCTCTAAATCCTTTAATCTAGGGTTAGAGAATTTAATGCTTTTACCTTCTATCATGTTATATAGCTTATGGCAGCTGTAGCCATATTGGAACATTTTGATTTTGATGATGGGTATTTCCTTTTCATTCTGAACACTAGGACAGTTTTGTTTTCTCATAGCTACTTTAGCCTGTCACAGAGAAAACAGCCATTTTTTCCACATTTATGTCTTAAATACAAATTGATAAGTGCTCTAAAATCAAATCTCTTGCTGAATGCATTCAAAGCATATAACAGGAATTCAGTGCCTTAGGAGTAGTATTCCCCCTATTTGTCATAACTGTAGTGAATATGTTCACACAGTAAACTGAATTAGCTTTGCCTGTATTCAGCCACAATCAATCGATTTAAATGGACCCTTTTTCAGCCTACCTTAACCAAGAAATCAGTCAGCCAAGCTAATATCTCAATTGTTAAGTTCTACTATACAGCAATATACATAAATGGTCACAGGAAGAATCAGTGTTTGTGAGTGTGCCCACATGTCATTCTTGCATTTTGAATATCAAGAAACATATGGGGAAAAGATACTCAGAATAGTCAAGTATAATATGATTATTAACACTGACATTTTAAATTATAATTAATATTGATATACCCAGAGTATACCTTTTGTTTTTTATCTTTAATAGTCAAGGTTATCTAAACATTAGATTGTCATCTTTAGTCAACACTGTATAAATATCATTGTATCAAAATAATATATATTATGTCTTATAAAATATAATGATACTGTGTGTGTGTGTGTGTGTATATATGTGTGTGTTCAGTCTTTTCTTCAGATGAGCCTTGTATTTTTTGCTTTTTTTTCATCACATCAGAATCTAAATGTCCTCTACATTTTGCAAGTATGGAAACCAAGGTAACATGCCTCCTTCCCACTTTCAGGTTCCATCTTTGGTAACTCATTTCCCATCTTCACATTAATTGCATTTATTTGATGCTGGATCCTCTTTTCTTTCTGTCAACAACTTTCATTCCTTAGAGGACAATGCCCCCGCAATACATCCACATCAAATGAGAAAAACATATTGGATTTTCTTTTTTTTTCTTTTTTGAGCTAAGCCAATGTAGTATTTTTGTTGTTAAGATTCATTATCAGCTTTGTAAATAAGTGTGAGACAACACTGAACGCAGTAACCCTTGATCTTCCTAAACATATTATTTCTTCAGATCACTTAGCTCACAGCTTGCAGTCTGGATTTCTAATCAGTTTTATATAGATGAACAATAAAGCGAACATTGAAAATAAATCCATCTTGCTTGGTAACATATTGGTGCTTTATTCTGTTTATTTTAGACCAGAATATTTAATCTATAATTCAGGACGTGAAAGATGGAAGGGGTGTCAGGCTGACAGCTTTATGACAAGATACAACCAAGAGCATTTTTGAAAATAATATATAGGCTTAGAAGGTGGTAAACACAAAGTCTTAAATTCTGCACGAATGCTGTGAATATAGCCACCTCAGAGCTATTATTCCATTCAGTGGTGACAATGGGGATAGACCTATGTTCCTGTTTTAATTTATTTAGGAACTTTGGTTCTATCAGATAATTAAGATATTTAAGAACAATCTTGAAACATTAGAGTTTTTTTTCTCATTGGCTCTACTGGACTGTGCAATGAGAAAAAGAGAGAAATATCTGAAACAATGGGTGTGTAAAAGCAGGTAGTACTGAGAACCATGAGGAGATGTTGAGACTTTTGATAATGAAATAATTGAGCCTATGGAGAGCTTATTCAGTTTTCCCTCACATTTTCCAAATACCAGTTTTAGCCTGCAAGTAAAACTCTGCTTCCTTACACAGTGTTTTTGTGACACAGATTCTTCCCATATATAACTTTCTCCTTTGTTTGTTTGTTTGTTTGTTTATTGGTTTGTTTGTTTGTTTGTTTGTTTCCAAAAGATGAAACATCCATTTTCCTTGATCAGGAACTTCTATCCCTCTTCAGCCAGCAGTCTATTTTCCATAGGAGGGATTTCTCACACTATCACAAAATTTCTAGATGCCTGTGAAAATTTTAGCAATTTTAATTTCATCAGTAATATTCTCCCTTTCCCACTTAGCCAGCATGCAGATTCCAGGGTCTTGTAGTTTGCTTACAATTGATCTGCATTCATTCTTCCTCCATTCCCCCACCCCCACCTTCAAAGCATTTCAAAGGGCTTTTTCCATACAGGTTAATCTCTGCTGAAAGGTTACTTCCAAAAAGACCTTGACCTCAGATGAGAACTATTATATCTTATTCTATCTTATTCTATATAATTTGTATATTATTCTATTATTCTGTTATATCTGGGGAATTCCTTTCCATTTTGTAGATTTAATGTCCTCTCACCATCACTCCTAAATATATCAGAAATATTTCTGTATGCTTTTGAAAAACCAGCAAATAAATCTAGGAAGACCCATGTTGATCACACTATGGATGGTGGGGTATGAGGTGGTGGTGATGAGAGGAGACTAGCATATTCTTTTCCTCTATAGAATAAGAATGGAAGAATTGTTAATTCAAAAGCAATTGTTAGGAGATTAGCATCACCTGGCTGGTTCTTTTCACACTTGGTTTATCCCTCTCATTCCAATCTTATCTAGCAAAAAAAAAAAAAAAAAAGGCTTCAGACTGGCTTGGAGAAGAAAATAAAGTGCTCACAGGGAGGAAAAGGCCATTTGAGGTCCATCTTAGCAGGGATAGGAAAAAGCAGGATTTGGGAAGCAAAGAGAAAACTCACTAAGTTCAGGATGAAGGCAAGAAGAGTTCAATCACAATAAAGCTGGAAGGGATCTTGGAGGTCTTCTAGTCCAATCCTCTGCTCAATCAAGAAACCCTATATAATTTGAGACAGAAAAACTTGAAGTGGTAGGCTAGCCTGTCTCTAACAATAAGTGGCAGCCAAGTTGTCTGCAAGGATTAATGTTGGGGCAGAAGAAGGATGGATCAATACTGTAGTAGTTTCTCATTCTAAAGAAAATATAAAATGTGAGTGGGCTTGCTAAGTTTCTTGCTCTCAGTATGAAACAAGTGTGAGAGAGTAGCCAAACTGAATTAATCCTGGCAGGAGCTAAACAAGTGCAGCATTAAGACAGTTAGAAATGTTAGCTCAAAAAGGTAACAAGAATTGACTTGAGTTCAGGGGAAAACTTTACTGCAATGCCTTATGTCTTTGTGACATTACATTGCATGCTGTCTCAGTTGTACACAGTGGTATCATCACCAAGAGTTCTCTCTGGCAAGGCCCATCAGTTATTCTTCAAAAGTACCTGAAGCAATATTTGTGAGTAAGCTAGTTTTCCATAATAACAGATTTACTAGAATATTTATTGATTTGATTTATATGGTTACCCATTTCACCACAATGATTCAGGGCAGCTAACATCAGATAAAAAATACATGTATTTTTCTCACTATAAGATGTATTTCCCACTCAAAAAAGTGGGTGGAAATGTCTGTGTGTCTTATAGAGCAGTGGCCCCCAACCTTTTTTGTGCCACGGCCTGGTACCGGCATCACAAACTGATCCACGGCCCGGTACCAGCATCAGCATGCATGACCAAGGCAAGGCGAGCCGAGCGACCGGCCAGCCAGCCGTCCCCCGCTTCTCCCCGCCACCTTCAACTCCTCCTTTGTACCTTTTTTGTGCTTTTTTGTGCTTTCTTAATCTCCTCCGCCATCGGGACGGCTCTTCGTTCAAAGCCACCCCCCCCTTCGATGAAACTAAGGCACGAGGATTCCTTCAGGACCCAAATGCCGCTTTCCAACCGGAAAAGCTCACCCGGAAGCACTTTCTCGTCGAAACAAGATGGCGGCGCCCAGCAAACCAGCGGCCCAGTAGAAAATGATCCACGGACCGGTACCGGTTCGGGGCCCGGTGGTTGGGGACCCCTGTTATAGAGCGAATGATGCCAAAGCCCCGCCTACCTGCCAGCCCCCAGCCTTTGGCCTCTGCCTCCCAGCAATTTTCCTCCTTGCAGCAAATAGCAAACAGCCTGGTCAGCTTCAGCACAGCCTGATTTAGCATGAGCAGCTGATTGGCAGTTGGATCGGCCTCCCAGAATACTGCCAATCAGCTGTTCCAGGCTGTGGGGATCGCTGCCACCCATCACCACCAATTGCCACCTCCATTTTTGGCCTCCGTGCGCCCTGTTTTCAGTCTGCACACATCCCGTTTTTGGCCTCTGCATGCCCCATTTTCAGCCTTTGTGCATCCTGTTGCAGCCAATGCAATAGCGATAGGCAGTGATGATTCCCGACACCTGGAACAGGCTGAAAATGGGATGTGCAAAGGCCAAAAATAGGGTGTGTGGAGGCAGCGATGGGTGGTGATGGGCGGCAGTGGGCTGCAGCGATCCCTGCAGCCTGGAACAGCTGATCAGCATTATTCCGGGAGGCCCAAGAGTGTTTTTTTAATAGTTATGACATGAGTAGATTAAAGCCTTCAAATTGTCCAGCTACAAAAACAGAATTTCAGAAGAAACATGGGATGGAAGAAAGAAGCCCTAAAATTCACCAGTAGAGATACTGTGGAATGAAATCAGATAAGTTGCTAAAGATTAATGTGAAAAGAAAAGGACCAAGAAACAGAGGAAAACAAACTGGATGTCAGAACAAGTGGTGGAAATTTCTAGGAAGAGAAGAGTACCCAAATCAAGCAAAAAGAAAGTTCCCAGGAAAGGCATCTTGGATATTGACATTCTTAATGTATAGAATAGATACTACATTTGATCTAACCAAAAGGCTGAGAAGTGATACTCTGATTTCTCTTCAGATCATATAAAACTTTCACCTTTAACAATATATAGAATGTAATTCTAACTTTATATGAATTTATATGAACTTTATATGAATTTGGTATCAATTATGATCTGTCAATAAACAGAGCTTCTCATAAATAGAGAATAGAAGATAGCCTCTATTTACAAAAGCCTCTAGTTTTATAGTAAAATATTATTAGAATAATATTCAATCAGCATTTAAGTCATTTTCAAGAAGAAAGGCTTCAGGGATTGATTAAATATCTAAAGGAATGTGCATACCAACAGAAGAGGAATTGAATGAAGCAATGCCAGCAAATGCCAAGTAAAGGGGAGTTAACAATGTATGCATCCTGTTATGTATGGTCGGTGGGTCCCATAGAGAGGCGAAGCTCGAGTAGTGAACAACAGCTCTTTATTCAGCAATCAGATTCTGAGACAAAAACCCTAGCCGTGGCTACTCTTTTTATAGAGCTGGCCGCGGCTAGGCAGCCAATGACAGGTTTTTGAGCTTGCCGCGCTTGGGTTTATCCAATCGCGGCAAACCCTATACGAGCCAATCAGGAGTGTTCAACAATGTCCAATCACGGCCCGGCTTTCCCGGACCAATAGGAATGCAGGTCTTCAAGCCTGCTAGTATGGAACACCCCTCCCCTCTTGGTTCCGTCCAAGAGGCGGGGTCACGTAATCACGTAAGTAGGCGGGCCTTCGGACCTGCCTACTTGACTTGCGCGTTTCATAAAGTCTCTGGTCATCGTCAGGTTTGGACGGGCTCCGCGTCGCTCTCAATCCCCTCGATGGAACCGCCTGGAAGGGTGAGCCGGGCCTACAGCTGCGACTCCCACCTGGTGAACCTGGGTCGGTCGAGTCGCTTGCTCTGTTGCTCGTGCCTGGATTCTCTGGGCTGGTAGAGCTTGTCCGGCTGCTGCTTCCAGGTGAAGTACCCGTCTGCCACGGTTCCCTGTCAGCTGGTAAGTATTGTTGGTTTAATGTTTGGTTTTTATTTAATGTGTGTGGGGGGTGTTCTGCTTGTGCAGATACCAGTTCTTTTCCTGGGTTTGCGGCTCCCCCCCCTCTGATTTCTTGGGTAGAGTCTGTGAGAGGAAGGGTGGTTAGTCTGGATCTTAGTTGGTCAATGTGGCGTTTCCAACACCTACCATCGGTGGTCTCGAGCCGGTAGGAGCGAGGGCCGGTGACTTGGGTGATTTTAGCAGGAAGCCATAGTGGGTCCCCAGTAAAATTTTTAGCAAACACAGTGTCTCCTACGTTGAAGGCGCGGTTTTTGCTGGTGGAGCCAGGTTTTTTTTCCGGAGTGTACGCAGGGTACAGCCGGTCCAGGGGTGACCGGAGTCTTCTGCCCATGAGTAAATCTGCTGGGCTTTTGTTGGTGGTGGTATTGGGTGTGATGTGCTGGATTAGGAGCATTTTGGTGAGCTTTTCATGGATGTTGCCATGTTCGATCCTTTGGAGGGTTTTCTTCGTAAATTGAACCATGCATTCAGCTCTGCCATTCGCCGCCGGGTGAGCTGGCGATGTCAATGCGTGTCGGATGCCACGGTCTGCCAAGTATTGCTCGAAGGCCACTGCGGTAAACTGTGGCACATTGTCAGATACTATCACATCTGGCAGACCATGGGTGGCGAAAAGTTTATTTAATTTTTTGATGACTGCTTCCATGGTGGTTGTTTTCATTTTGCTCACCTCGAGCCAATTTGAGTACGCATCAACAGTGATCAAAAAGGTATGCCCCTTGGTTGGTCCAGCGAAGTCAATATGGATGCGCGACCAAGGGCCCCTGGGTGTCTCCCATTCTAACGGTGGAGCTTTTGGGGGAGCCGAGTGAGTCTCTTGGCATCTGTTGCAAGCGGCGACCCAGGTTTCAATTTGTTTGTCCATGCCTGGCCACCAAGCATAGCTTCTGGCCAGGGCTTTCATGCGTACAATGCCTGGGTGCCCCTCGTGTAGCATATTTAAAACTGTTTTCTGTAATGTTTCTGGTATTACCACCTGGTCTCCCCATAGGATACACCCCTTTTGCGAAAAAAGTTCAGTTTGCCGGTTTTTAAATGGTTTAAAGAGGTCATTTTTCTCGCTCTCAGGCCAACCCCTCTCTACCCAGCTGAGAACTCGCGCCAAACGTTTGTCCCTTCTGGTTTCGTGGGCAATATCTTGCGCAGTTAACAGCGGTGTGGGTATTGTTTCAATTTGTAAAGTTGATAACGTGGGTGCTGGGTCATCTTGCACGTCAGGCAGGGGGGATCGGCTTAAAGCATCGGCGTGCGAGATAGTCTTGCCTGGTTGATGTATTAATTGGTAATTATAGGCGGCAAGAAATTCAGACCATCTTGTCATTCTAGGTGACAGGATGTGTGGCGTGGGTTTGTTACCCGCTAAAATGCCAAGTAGGGATTTATGGTCCGTAATAATTGAAAATGTCCTACCATAAATGTATTCGTGGAATCTTTTTACTGCGGAAACGATGGCGAGGGCTTCTTTGTCCAGCTGGCTGTAGTTCCTCTCCGGCTTGGACAAGGTTCTGGAAAAGAATGCAATGGGAGCCTCTGTTCCATTTGGCAAAATGTGGCTCAGGATGGCGCCAACACCAAAGGGTGATGCGTCGCATGTAACAGTCAGAGGTAGGGTTTCGTTATATTGAATGAGGACTGCGTCTGAAGTCAAAAGATTTTTTATTTGTTGAAAAGCATGTTCCTCTCGCCGTCCCCATATCCAGGAAGCCTTTTTATCGAGGAGTCTATGCAAGGGTTCCGCGACAGTCGCTTTCTGGGGTAGGAAAATGTTATAGAAATTAATGAGTCCGAGGAAGGCTTGGAGATCCGTTTTGTTTTTTGGTCTGGGGGCTTCTTTGATGGCTTTTAGTTTTTGTCAGTAGGGTGAATTCCTTGTTTGTCAAGGAGGTATCCGAGAAATTCAACCCTTTCAGTACATAATTGGCACTTTTCCTTTTTTACCTTGAGGCTGGAGTCTTTAAATTTTTGTAGGACTGCCCTCAGTCGTTTTTCCAATTGTTTTTTTGTGGGGGCTGCTATTAAAACGTCGTCGAAATAGGGGATGACTCCTTTAATTCCCTGCAACAGCCTTTCCATTAGGCTTTGGAAAATCCCCGGTGCGACGCTGACTCCAAATTGGAGTCGGTTGCATTTAAATGCCCCTCGATGTGTCACGATAGTTTGAGCCTCAGCGGTTTCAGCATCAACCGGCAGTTGTTGATAGGCTTGTGCCAGGTCGAGCTTTGCGAAAATTCTGCCACCCCCCAGTGAGTGTAGGAGATGCTGGACTACTGGCACGGGCTAGGCACTCTGCTGCAAGGCGTGGTTGAGGGTGGCCTTGTAGTCTCCACAAATTCTCAGGGAGCCATCTGGTTTGATGGGGGTGACAATTGGTGTTTCCCATCGGGCATGGTCGATAGGTTCTAATATGCCTTGCGCTATGAGCTTATTTAATTGCTCGTCTATTTTAGGCTTGAGTGCAAATGGCACTTGTCACGGTTTGAGGTGGATGGGAGTGATGTCAGGGCTAAGATTAAAGGAGATTGGGGACCCCTTGTACTTGCCTAGGGTGTCATCAAAGACCTCTTGGAAGTCCTGAACGAGTGCTGCTTCCCAGTCTTCATCATCTGTGTGGTTGATGCCCGCCATTTTGATTCCCAGCGGTGCGAACCATTGCAACCCGAGTAGGCTGGGGCGGTCTTTATCAACGATTGTGAGTGGTAGGATGGTGGTGTGGTTTTTGAAGGAAATCTGGAAATGTCCTATTCCAGCGACCGGAATGCGGTTTCCTTGATAGTCTCTCAAGATTAGTTTCTGGTCGCTTAGTTCTTGGCGGCGTATGCGGGGAATTAGACGCTTTATGGTCCTCCAGGAGACCATAGAGAGGTATGAGCCAGAGTCCACTTCCATGGTGCATGGTTGGTTCTCGATGGTGACCTCAACATGTATCTTCCATGCGTCTACTGATGAAGCGTGGCCGATGATGACTGTTTGGTGCGTTTCTTCTCTTCTTGGTGCATCGAAGAATTTCTTGGGTCGGCTGTCCCGGTTCCAGCGGCTGTCAACCGGGCAGTCCTGGTTTTTTAGGGGGGTGCCATCTAGTCTCCTCGGGCTGTTTCCCCGACATTGGGGGCTGAAATTTCTTCTGTTGCAGCATACTTTGGCAATATGCCCTCGTTTTTCGCAAAAACGGCAAACAGTGTCCAGGAACTTGCATTCGGAACGCGGGTGATTTCCTCCACAGCCGGCACATTGGTATCGCGACTTACGACCGCGCCAGTCTCGCCGCTCGCGTTCCGATTGAAGTCTGTGAATTTCTTCCTCTTCACTGTCAGGAGGGGATTCGATGTCGCCATGGTGGGTGGAGGCTGCGTGTTTTTCTGGAGTGGTATTCGCCTCGCTGGTTGATTGGCGGTCGGTTCCGTTTGAACGCTGCATTCGCGCCGCTGATTTACGGGTGGCTTCAGCTGCGGTGGCTTCGGCTATAGCGTCGGTGAGGGAGGTGTCCCCTTTAGCCATCAACCTGCTTTGGATAGATGTTGGGTCTTTTAGGCCGAGGACGACTCAGTCACGCATGGCCTCGTCCAAATTAGCGAATCCGCACAAGCCCCCTAGGTCACTCAGGTCGGCCACGAACTCTCCGATTCTCTCACCCTCACGCTGATCCCTCTGATAGAAATCATGCCTTTGGATGAGAGTTGGTACAGCCGGAGTGTAGTGGTTCCGGAGGATGGGAGCTAGAGTATCCCAATCCATTGTCCTGACGTCTGCAGGCTTCGCGAGTGCCTTGGCCATTTTAAAAACGGCGGGTCCGCAGTGCGTTAAAAAGACCGCTCGTTTTTTGCTGCCGGTAGCGTCTTTTAAGTTGTTGGATTCCAAAAACATTTGGAAACGATCAATGTAGGACTCCCAGTCCTCGCTGGCTGGGTTAAATGGCACGGGTGGTGCGGCGTTGCTGGCCATTTCGCTGGTCGTCTCTGCGCTGTTGGCCACGTGCTGATCAGACTTGTTGTTTCAGAATCCCATCCTCGTCGCCAGTGTTATGTATGGTCGGTGGGTCCCATAGAGAGGCAAAGTGAACAATAGCTCTTTATTCAGCAATCAGATTCTGAGACAAAAACCCTAGCCGCGGCTGCTCTTTTTATAGAGCTGGCTGCGGCTAGGCAGCCAATGACAGGTTTTTGAACTTGCCGCGCTTGGGTTTATCCAATCGCGGCAAACCCTATACGAGCCAATCAGGAGTGTTCAACAATGTCCAATCACGGCCCGGCTTTCCCGGACCAATAGGAATGCAGGTCTTCAAGCCTGCTAGTATGGAACACATCCTACCTTATATGCTAGCAAAATAATCCTTGGTATCATCCAACACAGAGTGCTATATAGAAAAGGATGTTCAAGTTAATTTTAGATTAGAAGCATACTGGATAATTGAGGGGGGGAAAAAAGAACACCAATCATGATCAATTCATGCTTCACTGATTATAGAAAGACCTTTGATTGTGGCAACCATATCACTCTATAGAATGTCCTTAGGAATGTCCCAGAAGATTTTATTGTCATTGTGCAAAACTACCAAACAGGACAGAAAGCACAGGCAGTGTATAGCAAAACTGACTGGCTTCCAGGCAGCAAATGTCTGTATTCTCTCCCTTTGTTTATTCAACCTTCGGTATTTGCCAAATATATTTTGAAGAATACTGGTTTGGAAGATGAATATGGTTTTAAAACTAGAAGAAATGTCAATAACTGAACATACAAATGATTTAGAATCACTAGTAATAAAAGTCAAAGAACAAAGTAAAAATGGTCTAAATTTAAACACGTATAAAGATTAAAATAATGATTAACTACAGCATACAATGTTAGAATCAATAATGGAATTATTGAACAGGTGGATAGATTCTGACTCTTTGGGTCAACTATCACAAGAAAGATATTGGTAATCAAGAAGTACAATGTAGATTAGCATTTGGAAGAGTAGCAAATTAAGGTCGTGAAAATGATATTCTGATGCTGGATGCATTTATAACTACAAAGCATAGAAATACACAGGCAATGATTTTCCATTGACAAGTTATGGAAATAAAATTTGACTTTGAAGAAGCAGGATAAAAAAAGATATCATTTTTAACTTTGGTGTTGGAAAAGACTTTTAAGGATACTATGTATAGACAATAAACAAGTATATAGGTCTTAGGAAAAACTTTCTCACTGAAGTAAAAATTAACCAGGATCAAAGTATTATATCTTGAACCTGTTATGTGAAGGCCTAGCTCCTAATGCTGAGAAAGATGGAAGGATCATCAGCAAAATGGATGGACTTCATTATAGCAGCAAGGGGTTACATCACTAGAAAACCTAAAAGGCCTGGTTGGAGACAGAATCACCCTAGAGAAGGTGATTTCTATGTGCTTTGACATTCTGATGCTGAGTTAATGGTACATAATCAATATTTTTTTAGTTATATCAAATCTAAAGATTCCAGCAAATTCAACTTTTCTATGTGATTTGCTAATTGTGCGCAAACAGTATTTCAGCTATCACAACATCTTTTTTTGGAGGGGACATAGAGCAAGCAGAGTGATAAAGAGGGGGGCATAGAATAAATCCTTAGTGCCCCCTTGTAGTCAGTAGATCATGAGGTCCACGAATAGACATCAGCAAGACTTGCAATCAGGACAGAGTGGAGGAATTTGCTCAAGCATTCAAGAAAACTCTCCCAGGTCCAGCTGAAACAAATGCATTTGAACAATAGGAACATTTCAAGAATGCTGTTTAAAACACCACCTTGTCAGTATTTGGTAAGAAAACCAGAAAGACAGCAGATTGGTTTGAAGCCCACTTGGAGGAACTGATGCCAGCAATCGAGAAAAAGAAGAGGGCTTTAATTTCATATAAACCCTGTTCCAGTTCTCCAAGCTGCTCATAGTAAAGTCCAACAGACTGCCAGGAGATGTGCTAATGATTACTGGCTGCAGTTTTGCTCTCGGATCCAGATAGCAGCTGACAGAGGCAATATCAAGGGGATGTATGATGGCATCAAGCAGGCCTTAGAATAGAATAAAATAGAATTCTTTATTGGCCAAGTGTGATTGGACACACAAGGAATTTGTCTTGGTGCAAATGCTTTCAGTGTACATAAAAGAAAAGATACATTCGTCAAGAGTCAAGAATCATCAGGTACCACACTTAATAATAGTCATAGGGTACAATAAGCAACCAAATCATACTAGGAAGTCAATATAAATCATAAGGATACAAGTGACAAAGTTACAGCCATACAGTCACAAGTGCGAGGGGATGGATGATAAGGAGTGTTGAGAAGATTAATAGTAATAGTAATGCAGAATTTGTAAAGGTCCAAAACAGAAGAAATCTGCCCCCCTGAAATTGGTTACAGGCAAGGTCCGAGCACAGCAGATGGTATGCTGGGTACAGCACTAGTCTGAGTTATATTCCAGAGAAAATGTTGTAACTGAAGAAGCATTAAATAACATTGAGTGCCTGCCTGTTTTAGAGGCGCTTGACAGTGAACCAACTTTAGAAGAACTCAATGGGGCCCTGGATTTCCTTGCCTCTAGAAAGGCACCTGGGAAAGATAATGTCATGCCCCTGTCGGGATTTGATTCTGAGGGGGAGGCTGAGCAGCTGACAGGGAGTGTGGCTCCGTTGGCTGTGGAAGAAACTGGGGAAGGGCACAGTCCGGCTGGGCAGAGCAGGGGAGAGGTAGAGCAAGGCAGAGGGAATTCAGAGGAAAGTCCAGGCCACCGCCTCTTCATCCTAGGGCACGCAGGGAGGAATGGAGAAGGGAGCAACATGAGTTGCATGGCTTACGGGGGAGGAAAGGACCCTGATTCCCTTCATTAGCTACAGCTGGGAACACAGTGTTTAAAAAGAGAGTTTACACACAGCAACTTGTTGGAAGCAAATTGTGAGTTATCTTTTATTGTCGAGGCTTATTCCCTGGCATCTTCCCAACTGTGTGTGCTTTGTTGGCCTTTGAACCTGCAATTCCTTATCCTGCTCTGTCCAGTTAATTGCTGCAGCATAGTTTTTTATTTACAGTTTATAGGTACTTTGTTTTCGGACTGCATTTCTTCCACTTTAAGACTGTTCTTGGGAGAGTTTTTTCTCCAGCCGAAGGTAACTGGACATTGGGGGCAAAGTTGGAGGTTAAAGGGACTTTTCTTACTTATGTGACTGTGTTGCCTTTGTGCCATGTCCCAGGTCATAACATCCCTGCTGAAGTTCTGAAGTGCTGCAAAGAGATCATCCCCACTGAATGCATGAAATCTTCTATCTTTGTTGGAGGGAAGGTGCCGCAGGATGTGAAGGATGCAAATATCATCACACTGAATAAGAACAAAGGTGACAGGGGTAACTGTAAGAACATCTCTCGCCTTAGTGTTGTAGGGAAGCTGCTTGCCCGTGTCATACTGAAGAGGATCCAGGTGCTTGCAGAGAGAGTTTATCCAGAATCACAGTGCAGATTCCGAGCCAACAGATCCACTACTGGTATGATATCCCTTAGACAGTTGCAGGAGAGGTGCAGGGAACAAAGACAGCCACTTTCTGTAGCCTTCTTAGATCTTACGAAGGCTTTTGACTTGGTTAGTAGGAACGACCTTTATAAAATCCTCCCCAAGATTGGATGTCCACCTCAACTCTTCAACGTCATCAGGTCCTTTCATGAGGAAATGAAGGGCACGGTAGTTTTTGATGGCTTAACATCAAATATTCAAAGTGGAGTGAAGCAAGGCAGTGTCCTCGTGCCAACTCTATTTGGGATATTTTTTGCTGTCATGTTGAAACACACTTTTGGAACTGCAACAGAGGGCATTTATCTCCAGACCAGATCAGACAGAAAACTCTTTTATCTCTCTAGATTGAGAGCAAAGACCAAAGTCCAGCTGATATGCTTGCAGGATTTTCTCTTTGCTGACGATGCTGCAGTAACTGCTTACTCTGCCAAAGACCTTCAACAACTTATGGATCATTTTAGGAAGGCCTGCCAAGATTTTGGACTAACAATCAGCCTGAAAAAAACACAAGTCATGGGTCAGGATGTGGATTCACCTCCCTGTATTACTGTCTATGCATAAGAACTGGAGGTCATCCATGACTTTGTGTATCTTGGCTCAACTATCTTCGACACTCTCTCTTTAGACACTGAGTTGAATAAACATATTGGTAAAGCAGATACCACATTTTCCAAACTTACAAAGAGAGTATGGCTTAATAAGAAGCTGATGGAATATACAAAGATTCAGGTCTATAGACCCTGTGTCTTGGGCACATTCTTGTACTTCAGTGAGTCTTGGACCCTTTATGCACTGCAGGAGAGAAAGTTGAATACCTTTCATATGCACTGTCTCTGATGTATTCTTGGCATCACCTGGCATGACAAAGTTCCAAATAGCACAGTCTTGGAATGTGCTAGAATTTCTAGCATGTATATACTATTGAAACAGTGAGGTCTATGCTGGCTTGGGCATGTCATGAGGATGGCTGATGGTCGGATTCCGAAAGATCTCCTGTATGGAGAATTAGTGCAGGGAAAGCATCCTAGAGGGAGACCACAGCTGCAATATAAGGATATCTTCAAGAAGGATCTAAAGGCCTTGGGAATGGACATCAACAGCTGGGAAACCGTGACCTCTGATCATTCAGCTTGGAGGCTAAAGATGCAGCATGGCCTTCTTCAATTTGAAGAGACATTCATCTGGCAGGCTGAGGCAAAGAGGCAGTCCCGGAACCAGCAAAATCCGGGAGCTGGAGAGGAGACAGACTATATCTGTCCTCAGCGTGGAAGAGATTGCCACTCTCAAATTGGCCTTTTTAGCCACACTAGATGCTCTGTTTCTTTTCAGAATACGTACCATAGTCTCTTGAGACTGAAAGATGCCAGTTCCAATTCAATATTAGTGACAGCAACCAGGCCAATATAGCTGCCAAAACAACATAATGGATTTAAATCCAGGCAGAAATGTCTTACAGCCATTTAATTTCCAGCTGGTTTCAGCGTGGGAAACAAGCAGCTTTATTAAGTTTGCTGTGAGAACGCTCTACCTTCAATTTTCAATAAGGATGGTCACAAGGGGCTCTGAGGGCTACAAAGGAGAATTTCTTGGACTACAGGTCACCCACTCCTGAGTGACAGTAATACTTCTTGTTTAAAGAACACCACTAATTCAACTGCTGCTCCATCTCTGCTGTGATTTGATCACACTTTTTTTTTCAATAAAATATTTTAAAACTCTCATGAATGCTCTCCATGCAATTTAGTTGAGTTTCCATTGCTACTGACTTTTGAGCACATAGAAAGGTTAGACCTTTCATTTAGATAGGTTATCAGCAAAAGTTGGGACAGATGAGAATTCCAGATATTTTTTGTTCTCCACAACCTAAGCAATATATTTCTTGATAATTCCACCTTCGACATAATGGTTACAAATCCCAAATTCAGAGAAACTGTTCTGTTGGACTGACCTGATGTCTTGTGTCCTCTATCACATTGATGAAAAAGTGTTTCATTGATGAAAAAGTGTTTCAGCTAAGTTCTTTGTTTCAAACATAAGCTGTTATTCATTTTCCAGCTTGTAATCATAGTAAATCATGTACAATACTGTGCAAAATAAGAAAAAGTTCATTGGATAATGGGATGAAGGAATTCACAATAGATAGAATATGTATGGGATGTTCATTTATAGAAATGGCCTGATTATTTAAATGGGCAATGAATTTGGTGAAGTCCCAGTGAGACTTATAAATTCTAAGAAAACAGTGGGGATACCCCACTGATATTTTGATACATTGTCTCTTTAAATAGCTAATAATCTGGTTATATTCCTTTACTATTCTTTAATTGCTTATTTACTGTCTTAACACATATAACTCTAGTACTTTGCCTGTGGTTTGTTTGATATTAGAGGTGCTAAAAATATTTATCACATTCATAAAGAATTCACGTTTCTATATTTTAAATAAGGGTTAGGGTTAGGGTTAACATTGAAATTTAAATACATACTTGATATTTTGAGGTAAAAAAATGTGCTATAACTTTCATATTAATATTCTTACTTGCATAAAGAATTAAGGCATCATGCTTTAAAACAGAATAAAAATCCATAATGAAATTATCTACAATTATTTCCAAAAAGAGTTTTCTCCTAGATTTAAGAAAGTAATTGTGAATAAATACATTTTATGGGCAATGTACTTCTTCACAATGCAAACCTCTGAAAAATTGATCATACTCTTAATGTGATTTTTCTCATGGATCCACAAAGGGAGATCTTATGATAATCATGCCATTACATGGTAAATATGAGACTATTTTTGTGTTTTCTCCTTTGCAGAGGACAGGAAATCTGGTCTGTTCCTAAATATTGATGGATGTTTCTAAATTATTTGAGCAATTATGCTGTGATTCAACACAAAGGAGGCATCATCTATACGACATCGGTTAGGGTTGTTTGATCTTATTTATTTAAGCTTTATTAATTTATTTGCTTATTGATTTATTGTATTTATAACCTACTAATTCTGAAAGCTTACAATAATTTAAATATCAGACTATAAAATATCCTACCATTGATATAATTCAATTAAACCATAGAATATCATGCCATCAAAATAACTGAAATCTTTAAAAATATGTGTGTTCTTCCCTAAATCCTGGGAAAAGGTATAAATACATGGGTATCTTTAGAAAAGCCTGTTCTCCTGAATTAAATAATTGAAAAGTTCATTAGCAAATGAAGAAGAATCTGTCTCAAACAACCAAGACCTAAGTAATTTAGAGTTTTAATATTCCTTAAGTCTAAGAAATCTGTATTGTAATCACTTTAAATTCATCACCCTGTAACCATACCAGATGGTCAATGCAAAGTACAATGACTTCAGATGAATGAAAATAGGGCAAAGACATACATTACATTTTGAACATTTAAAACAACCCTTAAAATTGCATACATTCTATAAGTTCTACATTATGTTCTTTAAACATAATTCATGATTTTCTTTGAATATGAAGAATCAAAGATGAATGGTAATTTGTTTGAAAATAGTCATTTTTGAGAAAGATGTATTATTCACAAAACCTCATCAATATTATGGAGACCATATCTCTTCTCCCTCTTTGAAAGTTCTATTTATCTGTTTATGATCTCTAATTATCTAATGAAAGCTTGGCTGTAATTAGCCCTTTTATCTCTTTCGTTGTTATTGAGAGTCATGAAAGCTTTGTTATATAGCATTAAAGATATCTGGCTAGCTGATAAGCACCTGGTTGACTTTAACTAATTGCTTAAAGTTAGGCAGAATCAAAATTGTTTGGTACTTCCATGGAAAAATGAGGAGCATTATTTTCTATGTAAAAATATGGCGAATATACAAGGCCACTCAGCAAAACTCTGTTTTTATGACCCTGCAGTCTCTATTTGGGATAGAGTCAGGACAAAATGGATGGAGTTGAGCATTTACTGGCTGAATGCCTATGAGGAGTTTGTAGCAGATTTTTTTTCATTGAGTCCTAGGAGAGACAACTTGCCGTGGCCAACTCGCTGTGGGACAACTTACCATGGGCCAGCTAGCTGTGGGACAAAACTTACACTAATAGTGAAGAAATAGTAGAATAGAATAATTAAAGAAAGGATGCTAAAGGGGGGACAAAATGAAATGTGAATGACAACAATTAAAATATTTTTTAAATTATTGTAAATAATTAAATAGAATTGTTGAATTGTCCTGTGGCAAGTTGTCCCATGGTGAGTTGGCTGTGGTGAGTTGTCCCATTCCATATGCCATTACCTAGGATTGAATTCTCAACCTTCTGAGTGAGAGACAAGCATCTTCACCACTAGGCCACCATGCCGCTCTACAGGACTACTCAATTAAATTTTCATAAATTTTCATAAATTTCTAAAGGGTATAGATTTGCCTCTAGTGCCTTCTCTTAATTAATACATTAATGTGAGTTATAAATAGTTGTTTTCATATAGGAAACATATTTAAGGTGTATCTCTTATTTCCTCTCTCTCTCTTGGGAATCTATGCCCTTTAAAAGCTTTAAGAAATGTCTGATCTAGTATGGGAAATTGTATACTTAAGCCAGAACTTTTCATCTCTGAGAGCCTTGCTCATTAAAAAAAAAGTGCAAGGGGAATTTATTTATTCTTTTTTGTCCTTTTGTATTTATGGACAACAAAAGACATGTGCCATATTTGTATTTTTTTGTTTAGTCAAATGTATTGCTACTATCTTACTATTTATAGGACACAAAGGTGTTTCTATTTATTTTATTTTTATATATATTTTTTATTTTAAGACAAACATACACAGACAATACATAAAAAAAACATAAAACCATCTTCCATTTTGTACATAGTGTGTCAGTTGGTTTAGAATCTTTTGTGCGATCCTTTCATAATCATTGTTCACAATTTATATCAATCTCATATTGTCAAACTAACATATGCTTATCTATTTATCAATTATTAATTATCCTGCTATTTATTCCATCAATATTATATTATGCTATCATCCATTGGTTATATCTGTCTACATTATATTTTGTATCAGTCTATTAAACTTCTAAAACAAAATTATCTATTCTGTTACCTTACCATGTCTTTTTATCCAACCATTGATAAAACAAATCCCATATCATATAAAATTGCTTGTCTTCTTGTTCTCTAATTTCAAATGTCAGTTTACTCAATTCAGCACAGTCCATAATTTTTTTTAATAACTTCCTCCTGCATAGGTATTTTGTCATTTTTCCAGTTCTTCACAAATACAATTCTAGCCGCTGTTAAAACATTTACAATCAAATATTTCAATTCTTTATTGTATATGTCCGGTATGACTCCCAATAAAAAGATCTCTGGTTTAAAGTCTATATGTTGTTTTATCATTTTTTCCAACCATGTGTGCATTTTAGTCCAATATTTTATTGCGTCCGAACATGTCCACCACATATGGTAATATGAACCAGGTATCTGATGACATTTCCAGCGTTTATCTGATGTATTCTTAAACATTCTCGCAAGTCTCGTTGGGGATAGGTGCCACCTGTAAAACATCTTATACAAATTTTCTTTATATGCAGTTGACATTGTCATTTTATAATTTTGAGACCACAATTTTTGCCATTTTTCTAAATCCATCCCATATCCAAAATTTCCCCCCCAAGCAATCATCGTTTCTTTAACTTGTTCCTCCTCCAATTTAAATTCTATTAGATGTCCATAAATTACCTTTTCATCAGCACCCATCAAAATTTTATCTAGGTCAGCCAACTTATCATAAATACCTTCTGCTTTACAGTCTTTATCAAACCTAGATTGTATTTGCAAATATGAAAACCAATTCATTTTTACACCTTGTTCTTCCAACGCTTGCATAGGTTTAAGTTCACCCTCTTCATTCAATATCTCACCATATCTGTTTGTTCCTTTTTATATATTATTGGATAAGAAAAAGCTTCAATAATTGATATCCACGTTGGAATTTTTAAGTAATATTGTCTTTTTATCTTCTCTCAGTTCAAAAACAATGCCTCTTGAATATAATGTCTTCTAAAATACCCATGTTTTAGTTCCCTTATACCAGAGAAAGGCATGCCATCCCAACAGCAAGTCATGGCCTTCTAAAGTCAGTAATCTACTGTTCCTTAGTGTTATCCATTCCTTTACCCACAAACTTGATGCCTGGTTATATAGCTCCCAATTGGGCAAGGCAAATCCTCCTCTTATCCTTGCATCTTGTAACAGTTTTAATTTTATTCTTGCTTTTTTACCCTGCCAAATATATTTCAACACAATTCTATTTAAATCTTCAAAAAACTCTTTCCCTAATCGAATAGTAATTGTCTGGAATAAATATAAAACTCCAGGCAATATATTCATCTTAATAGTAGATATTCTCCCAATCAATGATAGTTGCAGTTTTTCCCATTTTATCAAATCTGTCGCAATCTGCTGTTTGAGTTTAACATAGTTGTCTTCCTTCAGTGTACTACATCTTGATGTAATATGTATCCTTAAATATTTAACCTTGTTCATGACCTGTATTTTTAAAATTTATTCCAACTCTTTCTTTCATCTTGCTAACATATTTTTTGTTAATGTCTTTGTTTTGTCTTTATTTATTCTCAAACCTGCTACTTTTCCACATTCTTCTGTTTTTTCTATTAATTTGGGTACTGTTTCCAATGGGTCTTCTAATATGAATACCAGGTCATCTGCAAAAGCTTGCAATCTATATTCCTCCTTTTTAAATTTTCATTCCCTTTATTTCTCTTTCTTCTCTAATATTCTTGTTCAACACTTCCAATGTTAACACAAACAGCAGAGGCGACAATGGACAGCCTTGCCTTGTCCCTTTTCTTATATCTATAGATTCTGTTAATTCTCCATTCACCATCACCTTTGCAGTTTGTTCATGGTATATTGTTTCAATGGCTTGGATAATTTTTTTACCAAAGCCCATTTGTATCAATTGCAATAAAATAAATCACCAAATCTCATTGTCAAAGGCTTTTTGTGCATCTAGAAACATCAAGGCCATTTGCTTCTCAGGGTGTGCTTCATAATATTCCAGAGTATCCAAAATAATTCTCACATTGTCTTTGATTTGTCTCTTTGGCAGAAATCCATTTTGATCAGTATGAATAAAATTATTTAAGTATCTTTTTAGTCTTTCTGCCAAAATTGAAGCAAAGATTTTATAGTCTGAATTCAATAGAGATATAGGTCTATAATTTTTAACTTGCTGCAGGTCTGTACCTTCCTTCGGTATAAGTGTAATATATGCTTCTGACCATGTTTTTGGTATTCTTTTCTTCAACATAACTTCATTCATAATTTCTACAAGATGAAGATTCAATATTTCCTGAAAAGTCTTGTAAAATTCCACTGGCAAACCATCTGGACCTGGTGCTTTCCCAACTTTCTGTTTTTTTAAGGCTTCTGTTATTTTTTATTGTTATCATTGTTATATTTCCTTCTAACATTGTTTCAATACTTTTAGGTATCTGAGGTAAGTTCGCTTTCTGTAGATATTGCTTAATTTTTTCTTCTTGAATATTCTCTTGAAAGTACAGTTTTCCATAGTAGTCTTGTATAATTTTTTTCTTCTTCTCATTTCCATAGCAAACCTGTCCTTCTTTATTTATTAATTGACTAATCCTTCTTGCTTCTCTTTCCTTTCTCAGTTTATAAGCTCGCCATCTGCCTGGTTTGTTTGCATCTTCAAAATAATTCTGTTTGGCATTTTTAATTTTTTTGTGCTAATTCTTTTTCCATTAGTCCCATTTTATGTTTAATTATATCCATTTTATTTTTAATATCTTTTTTTGTGGGGATTTCTGTAAGTCTTTTTCCAATCTTTTATAGTCATCCTCTAATGTCTTAAATGTCTTTTTCGGTTTTATGTTTCTTCTCCTAGTATAATCTATTATCAAGCCTCTTGTATAGGCCTTCATCGTGTGCCAGAGATTCTGTAAAGATGTAGCCTCTTTTCTATTTTCTTTGAAGAAGAAAACAAGTTCTTTCTCTATTTTCTGTTTAAAGTCTTTTTCTTTTAATATCATATTATTTAAAGTCCATCTAGATCTCCTCTTGTATCCTTTCCAAATAACTGACACTGGATTATGATCTGCCCAAGTGCTTGTTTCTATTTCAATCTGTCGTACATTAGTCAATAATTCTGCTGACATCCATATCATGTCTATTCTAGACCAGGATGTATGCCTGTTTGAATAAAAAGTATATTGCTTACTTTCCACATTTCTCTCTCTCCATGCATCTTTTAAGTTAAATTCTTCTATTATTCAAAGGAAGGATTTTGGTAGTATCTTTCTAACTTTCTTGGTTGTTTTCTGTGTTTTATAATCCAACCGGTCATTAATTATTCCATTAAAATCTCCCATCATACAAATATTAACATAGTCCAATTCAATTATTTACACGTGTAATTTTCTGTAAAATTCTTCTTATTTATCATTCGGGGCATAAATGGCAATTAGAAGTGTTTTAACGCTGTTATCCATTATTTTCACCATCAGAATCCTTCCATCATCACCTGCGTAGATTAGTTCTGCCAAAATTGTTTCTTTAATATATAATACCACACCTCTTTTTTTGGATTGTGCCAGCGACGTAAATAATTTCCCTAGTTTTCCTTGTTTTAGTATATATTCATGTTGTTTTTTAATATGTACCTCTTGTAAGCAGATTATGTCAAATTTTAATTTTTCTAATTTGTGAAATACTTTCCTTCTTTTAGTAGCCAAATTAAGTCCATTTATGTTAATTGAAATCAATTTTCTTTCATTCATGTTAAGCTTTATAAGAGGGTTTTATTGCTCTAGTAGATCTCAATTCTCGTTGTTCTCTGGATTCACCACCTACTGCACCTTCTTCTTTTTCTTTTTCAATTACTGCTATACACTCCTCTTGAAATTCAATCAGTGACTCTTCCTTTCTTTCTTCTTCCCCCTTTCCTTTAAAGTAGTCTAAGTAGAATAGCTCAGCTTTTTCAACTGTGTCAATTCTGTGTCTTTGTTCCTGCCAAGTGAACAAGAGGCCTTCTGGCATCAACCATCTGTAGTTTACACCTCTTTTAAGTAACTCTGTAGTCAAGAATAAATATTCTTTTCTTATCTCTCTTACTCTTCTTGGTATCTGTTTCAGCACCACAATTTCTTTGTCTTTATATTTTAGTGTTTTCTCTCTCACCACCTGGAGTATCTGTGTCTTAATAATCTTCTTAGTAATCTAATGTGAACTTCTCTTGGTAGTCTATTCCTTGTTGCATATCTTGTATAGACACGAAACACTTCATCCATCCCATCCATCATCTTTTCTTTGGTTATTTCCAGTGCTTCTGCCAATATTTCTGCCATTATTTCAGCAAGGTTTCCACCTTTTCCTTCTTCTATATTTTGAAATCTTAGATAAAATTCTGATTTATCTATTTCCCATCCTAATGGTTCATATCTGCCCTTCTCGACATCAGTCAATCGAATATCAATGTCTCCAATTTTCTTATCTCTTTGTATATCTTCTTCAATTTTTTAAAATCTGTCTTCATATTTCATCATCATCTGTTGAATATTTTCCACTTTCTCATCTGTCTTTTCTATTTTTGCTCAATCTTCTGGATTCCTTGCATAATCATCTGTAATGCCACTTCTTCTCTTTCTCTTTTTCCTGTTGTAATATTGTCTGTATACATCGTTGTCCTCCAGATGGTGAGGGGGTTGGCATTGAAGAAGCTGGTGCTGTTGTCTTTCTACTCATCTTATAATGCTTATCTGTAAAGAAAGAGAGAGAGAAAAAAAGAAAAAAGAGGAAAAAAGAAAAAAGGGGAAAAAAAGACGAAGGCAAAGAGTTGCGTCTCCAAAGGAAAAAAGAAAGTCTTCAGGCACTTGTTAATCCAATTAGTTACAATGGTAAATGTAAAAAGTAAAAAATCAACAATAAAAAAGGGAAAAAAGAGAAAGAGAAATATTCTAAATGTTCCTCTTAATAAACAAAAGAAAACAAAAATAAAAGATTTACATTTTGGTTCCTGGTTTAAAAAGTGAAAATCAATTAAAGAGAAATAAAAGCCCAACTAGTGGGGGCGGGGTAGAAAGGGAGGCAAAAGGTAAAAAGCAATTCTAATATAAAACAAGCCGCCAAATATCCAAGGCTCTTTGATAAATCAGCTCAGAGTTTCTCAATCTTCTTTCTTTCAACTTCAACTCCAGACTCCAGCTATCTCTTCAGAAATGAGCACCTGAATAAACAAACTGCCACGTTCATCTCTATCTTTTCCAATACACAGCTCAGAGTCCTTGTGAAAGAAGTGAAAGAAAAAAGAAACAATGTATCCAAGCCTCTGGGCAGCAGTGCTACTTACTTTCCTTCACTTTCACTTCCCCCTCCTCAATCTACAGCCAGGAACTAAAAGAAAAAAAAGTAAAATCTCCCCCCCCCTTTTTTTTTAAAGGAAGAAAAATAAATCTTAAATCAAGCAGAAGGGTCTTAATCAAAAAAGACTTTACAAAAGGATTGTTAAAAAAAGGAGAAAGTAATACAAACAGAAATAAAAAGATTAAAAAGTACCAGTCCAGCTTAAAGTTAAACAGCTTTGCCAAGTTCAAAATTCCAATAAAAAGGGAAAAACAGAAAAAAAACTTTCACTTTGACAATTAATCACGCTGCTTAAACTCTTTCCTCTTCACTTTTAGTCCACTTTAATTTTTTCAGGGTGTCCTCTCCAAGAAATAATAAATAAAAGTTCATCTCACCAAACTGACACACTTTCTTCCAATCTCTTCCATTCCGGACAAATTGTAAAGTTTAAATAATACTATTCATTTTAAACAAGAACTTGTTTAAAGAAATTAAACAAAAAAAAAAAAAAAAAAAACTTGTTTAAAGAAATTAAACTTGTTTTAAGAAATTGGTCTGGTCCCCTTCTAAAATGATACTGAACTGCATTGTATGTATGTAATTACTGTTTTGTATCTATTCTAAATTTTCCTCATTTAATGTTAAGGCATACTAAGTTGTAACATTATGAAGGGATGAGGGATTCCATACCCTTCCACACTATATGTGACTTTATACTTCTTTATCATCTCTCCCTTTCCCCGTTAACACTCCAATCTAACAGATTCAGATATACAGGTGGGGTTTTTGTAAGGAACCTGTTCTAACCACTCCCCCTCCCCCAAGTATTTAGGTATTCAGTATTTATAAGGGGTGAGACACTTTGGCAAGTTGCTTTAAACATGCATTTGTGATCAAATCATATATGGTTCAGCAAAGGCTAAAGATATCATACAGTGATACCACCAAATTGTAAAGTTTAAATAATACTATTCATTTTAAACAAGAACTCTTGTCAAATCCGTGTATCTGCCATTCTTCAATGGAAGAAGAAGGGGGGGAGTGGGTACAAGTAATCCTTTTTGATATAACCTGAATATCTTAAATCTTATATTGAATCTGTATCCTTGCACATGATATGCAACTGGAGGACTGGAGCCAGATGTCTAGAAACTTGTCACCTCTTGGAGAGATAGCAAGAGGAGAAGGGACCATAAAAATTCCAGCTCTGAAAGATACTCCCTGGGAAACTTTTCTAAGATATGTTCCCAGAAAAGGAGGGGGGGAATTAACATGTTGGTTCTTTGTTTGACTAAATCCACATCAGAATAAGGGGAGGGGTTCTAACTCCCTTTATCTATTACTGTATGCCTGGGAACATCTTAGATTCTGCTTTGACTAGTACTGGGGTCACTTCCTTTCAATAAAGAATTTCTTTTGAAGTACCTAGCTTTCAGAAGTTCATTCTTTTCGGTTGAAGGGGAAAAGACTGGAGCTTACAACTCTTCTTATGGAGACTAATGGAGAGACATTAGAAAAGATTGGTAGAAGGTTGTGTGTGTATATATCAGCAAAGATTAAAGATATGTGGGTACAAATCAATTGTAAGTCACTGATATGTCCTGATTAACTCTGCACAGCTACTTCAAACAACATTCAACAATTTCTGCTAGAAAAAGAATACACATAAACATATCTCCTGATTAATATTCAAATAATTTCTGTATATTTAAAGAAACTATAGAATCCTTTTACTCACTTGATTTCACCCTTTTAACAACTGAACTTTCACAGTATAATTTTTACATGTATAGGAATATTATATTATATTCTGAACTATGCAGGATTTCTTTCTCTAGAAGGCCAGGCACCAGCCCAATGGGCAAATACAGTTATAAAATCTGAGAATGATCAAAAGAACTAAAAAAAACAACCTTTAACTATGAAATAATCATCTCCCAACTTGTTCATTGTAAAAATATTTGAATAAGTGCCTAAAGAAAGTACACCCAACTAGCTTGCAAAAAAAAAGGCCCAGTCTAACATTTAAACCCTTCTCTAAACTATAGCTGGCAGCAGAATGTG
Organism: Notechis scutatus; assembly: GCF_049901735.1. Lineage (NCBI taxonomy): Eukaryota > Metazoa > Chordata > Lepidosauria > Squamata > Elapidae > Notechis > Notechis scutatus. The sequence continues at coordinate 166,523,103 of NC_142009.1, read as the reverse complement.
AGTAATAATAATTTAAAAAGATGTTCAGAGTAGATTCAAAGATGGACCATTTCTATTTTCAATAGGAAAGCCAAAACAAACATTGTGTGTTGGGGAGGTGGAATTTGCTACTGGTCCATCAACCACTTCCAGTGCAGAGCCCCAGGCAAAATGCCAGAGTCGGGCCTTTAGTCTCTTGAGGAAGGTCAGAAGGATGGGAGCCAATCTCAACTCAGGGGGAAAAGATATTCTAAAGGACTTGAGCCATGGCAGAGAAGGCTCTTCTACTGGACCCTGCCAGCCAGAATTTTCTGACTGAAGGGGTCTGCAGCCTGCCTCCTATACTGGTATGGGTGGGGCAGGCCAGTCCCATTGGGGTGAGATGGTTCCGCAATAGCAATAGTGCCTACAGCATAGTGATTTACAGCACTCTCTGAGCAGTTTACAGAGTCAGCCTATTTCCCCCAACAATCTGAGCCCTCATTTTACTGACCTTGGAAGGATGGAAGGATGGAAGTCTGAGTCAACTTTGATCTGGTCAGGATTGAACTCCTTAATGTGGCAGAGTTAGCTGCAATACTACATTCTAACTATTGCTCCTAAATATATAATTGTATAAATATGGAAACCATTTATATTGTTTTGTACTTCAGGATGAAATTGTTTGTATGTTACTATTTTCAGGGATGAAAAAATGATCTCCGTGTCTGAAAATATGGGCCACTCATCCACCCAGGTGTCTCTCTCTCTCTCTGAGGAATCAGAGTGAGACAGCAGATTCAGCTGAAATGCTTGTCTCTGATGGGAAAGCTGTAAAATGGCCCTCCCTGTGAATGCAATCTCCACAAACCCATTGCCCAAGATGCTGGACTTTGACAACAGATTCCTCAAAACAAGGCATTGGGTGGAGAGTTGGGGAGCAGCTGATGCCCTTAGGTTGTGTATCACTTTAAGCCACCATTAAAGGCAATGACAGCAGCTTGCTCAATATTTTTATTTCTGACTTTCATTGTTGCTGTTATTGTTTAAAATCCCTATAGGGTAAGGAGAGAGGCCTCTCCTCTTCTATATTCTTATATTACAAAGCAGTTGTAGCTGCTTTTTATCACAAACAAATGAGAAAGTTGAGAGATTATATGAGACATTTCCCATGCGGGCTTTAGCTAGATACTTAGAAGAGCTATACCCACACATTTGAACTTTTGGAATCCCCGTCTTTTGTGAGTATGTTGCTGAAGACTCCATTCAGAGCCCTCAAAATGGAATGATTCCCTGGTGAAGTGAACAGCTGAAAGATAATAATAAATGACCTTTAAATTCAAAAGTCTGTGAAGATATCTGTTAGCAGCAAGTAGCTAAAACAGTGCTCTAGGCAGCCACAGGTTGATATCTCCCAGACTTCAATGGCTCTTTAACAGCAAACATCATATTGTTTATGAGTTCAGATCTCTACATGATTTCACTTTATCTATTAGATATGTGGATAAGTCCTGCCTATATTCATAGGTGTTATATAGAAATGATATTCGAGGGGCTGCCAGAAAAGAGGAGGTTGATTATTTTCAAAAGCACCTGAGGGCAGGACAAGAAGTAATGGATGGAAGATTATTAAAGATAATCCTCCAATCAACCTAAGATTAAGGAAAAATTCCTTGGCAGTGAGAACAATTAATCAATTTTCAAATGGAACTTTAATAGCAGAATAGATCAGAAATCCATTAAGCCTTCTATGTTTCTTTTTTTTACTTTGTTAAAATAAACACTATTCCATATTTTTCTTAGAGAAAACTAACTTAACTAAAAACTATTACTGGTATAGAATCTGGCTCTTTTTTTTTATCATGTGAAAGCATATATTGTTTGAGGAATTGACAACATTTTGATGGCCAAAATCTTTAATTATTTTCACCTAAGAAGTAAGTACCACTGTAAGCAAATGATCATGTAAAAGGAGTAAAGCCTGGTTATGTACATGAAGAAGACTCCAATTTTTTGTTGTTGTTTTCCTACTCAGCCATCTCAGTTGGGGATTTGGAGGTTCAGGTTTCTGCTTGAAGTGGTTTTCCTTTAGCAGGAAGCTTTCTACCTTTAAGATGTCTCTCCTCCTTTCCTTCAGGGGAAATATTCCATTCTGCCTCTTTTAAATATTAAGAATAAAGAATATTTTATTCTGGGGAGGCAAGGGCCTTCCTACATGAAGATTCAGTGTCATAGTGTCTGCCAGGCCCCTTATTAAGATTAACAGAATAGCACCAGATTATTAGACTGAATATAAATACTTTGGAGGTTCTGTGGATAGTTATGGCATCACATTTTATTATCTTCTACAGAAATAAAATTACTTATTGTAATTGTTTTTCAGTCATAGACCAACAAATCTGACAAAGTCTGTGTGGTGGGAAAGGAGAGAGAATGAGAGGGAGGGAGGGAGGGAGGGGAGAGAGAGAGAGAGGTTGGGAGGGAGAAAAGGAGAAAAGGAATGGTCAATGTTGTGTTTCTCTGGATTTTTTGTTTTGTGGGTCTGTTGGTGTGCATGCAGCCTTCAGATGGACCAATGAAAATGAATAAACAATGGATGAACAGCCTTCTGAAAGCAAGAGAAAGAACATAGAAGAGCTTGAAGACTGACTATAAAGTTTATTTTATATTTTTTCTCTTATCACATTTCTTTATTTGTTGGAATTTCTATTTGGTAATACTTTAATATTACCATTTGGGCACTATTTTTACAATTTGAACCTCTAGCCCCTTGCTTATTGACTGCCTCAAATCAAGGTAAACTTTTCCCTCTTCTCTTCCCCCATTGTTTCAGTCTTTCTCCTTCCTATCTTAACCCCTTAAAAAGCCTGATAAATTTACCTACTCAAAAGGAGGAAAAAAAAAGGTATATTGTCCTTATAGATTTCAGTGACAATTGATTTGATTGTCTTAAATAGTAACAACAAAGAGTGAAAAATAGTGTTGATTTAGATTATTTAGAATACTTAAGATTAATTCTTAAAGAAGTAACTGGGTTGGATTTGATGTATTATTGATGATTAATATTGATATTCAGTATATAAATTAATTATAAAGATTATTATATTATTAGATAACATTTTATAATATAGGTGTACAGACTGCCTATCTATATATTTGATTGAAGTATTAGAATAGAATTTTTATTTTAGGAGTTAAACACTGAATGGTGATCTGGGACAATATATCCAATATAGTGCAACAACAAAAACAAATATTAAGAGAGATGACCTCCACGACAACTATGGCTTTGAAATCGGAAAGGAAGACCACCCCGACCCTAACAACTACTTTAACTTCTGCTTCACCAACAATCCAAAAACCATTGAAGAATCTCTAATAGGGGAAAAACAGTCCAATGTCTCTAACGTTAATATACAAGCTACCCTACTATCCTTGCAAGAAGCAATATCCAAGATGCAAGAAATAATGATTAAGAATCACAAAGAAACCAGAGCGGATATTAGCGAATTAAAAGATGAGATGGGAAAGCTTAAAGTGGAAATGAAAGCAGATTTACTTAAGGTGGAGGATAAGATAGGGTCCTTGCAACAGGCTATGGAGAAAAACGAAGTTAAGATAAGAGAAATAGAGAGTAGGACAGAACGGATGGAGACAAACTTTGAAAGGATAGAGGAGGAATTTAGAAATGTAACTAGAGAAACCGAAGACTCCCTCGTCCACCTCGAAATGGATAAAGCAGCGGCATATTTAAGGTTTCAAAATGTGGTAGAAGCGAAAAATGAAGAACTAGAACAATTAATGGCAGAACTATTGGCTGAATGGTTAGGGAAAGAAAAAGATGATCTAATCAAAGAATTTGACGAGGTGTATAGGGTCAGCACAAGTTATGCTAGACGCTATAACTGCCCAAGAGAAATTCATATTCGTTTCACAAGGAGGTGTGTGAGAGACCTAATTCTTAAAAGGTCCAGAGAAGAAACAATAACATATAGAGGTAAAGAGATTACGATCCTAAAACAAATCCCAAGGAAAGTGAGGGTCATAAGACAGGATTATAAATTCTTGGCCAATTATTTAAATAAAAAAGAAATTCCTTTTAAATGGTTAATCCCAGAAGGGATGTTAATAACTTGGAAAGAGAGAAAAATCAAAATAGATTCTATAGAACAGGCCCAAGACTTTCATGATCAGCTAATAGGCACGGATAACCAATACACCAAGGAGGAAACTAAAAGGAAACCACAGGATGATCGTAATCGCCATAGAAACCAAAAAGAAGGACTTCCTCAAAATTTAGGGAACGACAAACCACAACCAGGGAGAGAAGAACCAATCTCACAACAACAGCAAGAAGAAAACCGAATCATCACTAGACAAAAAACTAAACAGACCTAGATAAATGGAGATAGGAAAGAAACTCCTCTCCATTAATATAAATGGTTTAAATTCAACATCTAAAAGGAAAAGGATATTAACTAAATTAATTAGACAAAACATGGACATAATATGCCTACAAGAAACACACATTAGGAAAAAGGATGAAAGATATTTAATTTGCCCGAAACTTGGAAAACTTTTTACAGCACCAGCAGACAAACATAAAAAGAAAGGAATTGCAATATTTGTGAAAGATGATGTAAAAGCAGAACTAATCTGGTCGGATCCGGAAGGAAGAACTCTGGTTATACAAATTTGGATTAATCATATCACATTTTTATTGGTAGCAATCTCCGCCAAATGAAGAACAAGGGAAATTTTTAAAGAGCTTCATCAGAGAATAATAGGTTTCAAAAAAGGAATATCTGCATGATAGGCGACTTCAACTCCATTGCTGATCATCAAAAAGACCATAGTAATGTGAATAAGAACAAGAAAGGGAAAAGAGAATTTTCTATGCCCTGTAAGGACATGATGAAAGAATTAAACTTAATAGACTTATGGAGAAAACTAAACCCAGAAGAGAAACAGTTCACATATTATTCAAATCCACACAAAATCTGGACCAGAATAGATATGGCCTGGATGGATGGGGAATTGGCCAATGAAATAAAAGAAATTAAAATCCTACCAAATGAATGGGCCGACCACAACCCAATACAACTAATTTGGAGAGATAGGAGAAAAACAAAGAAAAGATGGACACTAAATACTCAGTTAATAAACGAAGAAGAATACATTAAGAAGCTGAAAGAGGAATTAAATTATTTTCTAAAAGAAAATAATAATAAAGCAACCACGAAACAAAATATTTGGGATACAATGAAGGCAATTATAAGAGGAACAACAATCTCCTATAATGCCATGAGAAATAAAAGAATACATGCCCAACAAAATAAATTCCAACAACAAATTAAAGAATTAGAAATACAACTTCAAAAATCCCCTAAAAACCAGAGAACACAAAATCAGTTAATAACAATTAAACATAAATTGAACTTACTTGAACAAGATAAAATAGAAATTAACTTGAAAAGGTCCAAACAAAATTATTTTGAGCATGCAAATAAACCAGGAAGATGGCTATCCCATAAACTTAAAAAGTGAAAGAAAAGAGATTGATACACCAACTAATGGATGAGAAAGATGTCTTACAACATGAGATAGAGAAAAAAAGATATCATTTACAACTATTTTCAAAGATTATATAAAAAGGAGGAAGTTAATGAAGATAAAATAAGAACTTATTTAGAGGAGACGAATGACAAGGTAATTGGAGAGGAATGGATAGAGTTATTGAATAAAGATATTACATGGTCTGAATTGAAGTCAGCAATGGAGAACCAAAGTAATAACAAATCTCCAGGACCAGATGGGATTCCGGCAGAACTATATAAAGCAATATTGGAACTAGTAGGACCACTGATGCTGGAAGTGTTTAATGAGGTACTTCTGGCAGCCAAGATGCCGGACTCGTGGAGGGGGCGCTGATTTCGCTAATCCCGAAGGAGGATGCAGATCATAGATACATCAACAACTATAGACCGATTTCACTTTTAAATGCCGATTATAAATTGTTTACTTCTATCATAGCTAATAGAGTAAAACCAGCTTTAAATCCACATATACACGAAGATCAAAATGGATTTCTTCCGTCCCGACAAATAAAGAACAATTTAAGAACCGTTATCGATGTCCTAGAATATTATGAAGCCCACCGGAGAAACAATCCGCACTCATGTTTTTAGATGCTGAGAAAGCATTTGATAACTTAAATTGGCACTTTTTAATTCAAAAAATTTACAATATGAGTCTTGGCACCAAATTTGAAAACATTATAACAACTATTTACAACACACAACAGGCTAATATACTAATCAATGGCGAACAAACAGATCCAATAAATATAGAAAAAGGTGTCAGACAGGGCTGCCCTCTCTCACCTCTTCTTTTCATTTTTGCCCTAGAATCACTCTTAACACGGGTTAGACAAAATTCTGAAATTAGAGGAGTGAGGGTCAAATCAGAAGAATATAAACTACAAGCGTTTGCTGACGATATGGTTTTCTTTTGGAGGAACCCATGGAAAAAGGTTATAATCTAATAAAAGAATTAGAACAATTTGGCACAGTGGCAGGATTAAAAATTAATAGAAAAAAGACGAAATTAATGACCAAAAATTTAACAGAAAACCAGAAGGAAGAATTAGAAACAATGATGGGGATACAGGTAACAAAAAGGGTCAAATATTTAGGAATATGGTTAACACCACAAGGTAAATCACTCAAAGAGAACAATTATGATAAACTACTTCAACAAACAAAGAAAGATTTAGAATCCTGGAATAAGTTGCAGCTTTCCTTATTGGGCAGGATTGCCTCGATTAAAATGAATATATTACCAAAATTTCTTTATTTATTCCAGACAATCCCAATTAAGTTGCCAAAAATTTTTTTGAAGAATTAAATAAGATCACACTTAAATTTATTTGGCAGGGGAAAAAACCCAGGATCAATGTAAAGGCCTTACAAGATGCGAAAAGTAGAGGGGTCTAGCCCTTCCAAATTGGGAATTATATTATTGGCAGCTATCTTATTATGGATAAAAGACTGGGTGAACTTACTTAACAAAAGAATTTTAGCATTAGAAGGGCATGACCTCCAGAGAGGGTGGCATGCCTTCTTATGGGAAGTGGGGAAACCCAAGCAGTCTTACTTTCATAGACACCTCATTAGGGACTCATTATTAATTAATTGGAAAAAATATGCAAAAAACACTATCTAAAAATTCGATCTGGCTATCAACAATGGAGGCAATGGTACATCCCAATAATTTGGACATAACAAAAATGATTAAATATAAAGATTTATTAGATCCGAGGAAAATTAAAAACTCGACAAGAACTACAGGAACAGGGATTTAAAATTGATCAGTGGTTATATATACAAATCCATAGCAGATACAAACAAGATATAAAAGACTTTGGAATTTATAACAAACTGCAGTATTTAGATAAAATTTTACTAGGATCAAACAAAAAGAACATATCCAAATTCTATAAATACTTACTGGAAGTAGAATTAGAACAAGAGATAGTCAAAGGGAACATGATAGCCTGGAGCAGGAATGTCGGAAGAAGTATTACATTATCAGAATGGGAAAAGATTTGGAACAGAAATATTAAGATTACAAAATCGGCAGCATATAAAGAAAATACATACAAAATGTTTTATAGATGGCACTTGCCCCCTTCGAGGTTGGCGAAAATGAACCCAAACACGAGTCCAAAATGCTGGAAATGTAAAAGCATAGAAGGAACCTACTTTCATATGTGGTGGTCTTGCAAAGAAACCCAGAAATATTGGCAAAAAATCAGAAAATGGTTGGAGGAGATAACCAAAGAACAAATCGAATACAAACCAGAGTTCTTCCTACTAGGGATCTCTGATAAACATTTACCCAAAAGATGAAATATGTAACAATTCATATCCTAACTGCAGCCAGATTAGCGTTTGCCCAGTGTTGGAAATCACCCTATGCACCTACAGAACAAATGGTCATCCAGAAAATATGTGATTGTGCAGAAATGGATAAATTAACTATAGCACTTAAAAACAAAGAGGCTTCAACATTTTACGATAATTGGAACTCTTGGTATAATTGGTTAGTCCAGAGATAAACTGCTTAATGGACAATGGGTAATTTAAGCATAGATATCGATAAGATGTGTGTATTCAAATTAAGGTAGGAGAATTGGATCTTGCAGACTGTCAAAAAGGTTATTGTCTGTTTTTAAACGCATCTTTTTTTCTTTTTTTCTCTTTCTCTTTCTTTGTTTCTTTCTTTCTTTTACATCTCCTCTTCTCTTTTCTTTCCAGTTTGTAAGACCGAGTGTTCTTTTTTTTTTTTTCCCTTTTGTGTATGTAATGTCGATATGTTTTTAATTGTAAATTTAATAAAATTTATTTTAAAAAAAAAAAAAAGAAGAGACACAGTTTATTTGATTTGAATCAGTCAAAAGTAATTCAGCAAAATTCTTCAATAAGGTATAAAAATATTTCTTTGCAACTTCTTGATGTCTGCAAAAGTCAGTCAGCAGGAGATATAACTTGATGTCAGACTTACAGGTGAAACTCAAAAAATTAGAATATCGTGTAAAAGTTCATTTATTTCAGTAATGCAACTTAAAAGGTGAAACTAATATATGAGATAGACTCATTACATGCAAAGCAAGATAGTTCAAGCCGTGATTTGTCATAATTGAGATGATTATGGCTTACAGCTCATGAAAACCCCAAATCCACAATCTCAGAAAATTAGAATATTGTGAAAAGGTTCAATATGCTAGGCTCAAAGTGTCCCACTCTAATCAGCTAATTAAGCCAAAACACCTGCAAAGGGTTCCTGAGCCTTTAAATGGTCTCTCAGTCTGGTTCAGTAAGAAGCACTATCATGGGAAAGACTGCTGACCTGACAGTTATGCAGAAAACCATAACTGACACCCTCCATAAGGAAGGAAAGCCTCAAAAGTTAATTGCAAAAAAAGTTGGATGTTCCCAAAGTGCTGTATCAAAGCACATTAATAGAAAGTTATGTGGAAGGGAAAAGTGGGGAAGAAAAAGGTGCACAAGCAGCAGGCATGACTGCAGCCTGGAGAGGATTGTCAGGAAAAGGCCATTCAAAAGTGTTGGGGACTTTCACAAGGAGTGGACTGAGGCTGGAGTCAGTGCATCAAGAACCACCACACACAGACAGATCCTGGACATGGGCTTCAAATGTCGTATTCCTCTTGTCAAGCCGCTCCTGAACAACAAACAACGTCAGAAGCGTCTTACCTAGGCTAAAAAAACCAGAACTGGTCTGTTGCTCAGTGGTCCAAAGTCCTCTTTTCTGATGAGAGCAACTTTTGCATCTCATTTGGAAACCAAGGACCCAGAGTCTGGAGGAAGAATGGAGAGGCACACACTGCAAGGTGCTTGAAGTCCAGTGTGAAGTTTCCACAGTCTGTGTTGATTTGGGGAGCCATGTCATCTGCTGGTGTTGGTCCACTGTGCTTCATTAAGTCCAAGGTCAACGCAGCCGTCTACCAGGATATTTTGGAGCACTTCATGCTTCCTTCTGCAGACTAGCTTTATGGGGATGCTGACTTCAGTTTCCAGCAGGATTTGGCACCTGGCCACACTGCCAAAAGCACCAAAACCTGGTTCAATGACCGCGGGATTACTGTGCTTGATTGGCCAGCAAACTCGCCTGACCTGAACCCCATAAAGAATCTATGGGGCATTGCCAAGAGAAAGATGAGAGACATGAGACCGAACAATGCAGAAGAACTGAAGGCCACTATTGAAGCATCCTGGTCTTCCATAACACCTCAGCAGTGCCACAGGCTGATAGCTTCCATGCCACACCGCATTGAGGCAGTAATTGCTGCAAAAGGGGCCCAAACCAAGTACTGAGTACATATGCATGCTTATACTTTTCAGAGGTCCGATATTGTTCTCTGTACAATCCTTATTTTATTGATTGCATGTAATATTCTAATTTTCTGAGGTTGTGGATTTAGGGTTTTCATGAGCTGTAAGCCATAATCATATCAATTATGACAAATCATGGCTTGAACTATCTTGCTTTGCATGTAAGGAGTCTATCTCATATATTAGTTTCACCTTTTAAGTTGTATTACTGAAATAAATGAACTTTTGCACAATATTTTAATTTTTCAAGTTTCAACTGTACATGATAGCCATTGCTGAAGGTGGGGTGGAGAAAGGAGGAGGAGGAGGAAGAATCTACCAATACCCCTCCCACACTAATATATCTCGATGTGTGATGACAAAAGAGCTCTTAAAACGAGCAAAGCAGTAGAATCTCAGAGGTAAACATCACTTAGAAATCTATTAAGGAGGCGAGAGAAGCTGCTGGTGTTTTATCTGAGTGCCCCTGTCACTCTAAGCAGAATTTCAGGTATTCACAAGACAGGATAGTTGTTAATGGGAAGGAGGACATTCATGTACTTGGAATATATCTGCATTCCAAATCTTCTGGCAAAGAGTAATAACAACCACATGCTGTGGATGGGGTGGAGGGGGAGAAAATGAGGCAGGGAGCCTCTGCTTGCTGGTGGGAGCAGCAAATAAGGGGTTCCTTTTCATAAAATATATGGAAGTGTGGCATGGTGCAGTAGGGAGATGGATGTTGGCAGTGGTGGAATTCAAAGAATTTAACAAATGGTTCACCCAGGGTCAGGCTGGTTGTCATGGGAGGCGTGGCTTAACCTGAGTAAACCAGTTAAATTACCCACCCCCATCAAAATGGATCCTGGGTGCTGCGCTGCAATGAGAAAAGGGCAACAGAGCAGTCAGCATGAGGGAAGGAGAAGCAGGGAGAAAAAAGAGGGAAAGTGGCCTTCTCCTTCCCTTGCGCTGGCCACTCTGTTGCCAGTTTTTCCATTGCAGTGCAGCACCCGGGATCAACTTTGATGGGGGGGGGGATTTAACAATCGGTTCACTCAAACTGGTAAAAACCGGCTGAATCCTACCAGTGGTTGCTGGGTGCCCTGTTGGCATTGAGAGTTGGCAGACCTACAATGCTTCAAGGTTCAGGCCTCCCCTCCAAGGATGACTGCCAAGGACCAAGGATGGATCCTGGGCCTGGAAATTGTGGTGCTTATTTATGGGGATGGGATTACTGTTCTGGGTATGGAGGCAGGCCAGTATTATGGTGGTGATAGATATGGGAAGATATGGTGGGAGATAAGGAGGAGGCCACTCTTGGGGACTGAAAAATCATGATCTTATAATGGTTCCATGTTCCAGCTCCTTAATCTTAGCCCTGATAGCCTGTCAGGTTAGCAGGTCTACGATTGCTGCTACTATTCAGTCTGTAACAAGGCTGCCTATGAAAATCAGTCTCCCTGCCTGAGCTCATTGACACCATTCCCAGTTTGGTGGTAGAATTCCTTACTGTTTTGGGGGACTTTAATCTGTCTGTCCTGCCCCAAGATGGCGGCAATGGAGGAAGCATAGTTACATTGCAGGGAGTTAGAAGAACAGAAAAGTTGCTATTATACTAAGATAAACAATAGGAGAAGAGGAGGAGAGGAAAGATAAACCATAGAATAAGTCATAGAGAAAGAAAAAAGTGAAGAAAGGAAAAGAAGAGGAAACATTGGAGAAATAGAAGCAAAATGACCCACAGCGAACTTGGCCTGCTGAGAGAAGTCTAGCTGCACCCAAGAGGCCTACCCAAGAGCCTGGAGGCCCATTGAAGTGAGGTGAGTGGAGAGGCAAAACAAACCAGTGGATAACAACAAGGAGAGCCAGTGAGCAAGTGGAGCCCAGCTGTGTAGCAGGGAGGAAAATCATCCATGGGGCAGAGAGGAGAGCCAACTGAGGGCAAAGCAATGACCGGCAGAGAAGAAAAAGTTGAGCCAGTGAGAGAGAGGAGCAGGGAGGAGGAGGAAAACTGGCTGTGGAGAGGAGACAAGAGGTGAACTCACTGTAGGCTATCCAGGCGGTCCTGTCTGCTGGGAGAAGCAGTGCAAATGGGAGCCGTGTGTCTGGGGAGCCAGGAACAGTGGTGGCATGGCAGATGGGAGAGGCCGGCAGCGAGGGGCAACACATCAAAGCAGATCATAAGAGGAGTGTTGAAAGCAACAGGACAGCAACCAGAGGCTGCCGGTGTTGGTGGAGCATTTCAGCAAAGAGGATCAGTGAACTGGTTGCTAAGAATGGCAACAGAGCAGCATGGGAGACTGACAGATGAGGTGGGGGAATGTCATGAACTGAGAAAAGCAGGGAGAGCTGAATACCCGGCTGTGGCAGGAGAAAAGCAAGTAGGAAGGGAGGATAAAAACACAGGACACAAGGCTAAAAAAATAAAAGGCAAGTAGACAATAACAATAGCGAGCAAGGAATATACAAAGGCAGAAAAGAAAGAGATAAAATAAGCCCACCAGAAGGCAGGGAGGGAAAGTATTGTAAGAAGAAAGGGAGTAAGGGACAATCAGAACATTCCAGTACAGGCTAAGAATGAATCTTAAGCCCACTCAACACTGAAAATTTTAAAATTGCACAATCTAAATGATGTGGTTTCGGCTGGTTTCGGGGCTAAGCCACCCCGTAGAGGTGGTGAAGAGGGGGGAGACTGCCAGCAGGGTTGAGGAGAGCCGCATCTCTCCTCTCCAGCTGGCCATTACTCCCTTTCCCGAAGGCGGTTGCAGCGGTGGTCAGAAATGGCCACCTCAAAGAAGAACTCGACCGGAAAAGAATGTGCAGGAGGAAGATAAGAAGAGAAAGTTTTGGTTGACCGGGTTAAACTGCAAAAGCAACAACTAAGGTACCCTGGAATTTAACCTAAAAAATGTAACATTATTCCCAAAGAAGACTTTGAAGCAGCGAAGGAGAGAGAAAAGGGAAAGGATTTGGTTTTTTCTTCTTCTCTCCCTTTCCCTATACTGACAGCTAAGAGATTTAAATAAGAAATTGGAAAAAAAATCCACTTTGACATCAATAGGCATTTAAGCTGAAAATAAAATGTCAAAGGGATAATAAAGATTTCTGGATACTTAAAAGCTTTTAAGAGCAGGAAAGGAGAGAAAAAGAATAAAAGGGCAGGATCTGGAAAAAAGGGAGGAGACTGCCTGGAATTAAAAGGAATTTACAGTAAAACCTCAACAAGACTTCTAAAAGATACATTTTAACTGAAACTTGGCAACAAAATAGTAGAACCCCAGGAAGAGAAAGTGGAAAAAAGAAGCATGAAGAAACAGCTTGGGAGTATTTGGATTATTTGGTGATCTCTGGATTTTTGGTTATTGCATTTGAATGACTAAAATCAATCAGGTGGTTGTTTAAAAGTGTTTAAAATGGCACTACTTTTAGAAGAACTGAAAATGGAACTTAAAAAGTACAAAGAAGATTCAGAAGAAGGGAGAGGTTTTTTTGGCTTCGTATTTCAATTCTTAGAAATGGAGATTTGGAACTATGAGAAACAACAAGAAATGCCTGCAGGGACAAGAAGATTGCGACAAAGAAGAAGCCATCTTTAATGAACAAGTAATCTTAGATCGGGGGAAAAGGGAAAGGGGTAAAGAGAATGGAAAGTTTAAGATTGGGAAAAACAACTCCCCCAAAAAAAAAATAGAGTGAAAAATAAGTATAAAATCAGAAAGCAACAGAAGAGGGAAATGCAGAAGAGAGAATTGGAAGTAGAGAGGCAAGGGGGTAAAAAGGGGAGGGAGAAGAAGAGAGGGAAGAAGGAAAGGAAAAGAAGTTATAAAGGACAGAAACAAGATATGGAGAAACAGGGCCTATTTAGAGATAATGGGTGAAAATTTAATTGAAAAAGGGATTCTGCAAAGGTACATAAGATAGTATTGTTATATTAGAAATAGAAATAAATTTAGAAAATATGAAACAATGTATGATTAAAATGATGGATAAAATAGTTATTGTAATCTAGTGAAATGTTTGTTAATAAATAAAGGAAATAAAACAAATGAGAGAATTGAATTAGGAAAGGATGGGAACATTTTAATTATTTAATGTTTTATAAAATATAAGGGAAGAGAAATAGGGGGAAAAATTAATTACAGAAAGCTTATAAGTGTTCCCAAGGAAGTATGATATTTAATTGAAAAGAAATGTTAAAGATGTTAAGATTTTAATGAATATTAATGATAGAACTGAACTGGAATGGAATGAGTGTTTTAATTACATATATTTATAATCACTTTTTAAGAATATAGTGTGTATTTTAAGAATGTACCAAGCAGAATTCGATTGGAAGTTATGTATTATATTGAATGTTATAACCTCAAGGTATATATTGAAGCTTAAATAAGAGTTAAATGGATAAAATTAAAAGATATAAAGGTGTCATACTCCAATTAGTAACTACAGGAGAAAATTTGTTTAATGAGAAAAGAAAATATGAAATTGAAACAGGACAGACAAAAGTATAAATATAATGATTTGAATTGAGATGAGATAATTAAAATAAAATTGAGAAAATTAAGAGAGGAGAAAAACTATGTAGAAAATGTAAAACAGTAATAAGATATGGAATAGAACATAAAAGTGAGCATGAAATTGAGTTTGTGTCTGTATGAACAAGTGTAACCCGGGACCATGCTATTTTCAAAAAAAGATGTTTTATTTGTATTATGTTTTTTTCTTTGTGAAAACCCAAATAAAATTTTCGAAAAAAAGAAAAAAGAAAAAAACCACAAACCTAATATAAAACCTCTGTCCAAACCAACCCACTCTAATGCAGCTCCACTAGCGCTAAGCAATCGATTTCATGGATCCTCACTAGAAGAAAACATGCAGACACATAGAAAAGAAGCACCATCAAATGTCCCTAAAAGCATAACACCATCAAATGCTTCTGTGACAAGTAGAAAAACACCCCAAACCTCCCTAGGAAAAAAAAAAGGGGTGAACACTGGTGATAGGAGATTCAATTCTTAAGGGAACAGAACCTGCCATCTGTAGACCAGACAGTTTATCCAGAGAGGTATGTTATCTCCCTGGAGCTAAAATCAAAGATGTGGCTGAGAACCTAACCAAAATAATAAAACCCACAGACTACTACCCCTTTCTATTACTACATGTAGGGACAAAGGACACAAAAAGGATTTGAAAACAATATTGAATGATTATGAGCAGCTAGGCAAGAAAGTCAGGGACATACTATAGGTGGACAAGTAGTTTTTTCATCTGTACTGCCAACGAAAGGACAACATCCGGTAAGAGAACAAAGAATTCTAGAAGTGAACCACTGGCTAAAGGGTTGGTGTCACCAAAAAAGCTTTGGATTCCTGGACCATGGTCTTTACTATCTCCGTGATGGGCTTCTGTCAAGGAATGGGTTGCACCTCATAAAGATTGGGAAGAATGTTTTTGGAAAATGATTGGCTCAACTTATCAGGAGGGCTTTGAACTAAAATTGAGGTGGGGAGGGAGACCAATCTTTAGGATCTCTAGGACCTAGTTCCAAGTAAAAACACCTAGAAAGCAAATCAAATAATGAAGTAAAGAGGGATGGGAAGGAAGACAAACTCAAATACCAAATAAGAGACATAGGAAGCATACCCAGTGTCAGACATAAAGATCTCAAGTGTCTATAAACAAATGTGCAAAATCTGGGGAACAAACAGGGTGAACACAAACTACTAATACATGAAGGCAGATATGATATACTGTAATTGGAATAACAGAAACTTGGTGGGATGAAACCCATGACTGGAACATACTGATAGAAGGATACAAACTGTTCACAAAAGCAGACCCAAGATGAAAACCTAGAATGTATATGGGTCAATATAAAAGAAAAAAAGAATCACATGGCCATACATGTATACTATAGGCCACCCAATCAAACAGAAAAAAATAGATGTCCTTTTTGCCAACCAACTAACAAATATATGTAGGAAATACACTACAATAGTAATGGGGGACTTCAATTATCCTGATATCAATTGGAAAACTGCACCAAGTGAGAAATCAAATACTGTAGGTTCCTAACCAACCCAGCTGACAACTTCGTCCAAAAGGTAGAGGAGGGAACTAGAGGGACAGCCATACTGGACTTAATACTTACAAATAAAGAAATTATAGAGGGAGTTGAAACTGCAGGAACTGCAGGTGAGAGTGACCATGTCATACTAGAATTCAACATAACACAAACACAAGCAGTAGAACATAATGAGACCAGCATCTTAGATTTTAAAAGAGCTGCTTTCAATAAACTTAGAGAGAATTTGGGAACAATTCCTTGGATGAAAATCCTAAAGGGGAAACAACTCAAGAATATTGGGAAACTCTGAAAAGTACAATCATAAAAGCCCAGACCAGCACAATACCACTGAAAGAAAAACAAAGAATCCAATAAGAAACCAGCATGGTTGCACAAAGATCTCTCTGAAAAATTGAAAGACAAAAAGGACAAGTACAAAAATGGAAAGAGAGACATACAACTAAGGCAGAATATAAACAGATAGCCAGAATCTGCAAAGACGAAGTCAGGAAAGCAAAGGCTCAGAATGAACAAAGACTTGCAACAAAAGTCAAAGATAATAAAAAAAGTTTCTTTCAACATATAAATAAGAAGAAAAAAATTAAGAGCTGTAAGACTTTGATTGATTCATGACATCCATATGCCACTGCTTTGAAGACCCTCTCACTGATCGCAAAGCCCATGACTGCATTAGAGGCATAAAGCAGGGCTGTTGTCCTGTTATTGAATACACCAAGGAATTCCATGACCTGGCCGGCCAAGTTGACTGGCCAGAGGATATTCTAGTCTGTTGGTTCAAAGATGGGCTCTACGATGACTTGTACACTGCCTGCCTGGCCTGCAGGGCCCCTAACTACCTGCACAAATAGTATCTGGTTGCAGATGAGGCAGAGATTGACATGACCTGAAACCAGTACCGCACCGGCAGAGCTTGGAGAAGATCCCCACTCCAGGGGAAGCAGGAACCATTCAAACCCCAAACCATCATTGCACCAAGCCATCAGATTGTTTTAAGCATGGGAAGAAGGGGCATCACACAGTAGAATGCCATTCAAAAACTCCCACCAAAAAGCCTGATTGCCCTGAAGAAAAGAAACTGTGCTGAGAAGCCGAGAGGCCATGGAGTTCTGTTCCCCTCCAAACCCAGAGGAAGGAACTCCGGCACCCCGAGAAGACCTGAGCCAGTCTGAAAGTGATCCAGAAGATGACCTGCTGGTAAGCAACCCAATAAAAGTGCTCACCCTACCCCTAAGACTGTTTATCCCCAGCCAAGGGAAAGGGGAGGAAGTAGCAGCATTAGTGGACTCGGGGTGCATCCGATGCCTAATCAGCCCAACCCTGATAGGGAAATTGGGAATTCATATAAGGAAAATAAAAACCCCTTCGCTTTCTGCCAACTAGACAGAACTATAGCAGGGGGGAGCCAGCCATCTTTGCCACAGATCCATTACAAATAGACCTGGGGGGCTATAGTGAGACCCTCACATTCATAGTAGCCCTGGGAATGGAATGGGCACTAGTCCTAGGGCTCACATGACTATGGAAGTGGAACCCTAAAATAAACTGGAAGAGAGGAACCATAAGATTCCAGGGACATGTGGCTTCTGGTTTTGCGCGGCTTCGGTAGCGGCAGGAATTCGCGCCTCTGCGATCCCTGCCGCGTTCGCTGCCAAGGTGCCCCCGATCTAAATAGGTCTGGGGGCTATGGCTGCCTTGTAGAGGCAGCCGAAGAGAGAGGGGATCCGGACAGAGGTTTGGGGGTAACGCAGACCCCCTTTCCAGCCGGAATAACCCCTTTTTCCTGAGGTGGTGGAGCAGCGGTCAGTAATGGCCGCCTCAAAGAAGCCAGCAGCCGGGTAAGATTTGTGCTGGAGGAAGAGGGAAGAGCTGTGGAAGTTGCTTCTGACTGGGATAAAGTTAAGAGAGAGAGTTCCTGTAACCTCGAAGGCTGCTAAGGATAATTTGTTTCTAGAAAGAGATACAAGCGGCGAACAGTTTAAAATAGTAAGTTTTTTTCTTCTTCTTGCCTTTCACTCTCCTCCCTAACGTGACAGCAGTGGAACTATAAGAGAAATCCGGGAATCTGTTCTGGAGGTAAATGAATATTGAAGGAGCAAGGATTTCTGAATATTCAAAGGGGAAAAAAAAAAAGAAGAAGAATTTCTTTTTGGCTGTGAGTGGGAAGGGAGAGGGAAAAAAAAAAAATTGGAGCAACCTGAAAATAAGGAGAAGACTGCCTAAAACTTTAAAGAGTTAATTTTAAAGAGCTATTAAACAGCAATAAGACTTCCTAAAGATATATTTTAAAGAGAACTTTGTGATCAAACTTTATTCCAAAAAGAGAAAGTGGAAAAAGAGAAAGTATTAAAAAGAATCAGCTGATTGGACTGTTTGATGACTTTGGATTTTATGAGAATTATCTCAGACTAAAAGCACTTGGGTGGTTGTTTTGAAAAAAAAAATTTCTCTGTACAATGGCATCAGTTGTGGATGAACTAGAACTTATACATCAAAAATATGAAATAGAAAAGCAAGAAGGGAAAGATGTCTTTGGCACTCTTTTTCAGTTTATAGAAATGGCGGTCTGTGCTTATGTAAAATCGTATGAGCAGGATAAAGAAGAAGCCATTTTTGAAGAACATGTGACTTTGGTTGGGGAAGAAAAGAAGGAGGAGAAAAAGGAGAAGAAGACTTTAAGACCTGGGAAAACAATCCAAAAAGAGAAGAATAAGGTGAAAAGAGGATATCGTGTTAGGAAACAACAAAAAGAGGGAAAAAAAGGATAAAAGGGAGGTGGAGAGACAAGGGGGTAAAGAGAATAAAGAGAAAAAGAAGCAAGGGAGAAAGGAAGGGATGAGAAGCTTTAATGGTGGGGAGCAAAATGCAAAAAAACAAAAGTTTTTTAGAGATAATGGATAGATTTTATTGGAAAAGGGATTCTAGAAAGGTACATAAGATTGCATTTTTTTATTTGTATTTAGAAATAATTATAGAAGATTGGAATTAATATGTAATTTAAAATGTGATAAATATTTAGTATAATTTAGTGAAATTTTTGTTAAGAGAGGGGAGTACTTTAATGAAATAATGATTTAAGATCGGTGATGTGGGGGGGGGGGATAATTTTGGAAAGTATAAGAAGTGTTCCCATAATGGTATGATAATTAATTGAAATGTGTAAAATGTCTAAAGATATAAATGATTGTTAACACAAATGATTAGGCTATGTTATAATAGTGAAACTATTCGTGAAATGAGAGGTTTGAAGAAGGAGAGGGGAACATGTAATGTAATAATGATCTATAATATGTGATGTGGGGGATGGAATTAATATGGCAAATAGGTGCTCCCATAGTAATATGTGACCTAATATATAAGAAATGTGCTAGATGTTTAAGATATGAATAAATATTAATATTAATGAATAGATTTGTATTGGTTTTGATGATATTGTATAATGTCAGAATGTACCAGACAGAATCCCAACGTAAGCTATGTATTTTAAATCAAGTATTATAAATATAGGGGAAAGAGACATAGGCGTCACACTCCAATCAGTGTACAGGAGTAGGTTTTTCTTTTTTTTTTCTTTTAAGAAGAAAGATAAACGGATAGTTGGAAATAGAACAGACAAAGAATAAATATTATGATTTAAATTGAGGGGAGATAAATAAAATAAAATTGAGAAAATTTAAAAGAAAGGAGAAGCTATATAAAAAAATGAAAATGTAATAAGATATGGAATGGTATGTAAAATGAATATGAATTTGAATGTGTGTCTGTACCAAGAGTTTTGACCTGGGATTAAGCAACTTTCAGAAAAGAGATTTTTTATGTTTTTATGTCTTGAATTTTTGTATGTTTTGTATGTCTTTAAATTAATAAAAATTTGTTCAAAAAAAAAAAAAGATTCCAGGGACATGTAACATTGCCAAACATCCCAGAGAAAAATGGGGAAGGAAAAGAGAACAGAGAAAAGACCATGGCTGGTCACACTGCTGAGCCTAGTAGCATCCCAAATTGGGGAGCCACCCCAAACCTGCAAACAACTACACAATTTCCTGGGTTTTGCAAACTTTTACCATCGGTTCATTCTGGCTTTTGCAAAAATCACCCTCCCAATTACAAACTTGTTAAAAACAAAAGCGGGGGGGACCAAAACCAAGGCAACCTCTTAACTGAACCATGGAACGCCAAGTGGCATTCAAAAAACATAAACAACTATACTCAGCCGAACCAATCCTAATACACCCAGACACAGAACAACCATTTGTCAAGCAGATGCCAGTGACGTTGCAGTAGGAGCAGTCCTACTCCAAAAGAACGAACATGGACAATTGCAACCATGTGCATATACTTCTAAGAAATTAACAGAAACTGAGCAAAGATGCGCCATATGGGAGAAAAAGATGTCTCCAGGTGCTCCTCACCTGGAGACATTTCCTAGAAGGGAACAAAATCCCCTTTGAAGTCTGGACTGATCATAAAAATTTAGAAGCTCTGCAAACTCCATGAAAACTCTCCTCCAAACAAGTAAGTTGGGTGCAATACTGTAAATGTTTTAATTTCACTCTCAAGTATCTCCCAGGAGGGAGGAACTTCTTAACAGATGCCCTGTCTAGAAAACCCCAATATAAAAGCAAAAACATTGAAATTGTTAAACCCATGCTCCAAACACCCCAGCTAGCTGCCAAAGTAATCACCCCAGCGTAAGCCAAAAAAGAATCACTTGCTGACAATGCAGCGGCTTCCAAATTTAAGGAGCCACTACTTAAGGATGACTGGTTCCAGGCTCACAAAAATATTTGCTCACTTAAGGACGGTTTAGCCTGGGTAGAGAACAAACGTTACATCTCTGCCAGCCAAAGACTGGACCTCATGAAATGATGCCACGACTTCAAAATTGCTGGACATTTTGGATTTGTAAAAACTCTACACCTCATCAAAAGACAATTCTGGTGGCCCTCCCTTTAAAAAGACATTGACAGCTACATTGCTAGCTGCCCCACCTGTGCAGGTGCAAAAAGATGGCAAGGAAAATCCCCAGGACTTCTACAAACTGTAAGCAGAACCTTTAGTAACTTGGAGCGAAATTTCTATGGAATGTATAGTGGAAGTGCCTGAAAGCACAGGAAACACAGTCATTTGGGTTGTAATGGACCTCTTTTCAAAAAAAAAAAAAAGTCCATTTTATACCCTGCCAGAAGATCCCAATAGCCAAGGCACTAGCAAAAATGTTTTAATACACATTTATTGCCTACATGGAGCTCCCCAATGAATTATCTCAGACAGGGGTGTTCAATGCACTTCCAAATTTTGGTGGACTTTTAAAAACCTGTTAGGCTCCGCCCAGGGGTTCAGCTCTTCGCATCACCCTAGAAGAATGGAGGTATTGAGAGAACCAATGGAGTGTTAGAACAATATTTTTATTAACTACCAACAAGACAACAGGACTGACATTTTGCCTTTTGCTGAGGTAGCTTACAATAACTCTGTGCACAGTAGCACTGGTTTCACCCCATTCCAGGTAGCCACAGGACAAGAATTCAACCCCATACCAGAGCTACCCACTACGGAACCTGACATCCCCTCCCTTAAGGAGTGGATAAACAATTTACAAACCACTTGGCCAGTAGTCAGACTACAAGAGGCTAGAACAGCTTTTAAAATTCAAGCTGTTAAAAAACATACTGAACCCAAACCATTCAAGGTTGGGGACCATGTGTATTTATCCACAAAGTTTTTACAATCACTACAGTCTTATAAGAAACTGGGACCAAAATTCATTGGCCCATTTCCCACCACCAGAATCACTAACCCTGTCACTGTGGAACTCCTACTTCCTAAGACACTTAGATAGGTTCATCCAGTATTTCACTGCAGCCTGCTCAAACCAGAAATCACTTCAAAGATCAAACCCCCCGTACTCACACCTCCAACCCCCATTATGGTGGAAGGGGAGCAACACTTTGAAATTAAAGATATCCTTGACTTACGCATTCACCATGGCTCCACACAATATTTAGTAGCATGCAAACATCTACCCTCCTCCCAAAACAAATGGGTAGCCAAAAACATATCAAAGCCCCCACACTATTACAGAAATTCCACCTGAAATACCCTCACAAACCATCCTAATTCTTAATGTATTGTATGTTTTATGTCTTTCCAGGTGGATTTTCCATTTTTCTGAAGAGGGCAATATGTCAGATCTGTGTATCTGCCATTCTTCACTGGAAGAAGAGGGGGTTGAATTGGTTACACTTGATTCCTTTTTCTCTCCATGTATCCTAAGTATCCTATTTCTTGCCTTGTCTTTTTGTATAACCTTTCACCTGATTTATAACTGTTGCTTGGCACCTCGGATGGCTGGGGAATTCACCTCTTGGGGAATGTTGAGGGTGGGAGGGCCATGTGGATCTCAGTGGATTGCCAGAAGATGGTCCTGAGAAACTCTTCTTATCTGTTTCTCAGAGAGGCCAGGATAACAACATCTTCACATCTGTGGATTGGTGGAATCCACATTGGACTGTTGGGAGGAGTTTTCTAATTTCCTTTGTCCTAGTTGTATGCCCAGAGGGACCTCAGAGCCTGCTTTGAATTCTGACTTGCTTTCACCCGTTTTCAATAAAAGGTTCCTTTTGAAATATAAAGTTTTCAAGAATCTATACTTGTTCAAAAGGGGGAAGAGGCCAGTCCTTACACTTGCATTGACATGAGGACATAAGGAGAGAACATCAAAGGATTTGTAAATACTGACAGGGAAACTCAATACTCAATATTGCACAGAGACTCAATATTGTACTAACATTGTGTTGATAATTTCCTCATAGGGTATTGTTTTCAACTAAGTAGTGTTGAAAACAAACTTCATTTAATCAACTTTAAAACATTGTAAAGCATCACATGCAGCACATATGTTCTGCTGCATACGCCAACTTTGAGTCCTTAATAAAGCTGGTTTGCAGGCTTAGGAGGCTGACAGTCTCTATGAGCCTGCAGACATAATGTGCTTATGAGCTGTGGGACTGGTGAGTGGAAAGCTTAATACTGTAAGTTGGCACCAAGCCCTTCATTTGACAGAGGCTGGCCATGAAACAGTTGGCTCATAGAGGAATACATGGCTTTATTCATAAGCTCGAATACATTTAATGAAGATAATAAAACTATCTTTATACAAAGACAATTAGTTCTTTAAAAGAGGGAATGCTTTCTTTACACATAGGATGTAATCTGTGCCAGGCTACTTGGCCCAAGTTCCATTTTATTTTCAGATATCAAGATTGTGTAGCTAGTCTGATTTTGTATTATGCAAATGCATATGAATGGTTTATTCTTATATGCAGACACAGTGATTCTTACTGTTGACAACATCAACTTATGAGTTGTGTGCATCAGTCAGTCTTCATTTTAGATATAATTAGATATAATTAAATAATTCCTCATTCTCTCAAGTTTAATTTAAAATTGAAATCTCTCTCCCTTTCTCATTTGACTTAATCATAGAAGACTCTTGGCAGTTCACAATAAATAAAATACAACAAACTAACAAAAAACAATCTTAGAAATATTAAATTTTTAAAAGCAATACATAATATTAGACTCTGAACCCCTTCCGCACCAGAAAATAGAAGCATCACCCACACAGGAACCCCGCCCCCCAAGAGCTATTAGCAGCCACCTCTGACAAAACCCCAGATCCCCAAAGAATATCAGGACCTTGTGGAATTGTTCAGTGAGGCTGAATATGACATGCTATCCCCCACCATGAGACAGACTGCACCATCGAAATCATCCCCAGGGCAAAACTACCCAAACCCGCCATGACACCCTGGGAAATGCAAGAAATGCACAAATACATAGACAAAAACCTAGCAACCCATCAAGACAGCCAAGCCATAGGTCACAGCCCCAGTCCTGTTCAAAGAAAAAAATGATGGAACTATGAGATTATGCATTGACTTTAGAAGTATAAACTGCATATGTGTACACAACCTATACTCCCTCCCTCTCGTGAAGGACATGCTGTGTCACCTAGCCAAGGGAAAAGTCTTTACCAAATTAGATCTCAGAGAAACATACAACTGAGTCTACATCAGGGAGGGAGATGAATAGAAAACAGCATTCAACTGTCCCCAGGAAGCTTCAGATTCAAGATAATGCCTTTTGGACTCCGGGGGCTCCAGCCGTGTTTATGCAGTTAATAAATGAGGTGCTGCACGAGCACCTCTATAAGAGGTCCTTATCTACCACAACGACATCCTCATTAACACCGAGACCATGGAGGACCACATTCCCATGGTCCTCCAGGTACTGGAAAAACTTCTGATGACAAACCTGGGTTATCAAATATCAAATGAGAGCATAGAGATGGACCCAGCCAAAGTACAAGCCGTCCTAAGCTGGCAGCCCCCTCGCACCCACAGACAGAAACAAAGTTTCCTAGGATTCAGAAACTTTTACAGACAATTCATCTCCTCTTTTGTGAGAATTCCCAAACCTATGACAGACTTCCTCAAGACAGGGGTCCGGGGACAAAGCCCCATGCGGGACAACCCTACAGTGGAATCTAACCTGCCAAAAGGCATCCAAAACACTAAAAGGACTTTTTGCAAAGGAACCAGTGCTGAAGTATCCGGACCCTGAACAACCTTGCGTCATCCAAGCAGATGCCACTGAAGTGGCAGAGGGAGCAATACTACTCCAAAGAAATAACCAAGGAAAATTACAGCCTACACCTCCTGTAAATTCATGGACACAGAGAGGCAATGGGCTGCATGGGAAAAAGAGGCTTTTGCGGTAAGATGGGCACTGCTAACCTGGCACCACCTACTGGAAGGGGGGGAGAAACCATTTGAAGTCTGGACTGACCATAAAAATCTGGAGGCCCTTAGGACCCCACGGAAACTATCACCCTAACAAGTCTGCTGGGCTCAATATTTCAACCAATTCAATTTCATGCTGAAACACATCCTCAGGGTAGGAAATTCCTAGCTGATGCCCTCTCTCGCATGCCCCAGTACAAATGTGAATGGGAGGAGGTACTAGACACCATCATCCCCCCTGCCATCAATGTAAATACTACCGTGTTTCTCACAAAGTAAGACTGGACTTATTTTTTTTGAGCCCCGAAAAAATGGCTAGGACGTCTTTTCGGGGGTGAATTAATTTCTCCCCCCCCCATGCACCAGCGCCGTCTCCAACTACAGCGTCTGAGTCGCTCCCGCTTTCCCCCCATCCCCGTAACAACAGGAAAAAAAGATTTTGAGGTACCTGGGAGCGCCACGCGCTGCGTTTTGGTTTAATCCTGAGTGGCTGGGTGGGCGTGAGAAGAGCCGAGTGAGCATCTCTGCTGCTGATACCCTTGGTGCTCCAGCCTCGGGCTCTGCAAGTTTTCAAAAGTCCCGGTGTGCAGCCTGTTCCTACATTCCAAGCACCCAGGCCAAGCTGCAGCTGTCCCTCTCTCACCAGCACTTTCTCCAATAACAGTGGCAGCAGCGGCGGGAACTGTGGAAGCATTTTAGCCACTTCTCGGATGGGGGAGCCACCTCCGTAACTTCCACAGTTCCTGCCGCTGCTGCCGCTGTTATTGGAGAAAGCGCTGGCGAGAGAGGGACAGCTGCAGCTCGGTCTGGGCACTTGGAATGCAGGAACGGGCTGCACACTGGGACTTTTGCAAAGTTGCAGAGCCCAAGGCTGGAGCACCAAGGGTAGCAGCAGCAGCAGAGACACTCGCTCGGCTCTTCTCACGCCCACCCAGCCACTCAGGATTAAACCAAAACGCAGCGGGCGGCACTCTCGGCTACCTCAAAATGTGTTTTTTTTCCTGTTGTTACTGGGACGGGGGAAAAGTGGGAGCGACTCAGACACTGTTGTTGGAGACGGTGCTGGTGAGAGAGGCGTCAGCACCGGTGGGAACCATGGAAGCTACGGAGGCCTGAGAAGCGGCTGAAATGCTGCCGGACATCGACGCCGACACTGCCCGCCTGCTGACCTGGGTAAGGGAGGGGTAAGGGAGCCCTCCGTGCTCCACCATGGTGTTAGGAGCAGCTGATGGTGAGGCGTAGCTGCCCACGGGGCACTCCTAATGGCAAGTTTTTCCCCCGCCTTACCCCTCCCCAATTTCGCATGTTTTAAACTAGGCCTAAATTTGGGGGAAGGGGCTTAATTTCATTTTATGCCTAGAAAACATGCTGGGTCTTCCTATTGGGGGGGTATTGTTGGAGAAACATGGTAAATAAATAAATAAATAAACAAACAAACAAACAAATAAAGCAACTTACCAAAAATGAGGCAGGCACCTTCTTGTTACATTGTTGTTATACATTATCTGTTTCTGCTTAAATCAATATATAGCAACATCAATGTAGCAAGAAGTTGCTTGCATACATAAATGGAAATTTTTTTAAAATAAAAGATTTTTATTTTTTTTAAACACAAACATAAACAAAACAAACCATACAACATAAACCATCATCTTACATACAGTGTGTTGGTTGGTACAAATCACTTGTGCACAATCTCTGCACTCTTTCCCTTCCAATTTGCATTCATCCTTATATCATAAATCCACTATATATATTTATATTATTACTATTATTAATTACTTACTAGACTTTACTAATATTACATCATTTTATGTGAGCAAATCACCATTTTTACTTAATCTACTTCATAATGTTCATTTCATCATCACCAATCTATTCTATAACAATATATCCTTACTTACCTCTGTAATTGTATTATGTTTAAATTATATATATTATTAAGTATTATAAAATATTTCATAAATGAAAAAGCAAAGCAGAAACAAATGTCAATAAGTACAGCAGTGTAACAGAAAAATTATTTAAATTTCTTTGTACTGGCTTATTTCTAATTTTGTTAATTATATCAACATGTTTATAATTATCAATCTTCTGTATTTAATTCATACATAGCAATGATCATTCTCCGCCTAATTTCTACCTCTTATCTCTATCCGTTTCTGCACATTGTAATTTTTTAATTTCATTTTCATCTATGGGAATCTTTTCATTTTTCCACTGTTGTGCAAACATAATTCTAGCCGCTGTTTACACGTGTAACATTAAATATGTATTGTACTCCCTTTATTTATGTGGGTACCAACAAAAATATTTCTGGTTTTAAAATTTAAATCTATATGTTGCTTTATCATTTTTGCTAAACTTGACACTACATCCTCTTGAATAGCTACACTAGCAGAGCCCAATACTGAATTCATATATTCCAGTTTTTTAAACTGAGGAATAAATTTCAGAAAAAGAATTCAGTATTGCTCTGTGAATGTGCCTATCAGTTCCATTCTTAATCTAACTTCTTAGATGATTTTGTACTATTATCTTTTTTTTTGAACTTTATATATCTGCATAAGGCTGTAAAAAGCTTCAGTACATTTTTAAGCTGCATTCTAAAAAGGTTAGGTGACCAAACATGGCTTCCCCTGGCTTTTCTCTCTCTGCTATAGAGAGCATTCCATTAGGAACTGTTGGTCCAGGTAAGTAGTCTTGGCTAGGAAAGATTTTTGTGCCACTACTGGCACAAAATAACAAACTCCCTTAGTTTATTGGGAGAGAAAAGAAAAAAAAAGTTTTCTAATACTATTCACCAAAATATTCTCTTTGCTTAAGTGAAGCCAACTGTAGTATTAGTATAGTAGTATTAGTATAGTAGTATAAAATGGAAATAGTATTTCCATTTTAAGTGTTTCTTTTTCAATTAATGAATTGTAATTATGAAAATATCAGCCATTCTTTTATATACACAGTGCAACATCTTTTTGATAGACTGTCATTTTCAAATCTACTTTGAGTTCTTTGTAGCTCCCCGTAGCTGCCCGAGCCTTGCCTTGCCCTCCCCGTAGCTCCTCGTAGCTGCCTGGGCCTTGCCCAGCCCTCCTTGTAGCTCCTCGTAGCTGCCCACGCCTTGCCTTGCCCTCTCCAGGGTTCCCCAGGTCTTGGAAACTGACAAAAAACACTTGCTAAGCAACTGGCCACTAAGCGAGGACCTGGCCATTAATTGAGGACCACTTAAATTTGGTTTGCTATTCACATGGCCACCTGCCCGGGCTTCACCAGGGCTCCCCAGGCCTTGGAAACTGGCAAAAAACACTTGCTAAGCAACTGGCCACTAAGAGAGGACCTGGCCATTAAGCAAGGATCACTTAAATTCACATGACCACCTGCCCAGGCCTGTCCAGTCATATGACCACCTAGCCACATCCACCCCAGTCACATGACCACCAAGCCACACCCACAAATTAAGCCACGCCCACAGAACCAGTTGTTAAGAAATTTGAATCCCACCCCTGCATCTATGGGATGGAGGCAGCATGCAAAACCACTCCCCCTCCAGTCCACAGAAAAATCTCCATGGAACTAGTCCCTGGTGCCCAAAAGGTTGGGGGCCATTGATCTACTGAAATAAACAAAATCCTTTTTGTATTTCTGTATGGCATTCTAGTTCTTCAGTATCTTCATTTTGCAATTATTTGGAAATTGTGTTACGATGCCAGTAGGATTATAATCTATAAAGAAAGAGATTTAAAAAATAACTAATCTATAGAAGCTTTTCATAATACCTGAATATTTTTTCACAGTTGGCTTCACTTAAGCAAAGAGAATATTTTGGTGAATAGCATTAGAAAACTTTTCTTTTCTTTTCTCTCCTCATAAACTCTGTTATTTAAAACTCAGTGCTAACAGAGACCTGCCTGCTTTCTTTAAGTGCATTTATAGGTCATGCAATCTACAGAAGAGTTCCAAGTTTATGAGATTTAAATTTGTTTGGAAAGTAAAAGTCCTGGTAGTTTATTACATTTGACAAGGGTTTTATAGGAATGGGTTTATAGTGTGGTATCCTTACACGTTGTACACAAGTCATGTCAAAAATTCAGTACCTATCACAGAAACTGATGCTATGCTCCTTGTCAGTATTACTTTGGGGAGACTGGGTGTTACAGAGTGTTTTGGCTGATTACAGCAGTACTTTATTCAAAGGGTAGAGGATTCTTTCATAAATGTACTTATTTCACACAGCAGTATTTTATTCAAAGGGTGGAAGATTAATTCATAACTGTACTTATTTCAAAAGCACCTATAAAACACTTGTTAGCACTTATGTTTAGCTGCCAGCAAGATATTTGTAAGAGATGACGTTTCCCCTGTAATCTGGACTACTTGAACAGTTTTGTTGTCACCAACTTTCTGAAAGTTAAAAGATAAACTGGTATCTCAGGATTGAATCAATTTCAATCCTCTTTTAAACTGTTACAGCAATGTCTTTGAATAATATGTTCTCTCTCAAACCCAATAATTGTTAACAAATAGAATACTCCCAATGATGTTTACTGTTCTGTACTGAAAACCCAAGAAAAAGAGCTAATTTCAAACTTATCCCCAATACTTTGAAGGATTCATTAGATGGAGTTAGTGGAAACGTGTTATGTACCTGGCAATGCTCTCTCTCAGAATTTCCTAGATTGTTCTGATAGGTACAACACTATTTCTCAGCTTGTGTGTGTGTGTGTGTGTATGTGGGTGTCTCGTCACTGGTTGGGGCCAGATGGACAGTTGCCCAACTTCATTTGGTGTGCCAGTTGCAGCTCAACCTAGAGCAAGATATGGTAGGGTCTTGCTACAGTTACTCATGCTTTCAACACCACCTGCCTAGAGTGCTGCATAGGGCTGCCATTGAAGTTCATTCAGAAACGGAGTTGGTTAGAGTGCAATGTGCTTACTGACATTTACTATTGGGTGTATATTACACTAAAGTTAATGCCCTGCATTGCTTTCCAGCAGGCTTCCAAGAAGAATTCAAAATACTGGTAGTAACCCCTATAAAATCCTATATAGCTTGATGCCTAGCTTTCTGCATGATTGTATCCTCCCAATTGAAGCAGCCCAGCCAGTTCAAGCTATTTGGGAAAAGCGATTAGCGGTACCCAACTTTAGAGAGATCTGGGGGATGAAGCTTAGCAGTGCTGCTTTTCAATGACTTCACCATTTTTTTTTTGGGGGGGGGGAATAGCTTCTTAGTGGCTTTTCAATTGGCTCACATCCAGTCTGCCTTCCAGAAGCTGCTCAGTTTGGGTTTTGACTTCATCTTTATTTGAGTTGGTTTGGTTGAACATTATTCTGTGTTTCTTATGGAATACTCTTTGTTTACAGTATATTGCTTATTATGTATCATTTCTCATGTACATTATCTTTATGCTACCAGAAATCCATCAGGATAGTGGGATTCAAATAATTTAACAACTGGTTCTCTGCCCTAATGACCAGCTGGATAGGTGTGGCTGGGTGGTCATGTGACTGGGTGGCTGTGGCCAACTCAATGTCACTCACGTCGAGGAGTGCTTCACCACTCCTGATCTCTTGTGACCATGGGGATGCTGCAACTGTTGTAAGTGTGAAAAACAGTCATAAGTCACTTTTTTCAGTGCCATTGTAACTTTGAATGGTCACTAAATGAACTGTGTAAGTCAAAGATTACCTGTACAAAAATACGAAAAAGTTATTTGCTTGCAAAAAGCTGCCCTAAATACCAATCATTAGATTAGAAATACCTGCAAGCTGGAGCTACAAATCAGGCAGGGTGCCAGAGCACCTTGAGGAATTAAAATAGTTAAAATGAAGTGATAACTATCAGCAGCCAACTCTTGCTCATAAAGTGAAACTGTCAGACTGTGCTCCTTCTAGATCCCAAGAAAGAAATACTCAGACTCCATGGTGTAGAGCAGAATTTATCTTTTACTGGAAAATGAATGGTAGCAAAACAGAATCAATTCCGAAACTAAAATATTGGCGGGTAAAATGCATATACAAAGGGATAGAATTGCTCCCCTCCGGAGATCAAATGATTCTTCCAATTAAAACTTCTGAATAGGATCATGTGGTCATCTCTAGGTGATGATGAGGCTACTGTCAGTGACCTTGACATATTTTGATAAAAGTTCGCAGTTGCGCATATAAGAGGACAGAGGTTAGTGAGAAATGGAAAGTTACAACAAAGAAACCCCTCCCTTTCCTTACCCAGCAAAAGAATGCAAAACACCTCCTGCCTTCTTCCCTTCAAGATTCCCCTCCCACCGTTTCATGACAGCCAAAGAGAAGTAAAAAGCATAGCAACAAATGAACCATAATTAGGAGCGGATATATCTTGATAGGTAGGGATGGGTATCTCTTGAGGCTGACATTCGGACCCCCTAGAAGAAGGACATTAGTCCCTGTAAGAGAAAAACAATTATGTATTAACATTGGCATACATTCCTAGGGTTTATCAGGGTATTTGGCATAAAACTTTTTAGCAAATCAGGGGCCCTAATGTCCTTTTCATTAACCCATTCAGCTTGGGAAAGAGGAAAATGTTTCCACGCTACAAGATATTGGACACGACCCCTCCATTTCCTAGAATCTAGAATTTCTTTAATCTCGAAATGTTGTTCCCCCTCGATTAACAGGGGTACGGGTGGATCAGACTGGGTCGACCGCAAAGTACTGGTATGTTCTGGTTTCAACAAACTAACATGGAAAACAGGATGAATACGACGAAGAGTCTTTGGTAAAGTCAGTTGAACAGTCACCGGATTTACAATCCTCTCGATGGGAAAAGGTCCCACGACTTAGGACCCAACTTCTTCGACTTCTGTGTAGTCTGCAAATATCTGGTCGAGAGGAAAACTTTATCGCCCACCTTATACATCATTTGTGGGGCTCGCTTCCTGTCAGCAAATTTTTTATGAGATTGGTGTGCCTCGTCCAGAGCTTTACGAACGACCGGCCAATTTTGTTGAAGTTAGATATCCAATCGTCCAACGATTGGATAGTGGGTTTTCTCGAGGCAGTTCAGGTATGGGCACAAAATCTTGTCCCGTGGCTACTTTGAAAGGGGTAAATCCCGTACTACTGTGTACAGAATTATTATACGCCACCTCCGCAAAAGGCAGTAAATCCACCCAATTATCTTGCTGATAGTTTATATAACATCTGAGGTACTGTTCTAACACCCGCTTGTCCTCTCACAGGCCCCATTTGTTTGGGGATGATGGGCGGAGCTTAGCTGGGCGGAGCCTATCAATTTCAAGAATTCTCTCCAGAAGTTCGAGGTAAATTGGACCCCCGATCAGAAACTACACGCTCAGGAACGCCATGCAACCTGTAGACATGTATAATGAACATTCTGGCCAATGATTTCGCTGAAGGAATCTTAGAGCAAGGGATGAAATGAGCTTGTTTGGAAAACAAATCAGTCACTACCCAAATGACAGTATGTCCAACACTCGGTAGATCTACTATAAAGTCCATGGAAATTTCCTTCCAAGGTGCCGCTGGCCTGGCCACATTCTGCAACAAACCTGGTGGTTTACCAGGCGGCCTTTTCGCTGAAGCACAAACTGGACAGCTCGCTACATAAGTCTCAATGTCCTTTTTCAGCGAAGGCCACCAGAATTGTCGTTTCACCAAATGTAGAGTCTTCACAAACCCAAAATGACCAGCCGCTTTAGAATCATGAGTTTGTTGTAAAACTTGGCTTCTTAGGATTTGGGGTACATACAATTTTGCACCTATCCAGGCTAGACCATTTTGAATAGTGCAATTATTCGTATTTGCTAGAACCACTCATCTGTTTTCAAAGCCTCTTTAAATCGCTCCATCAGGTCAGTGGACAGATCCCTCTCCTGGTCTCTTTTTGTGCTCTGGTAATTACAGGAGCAGCCAGCTGTGTAGTGGACACGATTGGTCTTACCACTTCTTTTCGGATACTGTTGTATTGAGGCATTCTAGACAAAGCATCCGCCATAAAATTTTTCCCCTGGGATATACTTCAACGAGAAATTGAATCGCTTGAAAAACTGAGCCCACCTAACCTGCTTAGGAGATAGCTTTCGAGGAGTCTTTAAAGCTTCCAGATTTTTATGGTCCGTCCATACTCAAAAGGATGCTTCGCTTCCTTCCAAAAATTGTCTCCAGGTTAGAAGAGCCCAACGGACTGCAAAAGCTTCCTTCTCCCAGACGGCCCATCTCCTTTCAGTGTCAGTCAATTTTCGGGAGGTATAAGCACACGGCTGTAGCGTCCCCTTCTCATTTAATTGAAGTAGAACCGCCCCCACCGCCACATCACTTGCATCAGCTTGGATCACGAAAGGGGCATCCATGTCGGGTGTTTCAATACTGGTTCTGCAGCAAAAAGTCTTTTTAACTTTTCAAATGCGGCTTGGCATTCCATGGACCAATTCAACGGTTGGCTGGGTTTTGGTTTCGCTTCCCTTTGTCTTCAGAAGGTTGGTGATGGGCATTGCTATTTTGCAAAAGACGGGATGAATTGCCGATAGAAGTTGGCGAACCCAAGAAAACTTTGAAGTTGCTTCCGGTTCTCGGGGGCCCATTCCAATACAGCTCGCACTTTCTCTGGATCCATCTCGATGCCCTCGGGAGAGATACGATATCCCAAGTAGTCGATTTTTTCTTGATGGAACTCACACTTGGACAGTTTGGCATACAGTTTGGCTGCCCTCAGCTTGTGCAACACCGAGCGCATACGAGTTTCACATGTTCGCCTTTATTCTCCGTGTAGATGAGAATATCATCAAGATAGACCAGAACCCCTTGTATAGATGTTCGTGAAGCACTTGATTTATCATTTGCATGAAAACAGCAGGCGCCCCCTGTAGGCCGAAAGGAAGAACGTTGAACTGGAAGCAACCCATCGGGCAGTTGAACGCAGTCTTCCACTCATCGCCTTTCTTAATTCGGATCCTGTAGTATGCCTCCCTCAAGTCCAACTTTGTGAAAATCTTCCCCTTCGCCAGGTGGGCTATCATGTCCTTCATCAGGGGAGGGGGTACATATTCTCCACCGACACGGCGTTTAAATTTCTATAGTCCACTACCAGACGTTTTGAGCCATCTTTCTTCTCGCGGAACATCACAGGGCCGCCACCGAGGTCTGGCAGGCGTGATGAAGCCACGCTTCAGATTTTTGTCGATGAACGCTCTCAGTTCTTCCAGCTCCCCGGTGTCATCGGATACAGCTTCGGTTTCGGGAGCGTTACCCCGGTAGAAATTCGATGCTGCAATCGGTTGATCGATGGGGAGGGAGTTCGTCAGAGGCTTTTTCACTAAACACTTCTCTTAAGTCCCAGTATTCCTTCGGGATTTTCTCCTCCCCTCCACTCGCTCGACACCTGCGGAAGCTACCTCAGCCGGAACTTGGGGCTTCGGATGGGGCTTCTTCTCCCCTCCCGAGAGTGGGGCTCCTCCCCTTCCGGTGGGCGATCGGTGCGGATGCGCATCCACCCTCCCTCCAGTTTATGTGGGGTTCCATTTCCGAAGCCAAGGGAGTCCCAGTATTAAAGGCTGTTCCATCCCAGGGGCCACGATAAAGCACAAAATCTCGCGGTGAGTTCCCATGGTCATTTCTAAGGGTTCCGTTATAAAGATTGCCGGGCTACCTCCCGCCACAGATCCGTCCAATTGACAGAAAGCTATGGGCGTTTTCAAAGTTCTCAGTCCGATGCCCATGTCTTTAACTACTTTCATGTTAATTACACACCTCGTGCACCCGAGTCCAACAAGGCCAACATCTCTCCCTCGGTCCCCATGTAGGGTCCCTTAACTTTATTGGGATGGTCATGGGCCCCTGGGTAGGACTTACCGAGGCGTCATCCTCCGAATCGGTCTCGCCGAGTAAGGTTGGAGGTCCCAGCTCCTCCCCGCCGGAAGGGCGACCTCTACAACCTCCTCGCCTTCAGTCCGGTCTCGCGGGACTTGGTTGGGGGTTTACCGGGCTTCGCCCCTGGACCCTGCGGCTTTGATGGGACCAACTTGACTCGGCACTCCGCCATCCGGTGGCCCTCTTTCCCGCAACGGAAGCAGGCTGTGGTCTTGGCTCTTGCTGCCATCCCTCCTCTTTGGGGAGTGGAGGCCTCTTGGGGGCGTGGGGGTTTTGATTTCTCCAGCCAGGACCCCTTCTGCGTCTGTTTCGAGCCAGATCAATATCCACCTCTTCCGCCAGCAAGTACCACGACTGCAAATCACGTGGATCCTTCCGGGAGATGCACATGTGGTATACATCTTCATTTAAGCCATCTTTGTAGGTTTCCACCAGGGCCTCTTGGGGCCAGCCTCGGAGACAGGAGACCAACTGCCTGAACTCCTGGGTGTAGTCTGCCACCGATCTCCCCTTGGGTCAAGGTTTTCATTTTGATTCTAGCCCTTCTCTCTGCCAGGGGGTCTTCAAATCTTCTCCTCAATGCAGTCATGAAAACATCGAGGTTTCGCAGTTGGGGGAGTTATCATTGAACAAAGTCACCACCCAGTCCGCTGCCATCCCTTCCAGGGTCCTGGTGACACATCTCACTTTGGCTGCTTCAGAAGTGAACTCCCTTTCAAATTCTGCCATGTAGCTTTCCACTTGCACCAGGAAAAACCCCAAGTCTCTGGGATTTCCTCCAAATTTCACATCTAGGGGAGGCAGGGGGCGCTTCCAGGAGGCACACCTATTGCTGGGGCTCCCCAGGCGGCCGCGGGTGGCTGCCTCGGCGTAGGCTGGGCTAGGGGGTGGGGGTGGCTCGACTTCTCCGGGCTGACTTCACTCCCTCTTCCCCCTCATACCTTTGAGCTGTGCCGGGCTTTTCAGAAGCATCCATAAGGAATCTGCCGCCTTGATCCAGCCTGCATTCCATCTCCTCCCCTCCTGCCACAGCCGTTCCTTCGCACCTCTTCGTCTTACAGTGATTCTGGGAGGAGGGGGTCGTCCCGATCTCTCCAACCAACCCCCAACGACCATCTGGGCATCTCAGCTGGGGTTTCTTTCAGGGTCAGGTCTGCCAGTAAATCAGCAGCCGGCATCTCTGGCAGCAGCAAGGGCTGCCCCCCACAGCTCCCTGGTCCTCTTCATCGCTGGCTGGAGCCGACATGAGAAAGCCCCTCGGAAGAAAAGTTGCTGTTTTCTCCGGGTGGGTTGATGTATTTAGAGTTTCGGAATAATGTCAGACTGTGCTCCTTCTAGATCCCAAGAAAGAAATACTCAGACTCCATGGTGTAGAGCAGAATTTATCTTTTACTGGAAAATGAATGGTAGCAAACAGAATCAATTCCGAAACTAAAATATTGGCGGGTAAAATGCATATACAAAGGGATAGAATTGCTCCCCCTCCGGAGATCAAATGATTCTTCCAATTAAAACTTCTGAATAGGATCATGTGGTCATCTCTAGGTGATGATGAGGCTACTGTCAGTGACCTTGACATATTTTGATAAAAGTTCGCAGTTGCGCATATAAGAGGACAGAGGTTAGTGAGAAATGGAAAGTTACAACAAAGAAACCCCCTCCCTTTCCTTACCCAGCAAAAGAATGCAAAACACCTCCTGCCTTCTTCCCTTCGAAGATTCCCCTCCCACCGTTTCATGACAGCCGAAAGAGAAGTAAAAAGCATAGCAACAAATGAACCATAATTAGGAGCGGATATATCTTGATAGGTAGGGATGGGTATCTCTTGAGGCTGACAGAAACCCTTTAGCAAAGAGGTCATTTAACCTCTCCAGAAAGAGCACACCCAGGAGAAGCAATCCTTAGATCCATTTGCACCACTTAAAGATACCAGCTGGTTTCACTTACCTCACAAGATATCCTAAGGAAATCAGATTTAAGGAAAGATCATAAGCCCCTCAGAAAGGCAGTAAAAAAATCAGTGCCAAGCTTGCATCCTGCCTCTTGGAAGTACACCCCAAAAAGACAGTGCCAGGACCCACTAAAACAATGAAGGAAGATTCCCCTCCCCAGATAGGAAAAGAAACCATGAGGCAGGAAAAAATTCAAAGACAATACAAATAATTATATCACAAGAGTTTAAATACTTTTAAAACTAAAACACAAGCTATGCCTGGCTCATTGCCATAGCTCACACCCCAGGCAAGTTCAAGTGTAAACACTTGAGATAAACCTAATTACAAAGAAAGCAATTAGTGCTAGAATGTAGCAAAAGAGCAAACACAGTAGCTGTTGCTTATTAAACCAATTACCAGAACAAATAGATACAGGAACTAGCCAGATTTCTGAACTCTGCTTCTTTTCAGGAACAGAGATTAACCTTTTCCCTTCCAAACAAAGCTCAATAGGGAATTATCCCATCAATAAACACAGGATTAAACCTCACCAAGCACAGAATTAAACTTCACCAAAAACCAGTTTTAGACCAAAACTGAGAAAGGGTTTGTAAACTCATGTTTGAATGTCAATCTTTCTAGCTAGCCAAGAAGACTTGCGGAATGTCACTCATCTTGCTTCCTTGTCAGAGGTGGTATTCAGCAGGTTCTGATCAGTGAAGGAGATTTCTGCCAGTAGCAGAAATTTTGAGTAGTTTGGAAAACTGGCAAATACCACCTCTGACTGGAGATTTTACAGTATCCTTCCCCTGCCACACCCACCAAGCCACACCCACAAAACCAGTAGTAAAAAAAAAAATGAATCCCACCACTGTCCCTTGTCATTATGAAGAGATTTGCATCTTAGTTGATTTCAATGCAATTATAGATTAAAAAGTATTATAAAGTCAAAAATAAGAAGAAAGGTAATACCAAAAATTTCCATGATTTGGCAAATAAGGCTAAAATCTAAGATGCATGGAGAGAACATCACCCAAACAAGAAACAATTCACGTTTT
The DNA here is from genome assembly GCF_049901735.1 of Notechis scutatus. NCBI lineage: Eukaryota > Metazoa > Chordata > Lepidosauria > Squamata > Elapidae > Notechis > Notechis scutatus. The sequence goes on along the minus strand of NC_142009.1, from coordinate 166,485,501 downwards.
ACTCAAACAGACATCAGTCTTGGTCGAGACTGGATATGGTATGAATGCCTAAGAGGGTCATCTCTGAAATAATGGAAATAGAAAGTGAACTGAGCTTGTGGGCAGATCATAGTTACATTAGGTTTAGCTGGAAGGCCAACTCAAAACTCCAAGATGGACCCTACAAAGAACAATATTAAAAGAGGAGGAATTTAAAATTAAATTGAGAAAGGAAATGAAACTCTTCTTTGAAGAAAATAAAGAAGATACATCCTTACAAAACAACTGGGATACAGCTAAAGCAGTTATGAGAGGAATAGCGATAAATTATATAGCGAATAAAAATAAGAAAAAGAAGATACAGTGAAAAGCATTAGAAATGGAATATAGAAACCTAGAGATGAAACTACAAGAAGAACCAAAAACAGAAAAAGATAAAAACAAGAATGGACTTAATAAAACATGAAATAAATCTGCTGGGAAAAAAAGATTTAGCCCCAAAAATGAAAAGAATAAAACAAAATGTATTTGAGAACACCAATAAACCAGGAAGATGGCTAGCCTGGAAATTGAAAAAGCAAGCGGAAAAAAGATGGATCACTAAGCTACAAAATGAACAGGGGGAAATATGTTATCAAGAAGAAACAAAAAGGAATATAGCCCAGAAATTCTATGAGGATCTATATAAAGAAGAAGAATTTGTAACAGAAGAAAAAGCAATAAAATATTTTAAGAAAGTGAATCTTCCAAGAATATCGAAAGAGGAAAAAAGTTTATTGAATAGAAGCATAAATTTGGAAGAAGTGATCTGGGCAATAAATAAACAAAAAAATAATAATAATAAGACGGCTGGTCCAGATGCACTCCCTGCTGAACTATACAAATCCCAACAGATTACTCAAATTATTTAATGAAGTCCTGGATAAGGCAAAAATTCCGAACTCATGGAAGGACGCAACAATTACGATCATCCCAAAAGAAAAAAAAAACGATCAAACAAAGATAGGAAATTATAGGCCAATATCTCACTAAACGTGGACTATAAAATTTTTATAGCTATAATAGTGGAAAGACTCAAGAATAAATAAATTTATACACACAGACCAAAATGGCTTCCCTCCACATAGACATCTTAGCAATAACATTAGGACAATTTTAGATACCACAGAGTATTATGAAGACTGTAGTGGAGAACAGGTAGCATTATTATTCCTGGATGCTAAAAAGGCCTTTGATAATGTAAAATGGAGTTTCGTTATGCAACAAATTAAGTATATGGATTTTGGGCAAAAGTTTCTAAATGTAGTAGCTGCCATATATGATAAACAACAAGCTAAGATATTGATAAATGACCATACAACAAACAAATTTGAAAAAGAAAAAGGAACGAGTCAGGGATGTCCATTATCACCATTATTATTTATTTTGACTTTAGAGACACTAACGAGAATAATTAGAAAAGAACCAGAAATAAAAGGATTAAAAATAAAGAAAGAAGAATACAATTTACAAGCCTTCGCTGATGATTTGGTTTTTATTTTAGAAGATCCGCAAAATTCGGGACTAAAGCTAATAGAGAAATTAGAAGAATTTGGTGAAGTAGCGGGGCTAAAAATTAATAAGGAAAAAACTAAAATACTTACTAAAATATGACAAATATACAAAAAGAAAACTTAACAATGATAATGGACATCCAGACGACAAACAAAATTAAATATTTGGGAACTGTAATTTCAACAAAAGGTACAATGCTTAAAGAGGATAACTATACCCCACTAATTAAAAAAAATAGCGGAAGACTTCAGAAAATGGAGCAATCTAAGCCTTTCTCTTATGGGGAGAATTGCATCAATAAAAATGAACATATTACCAAAATTATTGTTTCTATTCTAAAATGCTCCAGTAAAATTAGACATTTTGTATAATCAATTGGATAAGTTAGTATCAAAATTTATTTGGCAGGGAAAAAAGCCCAGAATTAGACTGAAACTGTTACAGGATGCTATTGAAAGGAGAGGATTTGGTTTACTGGACTGGGAAATATACTATAGAGCGGCCACTCTGACCTGGATTAAATATTGGATAAGTGTTAAAAAAAAAAAATTAACATTAGGATATAACTTACAGACACGGTGGCATGCTTTGTTGTGGCAGGATAAACACCAAATTCATGGTTATTTCCAAAGGCACAAAATTAGGCAGAACTTATTAAGTGCATGGAACAAAACTAAATCTCAATTCTACATTGAAATACCAACTTGGCTATCTACATTGGAAGTGTTAATGTATCCACATTTATTGCGACGAGGACAGGTTATTACATATGAGGACATATTCGATGAGAAGGGAAACTTAAAAACAAGACAGGAGCTGAACGATTTGGGATTTGAGATAGAATGGTGGGCCTACTTAAAATTACAATCAAGGTATAGTAAAGATATGAAAGAATGAAGTTAGTAAACGGAAAACAGAATTAGATAAAATATTATTAGGAGCAGATGAGAAAGTGATTAAAATTTTTTATAAAGTACTATTGGAATGTAAATTGGAAGAAGAAAAGGTGAAAGAAACGATGCTGGCCTAGATGAAAGATTTTGGATACAGTATAAATGTGGAAGATTGGCAAATTTTATGGGACAGGAATAGGAAAATTACCCTGGTGGCATCATATAAAGAAAATTTACTAAAAATGTTTTATCGATGGCACATCCCGCCATCAAAACTAGCAAAAATGTATCCAAAATTATCTCCTAAATGCTGGAAATGCAATAAAGAAATTGGAACATATTACCATGTATGGTGGAAATGTGAAAAAGCCCAAATATATTGGCTGGAAATCAGAAACTGGTTAGAAGAGATGTGTAAAATTAAAATAGAGTTCAGACCTGAAATTTTCTTATTGGGAATCAATGTGGGGAAATATAATAAAGAAAGAATATATTTAATAATCCATGTCACCACTGCCGCGAGACTAGCTCTTGCCCAGAGATGGAAAGGAAATGATGTGCCAGAAGAGATGGAAATAATTAGAAAATTTGGTCGTGCACTGAAATGGATAGAATAACTCAAGAATTAAAAGATAAGACTGAATCTGATTATTACATAATTTGAGAGAAGTTTTACCACTGGTTTAAAAAAAGAAAGGAGTAACTCTAGCAAAGATGATTAACATTTATGTACATATGTAAATTTGTATTTTTTGTTATGTATGCACCAGGTTCATTGTTTTTAATGGTTTTTTTCTGTTTGTTGTTCATTAATAAAATTATTTTTTAAAAAGCTTCTTTCTGGCTTCGCTATTCAATTATTTCTTCAAAGTGCTGATGTTGCATCCCAGCTAGAAGAACTCCAACAGGGGAGTATTTCCCCCCAACAGCAGTGTAAAAAGCTTAAAACAACTCTTCCCCTTTAAGAAAGTCAAGCCCCAGCAAAGTATCAGCAATGGGGAAAAAAAACTCAGGAGCTCAGGCGACAGTAAGTCCGGGCATACTGCCAAGAACCTTTAGCTGTTATAAGGGTTAACGTGAGAGGCAGTTTCTGTAAGCAGGGCAATAAAGATTAGGCTAGAAACAACACTCTTGATTTAAATCATATGGTAAAAAGTACCCCCAAAGAAGCAGAAAGAAAAACATCAGTAAAAAAACAAAAACAAAAAACCCTAACCCTCACCTGTTTTTTTGGAAATGGTTCTAGAGGGAACACACACACACACACACACACACACACACACACGGGAGGGAGGGAGGGAGAAAGAGAAAGAGAGACAGAGAGAGACACTCAAGCAGAGAGATACTTGTTTCCCAGAGAAAAGAAAATACCTGGAACCATAAAGCCTGGGTAGGCCCAGTTTATGTGACTGGGTGGGAGTGAGTGACATTGAATTAGCCACTCTCACCCAGGTTTTGTGGCTCCCAGTGTTTTCTTTTCTGTGGGAAACAGGTCCAAATGCTCTTTGAGTCTTTAAGGTTGCAGACTCCTGGGTGAGTTAGTAGTTAGTTGCATTTTAATATAATTATGATTTAACTTCAAGGCTGATTTATACAGTATTTTAAATTTGAATTGCTATTTACATTCACACTATTTTTATGAGATTGAATATATATTTACAATAGGGTATTCATCAAAAATTTTATTGCATAAATTACAAGTGCCTTAAGAAAGTTGGATTCAATTTGCTAAACATTCATGGTTTATTTAAATGTCAATTAATAGCTGGTGTAAGGAATGAAATAATTCATCTCTTTTTTCACTCCATTGAAGATTTACAAAATTTTGGATCATTGCTGATTTGGGGATCAGTTTTAATATACATATACTTAATGCTGGAAAGAATCTGACATATAATATATATAATTTTGATTCTTTTACTGTGAAAAGCTTTCATTATGGGATATTCTCCAATTAAAAAAATATCTGAAAAATCATTTCCTCAAATCAATTGGCCTGTCATAATACTACTACTTAAATCAATATAGCTTTGATAAGACAGTTTTAAACACGTTTCTAGAGATTGAAATCACAGGTGCTTCTTGGCAGAAATATTTGTTATTTGGTTTATTTCATCCCTCTGGTATTACAAATGGGACATTCCCTATCAATTAGAGATTTTGTGGAATCAATAGGAATCTCCAAAGCCAGTAATCCATTAATAAAAGAAGCAGAATGAATCAGATGAAATAGATATTAATTATGTATGCAAACTTGGAATAACAAACTTGAATGATTTGTATGTGCAAATCAATGGACACTTGTTTTAAAGAATGTTAAATTGGTCCTCTTTGATTTTAAAATAAGGTTATATCCCAACAAAAATCTTATTTATATATATTGGGCACATCAGAAAATATTTAATGATTAAACTTTCCACAAATTTATGTAATCTGTCAGTATAAGTGCTACAGTTTTCTCTGAAATTCAGTGTTCTTAAAATGACTTTAGATTTATTATTGCATGTCAAAATGCATAAGTTCTTCTGACTATATTGCTAATGTTTAGCATCAATCAAGACATAAAGAATTGAAGACTTTATGCATCAGACCAATTGAATTATTGTACAATACAGAAACATAAATCTTTACCTGATTAATAGTTGATTGTTGTTGTTTTATTTTACAATCCATTGTTTACATTCTCTCTCTCACACACACACAAAGGCTGAGTGTGATTGTACGTGGGCATATATATTTGTGTGTGTATATCTAGTTTTATTTTGAAAAACTAAAGTGTTTTTAAAAGTTACTATAATTTTCAGGTTTTTTTAATATTCAGAAATACTGTATTACAAGGAATATAGCAAATCCAGAAGGACAAAACATTCTTGAACATAGACATCGAAAGCAAATCTTTTATAACCATGACAAAGGTGAATTCACAAAACATGTTGAACCGTATTTGTTTAAATTTGATTTATTGAATAAGTCAAAATTGGCTGGATTTATATGATTATAAATTATAAATCCTGATGCCAACATTCTGAATTTACAAACCACAATGCCTAAGTGACTGAACACAGTATTGATATGAATTTGACAGTGGAGTTCAGTAAAGAAAAGGGATGCTATATGATTTAAGGGACTGAGAGCTAAGCTATGTTGAGTAAATGGTCATCTTTTGAATAACTGCTGATTACAAAAGGCATATCCTGAGATCTGCTCATTGCTCTTTGTGAGTGATTGTGTAATTTATCCATGCTGAGCAAATAAAAAGGCAGAGGGGGTGAACAGAGAGAATAAATGGCAGTTTGAAGAGGGAGTTCAAGGAAGAGGTCCCAAACAAATTTCCTCTTTAGGTTGACAAAGTATACTTGGCTAACCTGAAAAACATGAGAAAGAAACATGAAAAAATAAAAAGCTTTTGTACTGACTCTGATTTAAGAAACATAAGTAAATATGAATGGTCATAACCTGTGATGTGTATAGTATGGTTTTGTTTGTGCCTGAAAACAAATGCATGCTAGAAAAGGTAAAATTAAGAGGCTTGGAGAACCAAGAGGCCACACTTCGTTTCTTAAGAGGTGGACACATTTATTAGACTGAATAAACAAATCACTTCAGTAAGAGCTGATCAAAAAGCTGCCTTTGAAAAGGAAAAAGTCTCACAAAGAAGCAAAGCCAATGATTGAGAGTGAAAGCCGGAAATAAGAGATAGAAAATATTCTCTAGCACAAAAACAAAGAATTTGCTTTCAGTCCTATACTGAAGAAAATGGATTTAGTTCTGATATGAAAGAACAAAAGACTGGGCTAAACAGACAATGAGAGGTTGTTTTGAAAAATAGAGGGAATGGAATTAATATTTTTAGTAAGACCAATATGACAATTCTTTAAAGGCTGATTGATTGGTTATGTGCCATGAAGTCATTTTTACTTCTATGGATCACATAACTGTAGATAGATTTGGTCTATGATAATCTATCTCTAACCAATTCTTTCAAATCTCCCAATGATGCACCCACTGGCACCATAACTGAGTATATCCATCTTGCTGCTGATTGTCCTTCTCATTCCCTCCATCTTTTCCAGCATTAGAGTCTTCTCCATTATATCTTCCTTTCTTTACTAAGAGTTGAAGCCTATCCCAGGGGTGGGATTCAAATTTTTTAACAACCGGTTCTGTGGGCATGGCTTAGTTGGTGGGCATGGCTTGGTGGTCATGTTATTGGCTGGGCGTGTCCAACTCAATATCACTCATATTGAGGCACGTTTCTCCTCGCCTGGCCTCTCATGAATGTGGGGATGCTGCAAAAGTCGTAAGTGTGAAAAATGGTCATAAGTCATTTTTTTCAGTGCCATTGTAACTTTGAATGGTCACTCCACACAAGCAAGGTACCAGCAAAGGAGGGGAAATAACTCCAGAGAAGTTCCAGAGACAGGAAGTCTAGTCCTGCCAAGAATGTAATAAGGGTTAACGGAGAGGCAATTACTGCCTTCCTTACAGGATTAGGCCAGTAATTTCTTCTAACAACCAGTTCTCCGAGCTTGTTAGAATGTTAACAACCGGTTCTAGAGAATCAGTGCGAACTGGTAGAATCCCACCCTGGCCTATCCTCTATTTCTCATATTTTGATTTTTAATAAATGGTCCGTAAAGTTTGTCAACAATAATGGTCCCTAAAGTTTGTCAACATTGTTTCTGATTTTGAGTCATGTAATAGCCCCCTGATTAATTATTCTGTTATCTTGCTGTAATAGTTCTGTATAGCTTCCTTTCTAAAATTTCAAACTATGAAGTAATGCAGTCACAAAGCATAGGACTGAGTAAGAAAAGTCTAGGTGAGACTTAGTAGCTTATTCTTTTATCCTCCAGAGACAGTATTTTCTTTGAGCCAGTAGATCTGCTCAGTCCCAACTATTTCTGTTGAAGAAACAAGATAAGAGGATTGACACTTTTGAAATTTGGTATTGGAGAAGACTCCTGAGTATACAGTGCACTGCCAAGAAAACAAACAAATGGATCATCGAACGATATAGCTCAGGAGAAAATGTTCTAATGTTTGTTAACAATGTCTTGTGAAAAAAATTATTTGGAAATATTGTCGAGAGTTTCTGGGTTAAAAATAAGGAAGAATGAATAAAAGTAGCACTGTTGTTGGTTTCCCCTGCCTACCAAGAAGTTGTGGATGATGTTTTCCAAGAGCTAACTGTAGATTTTTTGAAAAGAGGTAAAGTAATAATGATAAAGATGTTACTTACCGTAAAATTTTCTTTTCTTTTTTTCAAAATAATATTTTTATTGGTTTTTAAAACAAACATAAACAAACAAAACATAAAAACATCAAGTCATCTTCCATATATATATACATACAGTGTGCCTGTTGGTTTACAAATTGTTTTGTGCTTCCATTTCATAGTCTTCAATTATAATTACATTGTATATAATCTCGTATTTTCAATCAAATATTAAATACATTATCATTATTAATCAATCATTTGACTATACTTTTATTCATTCATGTTTTACAAAATGATCATATTTTACTTAATTTGTTTTATGACAATTCATATTATCATCCCAGATCTATCCTAGAATTATTTTGTACATATAATAAGAAAAAATACATCTTTATATATTTATTATTTTCTAAAAGTCTACATATTTCATTACTATATTTTATTGTCTAACCATTGATAGAATAGATCCCAAATTTTATAAAATTGTTTATCATCTTGTTCTCTAATTTCAAATGTCAATCTACTCATTTCAGCACATTCCAATATTTTCTTAATGATTTCCTCCTGTGATGGTATTTTCTCATTTTTCCAGTTTTTAGCAAATACAATCCTAGCTGCTGTTAATACATTTACAATCAGGTATTTCATGTCTTTACTATATATTTCAGGTAAAATTCCCAATAAAAATATCTCTGGTTTCAAATCTATATGTTTTTTTTTGTCATTTTTTTCCAACCACGTGTGGATTTTAGTCTAGTATTTTTTAGCATCCGCACAAGTCCACCACATATGGTAATATGAGCCAGGTGTCTGATGACATTTCCAACATTTTTCAGATTTATTCTTGAACATTCTTGCTATTCTTGTCAGGGAAAAATGCCACCTGTAAAACATCTTATACAAATTTTCTTTATATGCTGTTGACATTGTCATTTTATAATTTTGAGACCACAATTTTTGCCATTTCTCTAGATCAATCCCATATCCAAAATTCTTCCCCCAAGCAATCATAGTTTCTTTAACTTGTTCTTCTTCTAGTTTAGTTTCTAATAAATATCCATACAATTTTTAATCACCTTTTCATCAGTACCTGTCAAAATCTTATCTAAGTCAGTCAGTTTATCATAGAAACCTTTTCTTTTAGAATCTTTATCATACCTTGAATGTATTTGCGCATATGAAAACCAATTCATCTTTATACCTTGTTCCTCTAGTTTTTGTATAGATTTAAGTTCACCCTTTTCATTCAATATTTCACCATATCTAACTTTTTGTTCCTTTTTGTATATTATAGGATAAGAAAATGCTTCAATAGTCAATAGCCAGACTGGAATTTTCAAATAACATTGTCTTTTAATCTTTTCCCAGTTTAACCACAGAGACTCCCGTATATAATGTCTTCTAAAATACCCCTGTGTTTTAGTTCCTTTATACCATAGAAAAGCATGCCACCCCAACAACAGATCATGTCCTTCTAATGTCAACAATCTAGTATTTCTTAATGTTATCCATTCCTTAACCCACATCAAATTTGTAGCTTGGTAATACAACTCCCAATTAGGCAAACCAAATCCTTCTCTTATTCTAGCATCTTGCAAAAGTTTTAACTTTATTCTCGCTTTCTTACCTTGCCATATATATTTCAACACAATTTTATTTAAATCTTCAAAGTAGTCTTTTCCAAGCCTCATTGGAATTGTTTGAAACAAATATAAAATTCTGGGTAATATATTCATCTTGATTGTTGATACTCTCCCTATTAATGACAGTTGTAAATTTTCCCATTTCACCAAATCTAGCATAATCTGCTGTTTAAGTTTGATATAATTATTCTCTTTTAGTGTACTGCATCTTGCTGTCAAGTATATCCCCAAGTACTTGATCTTATTCGTAACCTGAATTTTCAATAGGTCTGCCCGTTCTTCCTTTTGTCTTGATAGCATATTCTTTGTCAAGATCTTTGTCTTATTTTATTTATTTTCAAACCAGCCACCTTTCCATATGTCTCAATCTTTTCTATCAATTTTGATGCTGTTTCTGGTGGGTCTTTTAAGATGAAAACCAGATCATCTACAAATGCTTGCAACTTAAATTCTTCCTTTTTAATTTTCATCTCTTTTATATTCTTTTCATCTTTAATATTTCTATTTACCACTTCCAAAGTTAACACAAACAACAAAGGTGATAGTGGGCACCCTTGTCTTGTTCCTTTTCTTATATCGATAGAGTCTGTCAGTTCTCCCTCTATCATTACCTTTGCCATTTGCTTATGATATATAGCTTCTATTGCTTGAATAAATTTTCTAGCAAAGCCCATCTGTTCCAGCAGTAATAACATGCATCGCCAATTCACATTATCAAATGCCTTCTGTGCATCTAGAAATATCAGAGCCATTTGTTTTTCAGGATGTGCCTCGTGGTATTCCAAAGTGTCCAAGATTACTCTCATATTGTCTTTAATTTGTCTCTTTGGCAGAAATCCATTTTGATCAGGATGGATAAAATTATTTAAATATTTTTAAGTCTTTCTGCCAATATTGAAGCAAAAATTTTATAATCTGCATTTAGTAGGGAAATAGATCTATAGTTCTTGATTTGTAATGGATCGGTCTCCTCTTTTGGAACAAGTGTGATATAAGCTTCTGACCATGATTTAGGTATCTTCTTCTTTAACGTAACTTCATTCAAAACTTCTAGCAATGGAAAATTCAATGATTCTTGTAATGTTTTGTAAAATTCTGCCGGAAGTCCATCTGGGCCTGGTGCCTTTCCATTATTTTGCTTCTTGAGTGCTTCAGTTAACTCCATCATCGTTATATTGCTTTCTAACATTGTTTCAATCTCTTTAGGTATCTGGGGTAAATTAGCATTCTGTAAATACTGTTTAACTCTTTCCTCATCAATATTCTCTTGTGTGTATAGTTTCCCATAATAGTCTCGAATGATTTCCTTCTTCTCTTTACTACCATAGCAAACTTGGCCTTGGTCATCTATTAATTGCAATATTTTCCTTGATTCTTTCTCCTTTCTCAATTTATATGCTAACCATCTACCTGGTTTATTTGCATCTTCTTATTTGCATCTGTTTAGCACCTCTAATTTTTTGTGCTAATTCTTCTTTTTCTATTAGACCCATTTTATGTTTGGTTATGTCCATTTTTAACTTAATGTCCTTTTTCTGTGGCATTTTCTGTAGCTCTTTTTCAAGTCCTTTATACTCATCATCTAATGCCTTAGAGGCTAATCTTTTCATGGTATTTCTTTTCCTTGTATAGTCTATTATCAAGCCTCTGGCATATGCCTTCATTGTATCCCATACATTCTGGATTGATGTATCTTCTTTTTTTGTTTTCTCTAAAGAAAAAAGCCAGTTCTTTCTCCATCCACTGTGTGAAGTCTTTTTCCTTTAAAATAGTATTATTTAACGTCCATCTAGATCTTCTTTGTCCTTTCCATTTAATTGTCATTGGATTGTGATCTTCCCAAGTACTCGTTTCAATATTTATTTCTTGAATATTAGTTAACAATTCTGTTGACATCCATATCATAGCTATTCTGGACCATGATAAATGTCTTATTTGAGTAGAAGGTATATTGTTTAGTTTTAGCATTTCTTTCTCTCCATGTATCTTTTAGATTTATTTCATCTACCATTTTAAAAAAGGATTTAGGGAGAGTCTTTCTATTTTGTTTTATTGTTTTCTGTGCTATATAGTCCAGTTTATTGTCTACAATTCCATTAAAATCTCCCATCATAACTATATTAGCATAGTCCAGTTCAATTATTTTCATATGTAATTTTTTATAGAATTCTTCTTGATTGTCATTCGGGGCATAGATTGCAATCAGGAGTGTTTTTGTGTTATTGTCCATTATTTCCACCATTAATATTCTTCCGTCGTCATCAGTATAAATCAATTTCGCTGGGATGGTCTCTTTAATATATAAAACCACTCCTCTTTTCTTACATTGTATCAAGGAAGTAAATATTTTCCCTAATTTTGGCTGTAGCAATAATTGTTCATATTGTGGGAATTTCTGGTTTGTCGGCTTTGCGAGCGGTAGGGATTCGCTAAGCTGCACGATCCCTGCCGCGCTAGCCGTTTTTGGGGCTCCGATCCGGACGGGTACGGAGCTAGGCTGCCCTGCAGGGGCAGCTGAAGGTAGGGGGGATCCGGAGAGGGGTTTGGGGGTGTTGCAGGCCCCCTCCCCGGCCGGCAGAACCCCCTTTTCCCAGGACGGTGCAGCGGCGGTCCGTAATGGCCGCCACAAAGAAGCTGGCAGCCGGGTAAGAATGCGCAGGAGGAAGTGGAGAAAGTGTTTGATAGGAGAAAGTTTTTCTTGGTTCCTAGGACTCTAAGACATATTTAACAAAATTCCTGAAAAGTATGACTTTCTGAATGATACCTTCGAGAAGAGGAAAAAAGCGGCAGTTTGATGGTGCTGAAGGGAGAGCTTACCCTCTTTTCCTACGGAATAAAAAGTGAATATTAAGAAACCTATTTTTTTTAGGTGAAAACTGGCTTTGAGCGATGAGTGGGAAAAGAGAGGACTAAAAAAAAATATTTGTATGCTAAGACTTTGTTGGAGGAGATGCCTTAAGGATTGAAAGACTAAAATATATTGCAATAAGATTTTAAGAAACAGATTTGGACTTTCTTTTTCTCTGATTGATACTACCCTAGGAGGAGAAAGTGAGAACTCTGCTTTGGTTGGGACTGATTGATAACTTTGGGACTGTTTTATTTTTTCTTTGGAATATTCTGGTTGTTGTAAGAAGAAAAAAGGGGAAAAGAAAAGAAAAGATTTATAATGGCTCTTTCTATTGAGGAACTGAGAAAAGATTATGAACAAGCAAAAAAAAATGGTAAAGCTGGTTTGAAAGAAGCCTTCCTTTTTTTAGAAATGGCGCTTATTAACTATCAACAAACATTACAACAGATGAAGACAGCAGAAGAAGAAGAAGGAGAGGAAGCCATCTTTAATAAATCTCAGAACTCGACCAAGAAAGAAGGAAGAGGGAAAGGAAGAGAAATAAAGGACTTAAGATTTAAAAAAAACATTTAAGAAAGGGAAAAATAAGGTGCAAAATCAATATAAGGATAGTAAACAAAAGGGAAAAGGAATACGGCAGAGAAGGGAAGCCAGTAAGGCAGAGGCTAGAAGAAGGGCGGTAGAAAGGTTTGTTGGGAGAAGAAAGAAAGGGAAAAGGTGGAGAAAAGCTACAAAGTTTTGAAATTAAATGGGAAAAAAGGAATCTTTTTTAGGGATAAAGGATAAAGTATAATTTCTTCAAAGAGATTTTGCAAGGTACATAAGATGATATTGTAGTATTGTATTAGAAATAGAAAACTTAAATGGCTTAAGAGTTGATAAGAGATTAAAATGTTGAAATGTTAATAATGATTGGTTTTAAAATTTAATAATATGAGGGGAGGTTTAGAATATTGAGTTTTAATTAAAGAGTTTAATAAGATTATGGTATTGATGTTATTATAAAATTTTTATTATAGTATTTGTTTTTAATATTTAGATCTATTGTTTAACTATGTATTTAATTATTCTGGATGTATTATTCAGATAGAATGTACCAAGCAAAATCGGATTGGGTATTGGGTGGTATTTTAAAGATTAACTTGATTAATTTAGTGGGGAGATAGAAAGACATCATACTCTGATTAGTGATTTCAGGAGAAATTTCTTTTTTTAATAAGGAATGAGACAAAGGTACAATAAAGAATGGACAAAATATACAAATATAATGACTCAAATTAAGATGATTAATTAAGATAGAATTAAGAAGAGTGAAATATGTGGAGAAGTTAATATAGAAGACTTAGAATGGTAAATAAAATAAGTAATGATATGTAAGATGAGCATGAATACAGTTGAAGTCCATGAAGAGAGAGATACCTGGGTCCAAGTTACTTTCCAAAAAGATTTTTTTTTTTGTTTTGTGTGTTGTGTATATATGTTTTTTTTTGGGGGGGGGAGAATTAATAAAACCTTGCAGAAATATAGAATGAGAATAATGGTAATTAAGTCAGAAAGAAATAGATGAAATAATAATAATAAAATTGAATAAGAGTAAAGAGAAATAAAGAGAAATTGGATAAGAGGTTTTTGTATGTTTATATGGAAATGGTTTAAAACAGAATTATAGTTCATCTGACTTGTTAAATTTATAATGGAAAAAGGTTTAAATATGTAATGGATAATGATGACTTGTGTGTTTTGAAAATTAATAAAACTTGTTTAAAAAAAAAATTTCATATTGTTTTTTAATATGTACTTCTTGTAGGCAGATTATATCAAATTTTAATTTCTCTAATTTATGAAAGGTTTTCCTTCTTTTAATGGCTGAGTTAAGTTCATTTATATTAATTATAATCAATTTTTTCTCTTCCATGGTTATATTTTGTAGTTAGGTTTGACAGCTCTCGTGGATCTTGGTTCACGTTGTTCTTTGGCTTCCTCCTTTCCACTTACCTACTGCACCTTCTTCTTTTTCAGTCGTCATTTGGCGGTCCTCTTGGAATTCAATTAGTGACATTTCTTTTTCTGCCTCTTCCTCCCCTCTGAAAAATTCTGTGTAAAATGATTCAGCTTTCTCAATTGAGCCAATTTTATATCTCTGTTCTTGCCATGTGAACATTAAACCTTCTGGAATCAGCCATCTATAATTCACCTCTTTTTAAAGTAGCAATTTGGTCAAGAATCGGTATTCTCTTCTCATCTCTGTCACTCTTCTGGGTATTTGTTTCAAGACCACAATCTCCTTATCTTTGTATTTCAATGTTTTCTCTCTTGCCACTTGCAATATTTGCATTTTAATGGCTTTCTTTGTAAATCTGATGTGAACTTCTCTTGGTAAGCTATTTCTCATTGCATATCTTGTGAAGACTTGATAAACCTCATCTATTCCATCCATCATCTTCTCTTCAGTTATTTCCAAAGCTTCAGCCAATATTTCTATCATTATCTTAGCTAGATTTTGTCCTTTTTCTTCCTCTATGTTTTGAAATCTAAGATAAAATTCTGATCTGTCCATCTCCCATCTCAGCATACCACTTTTATCTTGTTCAACCACTGTTAATCTGTTATCAATGTCTCCAATCTTCTTGTCTCTTTGTTTATCTTCTTCTTCAATTTTTTTGGAGTCTCTCATCATACTTCATCATCATTTGTTGGATATTCTCCACATTTTCATCGGTTTTCCCTGTCCTTTGTTCAATGTTCTCTATTCTCTTTTCAATATTCTCTGATCTTGTTTGAATATTTTGAATTCCTTGCATAATCATCTGCAGGGTCACTTTTTCTTTTTCTTTTTCTTGCCTTAACATTGTATGTATTGAACGTTGTCCTCCAGATGGTGGAGAGGAAGAAGTAGAAGTTGAGGGACCAGGAGCTGTTAATTTCCTACTCATTTTGAGCAATTCAAAATCTTCAGGTTCTTCTAGACCTTAATCCAATTGTAAAATAACCAATTGCAGTTCCAAATAAAAAATAGTAGGAAAAAATAAGCCAAATAGTAATAATAATAAAAAAAGAAAAAAAAATTTCTTCAGGTTCTTGTATACCTTAATCCAATCGGTTGGTTAGATAACAGTAAAAATTCAAAAATGAAAGAAAAGACCATAAAGACACACAGAAAAGAAAAAGTTGTAAAATCCTAAAAGGTGAAAAAGTGAAGAATAAAAAGCTAAAAAAAGAAAGAAAAAATTCTTCAGGTTCTTCAACACCTTAATCCAATTAGGAGGTCTCAAATATAAAAAGATGCATAAAAATAAACCAGAAAAGAATAGATAAAAAGAAGAGAAAAAACCCAGTCCAGTTTCAAAATATAAAATCATGTGTAGAAAATCCAGCAATGAGAAAAAAATAATAATATTACTTTGACATTCCTGTTTAAAATTGCTGCTTAATCATTTCTGTCAAAACTTTTACATATTCTTTCTTTTCCTTAGGATGTCCTTTCAAATCATAAAATAAAGAAAAAGTTCTCACCAAACTGGCACACTGTCTCTTTCCATTCTCTTTCATTTCGGAGCTGTCCCAACTTTAACAGCTTTAATGGCTGCCTCTTTGCCGCTGGCAAAAAGAGCTTCTCCTGGATCTACCAGGGACTTTGCGGTGTCCCTGGGATCAACAGGATGTGCTCTTTACATGCACTGTCTCTTCGGGACAGTTTAGATCCATTTGGACCGTCCAGGAGCAAAGATATCGGCAGCGATCTCAGACCTCCAAGATCGCATGCCGTATCGTCGCGATGCCAACTCTGCCCTCCAACCGTAAAATTTTCAAGATAAAGAAATCATCCCCAAAACAAAGTATACTAAAAATGGTCAATTTAAAAAATTCTAATCTATTTCACTGACAGCTTTCTTTTTCAGAAAGTGAAGGAAGATATAAAAGAATCAGGTTTCTAGTCAATTGGGAAGACTTAATACCCAAAATAGAAGGAGTGTGAATTTGCGAAGAAAATTATTATTTAATGCTGACATTCTTAACACAGGTAGTCCTAAATCATTCGTTTAGTGACTGAAGTTACAACTGCACAGAAAAAAGCGACTTATGACTGTTTTTCACACTTAAGCAGCATCCCCATGATCAAAATTTGTCACATGATCAAAATTTGGATGCTTGTGAGGATGTGCTTGTGAACATGCTTGAGCCACTGCGACCATGCATGCTCTCTAGTGAGCATGGCGGTGCGCATGGTCGCAGCGGCTCAATGGTCCCGACGACTGTTCTTCTTTTGTGTTTTTACTTCCATGTTCCTGCATTTTACTCCATCCTGCAACGGACTAACGTACTGTCGAGAAGACCTGATAAGTATAGGACAGCAACTGAAAACTGAAGTCACCTATGCTTATACAGAATCCCACAATATCCCATTGGAGCTAGCAAAATCTCTGGGAGCTCCATGGATTGTTTTCGGATTAAGCAAGCATAGAAGATGGTGTAGGGAGAGAAACAGAAGTGGGGATGTAGAGCGGGTCTGCTAGCTCAATTGAGGAAGAGATCGCAGAACCCATTATCATCTATGTTCCTCACAAACGCCAGATCCCTCGTAAACAAAGTGGATGAACTACAGCTGCAGATCTCCCACAATCACACAATTCGTGAGTGCTGTCTGCTAATCGTCACAGAATCCTGGCTGCACCTGCAAATCCCTGATGCTACAATGGAGCTAGCGGACTGGACCTTGCACTGTCAAGACCGCAATATATCCTCCGGTAAGAGAAGCGGAGGGGGCCTAATTATTTATGTACGTAAAGACTGGTGCACAAACAGCAAAACAACAACCAGCAATTGCTCACCAAATTTAGAGGCCATGACTGTTCAGTGTAGACCATTTTATCTGCCATGGGAACTAACAGTAGTTCCCATCACTGCTGTATATTTACCTCCAGATGCTAATGTTAGCATGGCGCTCAGTCACCTTCAAGACATAATTAGCATGCAACAGGGAGTTCATCCTGAGCGCGTTCACATCATTGCTGGGGATTTCAACAGAGCATGCCTAAAAACTGTGCTCCCCAAACTTTACCAACATTATTAAGTGCCCAATCAGGGGAAAAAACACACTTGATCTTGTGTACTCAGATATTAAGCATGCTTATAGAGCAAAACCTCTTCCCCATTTAGGACAATCAGATCATTTCACCCTGCTTTTATTACCAGCCTATACTTCCCTTAGGAAGAGAACAAAACCTAGCAGTCAAACTATTAGATGCTTGCCTGAAAATGCCCTCTCCCAGCTTCAGGACTGTTTTGTCCGCACAGATTGGAGCATCTTCAAACAACAGGACTTCGAGTTATACACAGAGACTGTGCTTTTCTACATGAAGACCTGTGTAGAATATGTCACTGTGGACAAATGCATACGGACCTTCCCAAACAGGAAACCCTGGATGACCAGCAAAGTCCAGACTCTGATCAGGGCCCGTGACCTGGCTTTTAGAGCAGGTGACACCTCACAGTACAGCACTGCTAGAGCTGAGCTGAGAAGGGGCATCAAACATGCTAAGGAGATTTATAGGAGGAAGGTCGAAGGCCACTTTACTGACAGTGACCCACGGCAGATGTGGAGGGGGATATGACCAACTATAAAGGCCAGGGTCCAACAAACAGTGAAAGCAGTAGCGCTCTGGCAGAGGAGCTAAACAGCTTTTTCGCACGCTTTGAGACGACAAAGAACCTGGACATACTGCCTCACAGTGGACCATGACACTGCACCTCTCTCTCGTCAGGTGCATGAGGTGAGAAAAACACTGAGAGCAGTAAATACCAGGAAAGCTGCGGGGCCTGATGGCATTCCTGGTGCAGTAGTAAAAGTATGTGCTGACCAGTTGGCAGAAATACTTACAGAGCTGTTCAATCTATCTTTAACACATGCCATCATTCCACAATGCCTGAAGGCTGCAACCATCATCCCCATTCCCAAAAAAACAAATATAAACACTCTCAATGACTATAGGCCCATAGCGTTAACAAGCTCCATTATGAAGGTTTTTGAGCGACTAGTTTCACAGCACATCAGAGACTGCCTCCCACCCTCCTTTGATCAACATCAGTGTGCTTATAGAGCAAACCAATCTACTGAGGATGCTGTGGCCATCACACTTCATAGAGTGCTAAGTCATCTGGAGAACAAACAGAGCTATGTGAGGATGCTCTTTGTGGACTACAGCTCTGCGTTTAACACTATCATCCCAGATATACTAGTAACCAAACTGTATAATCTGCAGGTCCCCACCCCCATGTGCTCCTGGATTAAGAACTTTTTCACAAACAGACCACAGTCTGTTAGACTTGGCCCCCACCTTTCTTCCACTATTACACTCAGTACTGGTTCCCCCCAGGGTTGTGTCCTGAGCCCCCTGCTATACGCCTTATACACCTTTGATTGCTCACCAAGCCATGCAACAAATACTATCATAAAGTTTGCGGACGGCACAACCATGATTGGTCTCATCTCTGGAGAGGATGAGACGGCATATAGGCAGAAGTAGAGAACCTGTCTGTCTGGTGTTCACAGAACAATCTGTCACTGAATGTCCATAAAACCAAAGAACTGATTATGGACTTCAGGAAACATGGACAGGACCACGCCCCACTCATCATCAGAGAATGAGTGGAAACTGTCCCTATGATCAGTTTCCTTGGCATCCATATTTCAGCTGATATCTCCTGGTCCCATAACACTAGGGCCATAGTGAAGAAGGCTCAGCAGTGGCTGCACTTCCTGCGGGTTCTCAGGAAAAACAATCTGGATAAGAAGCTGTTGCTGGCTTTCTATAAAGCCTCTGTGGAGAGCACTCTGACATACTGTCTGGGTGTGTGGTATGCAGGTTCCACAGTTGAGGACAGGAAAACAGTACAGAGGGTGATAAATACAGCTCAAAAGATCATTGGTTGCCCTCTGCCCCCCCTGGAAGACTTAGCCAGGTCCCGCTGCCAAAGCAGAATCAAGGCCATCATAGAAGACCCCTCACACCCTGGCAATTATCTTTTTAACCTGTTGCCGTCTGGATGGCGCTTTAGGTCAATAAAATCCCACACCACGAGACTAACAAATAGTTTCTTTCCCTGGGCCATCCGAACCGCAAATAAACACAGTCACTACCTTATTAAGAATACCTTATTCAGATGTATAATAACATATTACAGTACAATCCATCTCTTATGTATTATACTCGGCAAAGTGTCACAGTCAGTGTTGGATGTATATTTGTGTATATTATATTGTAGATATTGCACTCTCTAATTGCAAATAGAGATGTGGGTACTCTTTTTCTTATCTTCATTTTTAAGTGCTCTGGTTTTATTGTATTGCGAATAGTTGCTGGGGTGCATCCACAGTTTCGTTGTACTTTTCTTTTTTA
The DNA here is from genome assembly GCF_049901735.1 of Notechis scutatus. NCBI lineage: Eukaryota > Metazoa > Chordata > Lepidosauria > Squamata > Elapidae > Notechis > Notechis scutatus. Next base: position 166,465,963 of record NC_142009.1, on the reverse strand, counting down.
ATAAAGTTTTATTTGGGTTTTCACACATACAAAATACAAGTAAAACATCTTTTTTGAAAATAGCATGGTCCTGGGTTGAACTTCTTTATACAGACACAAAACTCAATTTCATGCTCCTTTTTGTATTCTATTCCATATCTTATACTATTTTACATTTTCTATATAGTTTTTCCCCTCTTTTAATTTTCTCAATTTTATTTTGATTATCTCATCTCAATTCAAATCATTATATTTATACTTCGGTCTGTTCTGTTTCAATTTCATATTATCTTTTCTCATTAAACAAATTTTCTCCTGTAGTTACTAATTGGAGTATGACACCTTTATATCTTTTAATTACATCCATTCAACTCTTATTTAAACTTCAATATATACCTTAAGGTTATGACTTTCAATATAATACATAATACATAACTTCCAATAGAATTCTGCTTGGTACATTCTTATAATACACACTATATTCTTAAAAAAAAAGATTGTAAATATATGTAATTATAAATCCTCATTCCATTCCAGTTCAGTTCTATCATTAATAATCATTAAAATCTTAACATCTTTAACACTTATTTTCAATTAAATATCATACTTCCTTAAAAACACATATAATCTCCATAATTAATTTTTCCCTTATTTCTCTTCATATACGTTTTATAAATCATTAAATATACCTTTTATTACATTTATTTATTGACAAACATTCCACTGAATTACGATAGCTATTTTATCAGACATTTTAATCATACATTGTTTCATATTTTCTAAAATTATTTCTGTTTCTAATATAATCATACTATCTTACGTACCTTTGCAGAATCCCCTTTTCCATTAAATTTTCACCCCTTATCTCTAAATAGACCCTGTTTCTCTATATTTTGTTTCTGTCCTTTATGACTTCTTTTCCTTTCTTTCTTCCCTCTCATCTTCTCCCTCCCCTTTTTACCCCCTTGTCTCTCTACTTCTAATTCTCTCTTCTGCATTTCCCTCTTCTGTGCTTTCTGATTTTATACTTATTTTTCACTTTTTTTGGGGGGGGGGGGTTGTTTATTCCCAATCTTATACTTTCCATTCTCTTTCCCCCCCTTTCCTTTTTCCCCCCGATCTAAGATTACTTGTTCATTAAAGATGGCTTCTTCTTTGTCGCAATCTTCTTGTTCTGCAGGCATTTTTTGTTGTTTCTCATAATTCCAAATCTCCATTTCTAAAAACTGAAATACAAAGCCAAAAGAACCTCTCCCTTCTTGTGCATCTTCTTTGTACTTTTTAAGTTCCATTTTCAGTTCTTCTAAAAGTGGAGCCATTTTAAACAGTTTTAAACAACCACCCGATTGATTTTAGTCATTCAAAACAATAACCAAGAATCCAGAAATCATCAAGTAATCCAGATAGTCCTGAGCTATATCTTCTTATTTCTTTTTTGACTTTCTCTTCCTGGGGTTTTTGTTGTGATATTTCAGTTAGAATGTATCTTTTGGAAGTCTTGTTGAGATTTTGCTGTAAGTTCTTTTTTAATTCCAGGCACTCTCCTCCCTTCCAGATCCTGCCCTTTTATTCTTTTCCTCTTCTTTCCTGTTTTCAAAAGCTTTTAATTATCCAGAAATCTTTATTATCCCTTTGACTTTTTATTTTCAGCATTAAATGCCTATTGATGTCAAAGTGGATTTTTTTTCCCAATTTCTTACTTAAGTCTCTTAGCTGTCAGTATAGGAAAAGGAGGAAAAAACCCCAAATCTTTTCCCTTTTCTTTCTCCTTCGCAGCTTAAAAATCTTCTTAGGGAACAATGTTATTGTTTTTTTAATAGTTTCAATTCCAGGGTACCTTATTTGTTGCTTTTGCAGTTTAACCCGGTCAACCAAAACTTTCTCTTCTTATCTTCCTCCTGCACATTCTTTTCCAGTCGAGTTCTTCTTTGAGGTGGCCATTTCTGACCACTGCTGCAACCGCCTTCGGGAAAGGGAGTCATGGCCAGCTGAGGAGGAGAGATGCGGCTCTCCTCAACCCTCCTGGCAGTCTCCCCCCTCTTCACCACCTCTACAGGGTGGCTTAGCCCCGAAACCAGCTGGCTCGGGGCGCGCCAGCAGTGAGCACGGATCGAAGCCTCGCAGAGACGAGGTTTCGGTCTGTCGCTGAAGAAGCTCAAACTGTAAGTCAGTTTCGTTGTACTTGTACAATGACAATAAAGTAGTTCTTCTTCTTCTTCTTCTTCTTCTTCTTCTTCTTCTTCTTCTTCTTCTTCTTCTTCTTCTTCTTCTTCTTCTTCTTCTTCTTCTTCCTCTTCCTCTTCCTCTTCTCTTCTTCTTCTTCTTCTTCTTCTTCTTCTTCTTCTTCTTCTTCTTCTTCTTCTTCTTCTTCTTCTTCTTCTTCTTCTTGGCAGCTGGCTCATATTTATAATAATTGCAGTGTCCCTTGCAACCTTTTAATAAGCAAAGTCAATGGGGAAGCCAGTTTCACTTAACAACCCTGTTACTAGTTTAACAACTGCAGTGATTCACTTAACAATGGTGGCAAGAAAGGTCATAAAAGGGGACAAAACTCACTTAATAACTGTCTTGCTTAGCAACACCAATTTTAGATTCAACTGTTGTCATAAGTCGAGGACTACCTATATTAATGTAGGATAAAATTAACATATATATCCTGGATTTCAAAAAAGCATATTTTAATACAGTTGGAAAAATAATAAGCATGATTCCTTGACAGGAGAAACCTGTTACTGTAGTGGAAGGATGCATATTAGTAGAATCACAAACTGGTAAGAGGAGATATAATGATAGATAAGTAGAACATTTTTCTGAATATAGACAATCAATAAATGTTGAATTTCATTCCTTTTACTAATTTATCTGAAAATCCTCTATTATACAATTTAATGTGTAGTTGTTTTGATGTTTCTATAACACAACTTCAACTGGAAAATTATTATGATCAACAATTGTCATAATAATGCGACAATCTAATCCTAGATGGACTATAAATCTATACTATTGAAGCCACAATAATTAATTATGGTGGTGTCTTCATTATCTCATTTAAATAGTCCAGCAAAATTTGGAATATAGAATGATGCAGAAATTGTGCTAGGGGAAAAATTGCCTACTGTAAGTGTAAATCTTGTCTTCCAACGTACCTCACAGAGTTGTTGTGGGGAAAATTGGAGGAAAGAGTATTGCTATGTTCGTCATCTTGAGTTGTAATTTTTTTTAAAAAAGTGAGATAAATATCTAAAAAAAATACTGACATTAAGGGCAGGAATTTGGAATGTGGGAAATCTGTTATATAAAACCTGCTCTGACTTTTCAGAGAAGAAACTTAGTAAAAGTATATACATACACAAAAGTCAGAAAAGAGAATAAAGAAATAACTATTTTTTGCAATACTGAAATGGCATGCTTGTAAATTTGCTGCAGGGCACAAAGATCATTCCATTAAATTTGCCAGAAACCATTTAGCAGAGGTCCATATCATCCTGGCCATTAGAGCAAAACATCATAAAGGAGTTAAAAACATATTTAAAAGCCCTTCTTCTAGGATGTGTGAATATGCGAAGAAAATTGTAAGATAAATCAGCTACAAATAATGAGGAAAGGATTCAAAATGCTACTAGAAGGGTCTCTTATTACTTTTGGTTAACACAACTCTTTCTTTAAGATGTAAATGTGCTGCTGTTCTTTGGTAATTTATTGAGGAGCCTATTTTATCAACAATTGGGACATTTGGGCCAGAGGTAGTATTCAACAGGTTCTGACCAGTTCTGGGGAACCGGTAGTAGAAATTTTGAGTAGTTCGGAGAACCGACAAATGCCACCTCTGACTGGAGATTTTACAGTATCCTTCCTCTGCCATGCCCATCAAGCCACACCCACAGAATTGGTAGTAAAATTTTTTGAATCCCACCACAGATTTGGGCCCATCAAAGATTACAAGCTGCAAGTCCCACTCCTATGATTTTAACATTGTCTTGATTTTTTGAAATCCAGAATATCACATTTTCTTGGCCTAAAAATGAATATTATCTGCTAGAGATGTCTGCAAAGCAAATTGAGAGGAAGAAGCAGGTTGCATAAACCAGTTGGTAATTCTAAGCATATAAAGTTAATCATGTTTTTAGGCACTGGAATGATCTTTGTGTTTTTAAAATGATTTCGATTTATTTGGCTCAGTAGATATTTAGCACCAAGACCATGGGGTACAAAGAGCACAGGTTTTGCTATTTTGATTAAGGAATTTTGTATATTTCTTCCTCTTCTGCTCATTTTTTAGCAGAAAAAGGTTGATATTTTTCTATCAGTTAACAGAAAATCTTACATGAGCATCCACTGTTACACTTTGTATGAAATATGATAGATTCTCCATCTGCCTAGGATTCAGGTAAGACTGCTAAATACTTCACTAGGCTGGTGAATGAAATGAAGCAAGTAATACCTTTGTCTTGATCATTTTCTCCCTTAAGCAAAAACCTCCCAACAACCTTGGACTGCAGCCTGAGCTTTATGAAATACCACAGTAGGTAATAGAAGCTAAAAAGAACTTTGCTTCAAAAGAATTTAACTTGCATTTTTCCTTTGGAGGCCCGTAGTATTTTTCCAAATGTTTAAAACAGGAAAATAGCTTAGAATGCTTTCAAAAGATTGAGGGAGGATATTTTAATTAGGTGGTTTAAAAAAATGTGGCTCTGAAATATAAAATGTGCTACTATAATAATTTTCAAATCATTGGATGCTACTCTATTTTCTGTCCAACCAATAAATTTCTTAGGCCTGCTGCACAAGCTGCCTTATACAAGAATAAATGCAACATACCACCATGACAAATGAATCCAAATGGAGCCCAATTTATTGCTTTTTAAAATATATCTATATCTATATATCTATATCTAGATATTGTAAGGACCAACTTATCCCCCCCTTCAAAACAAGTATAGACTCTTGAAAACTTTGTATTTCAAAAGGAATCTTTTATTGAAAAGGGGTGAAAGCAAGTCAAAATTCAAAGTAGGCTCTGCGGTCCTTCAGGGCATACAACTAGGATATAGGAAATTAGAAATCCTTCCCAACAGTCCGATGTGGATTCCACCAATCTGCAGGTGTGAAGATGTTATTGTACCAGCATCTCTGAGAAAGCAGATAAGAAAAGTTTCTCAGGCTATCTTCCGGGATTGCAATCCACATGGCCCCCTCTTCCCCTCGCATTTCTCCAAGAGGTGAGAATTTTCTGGGGTTTTGAAGTTCCAGGCAACAGTTATAAATCAGGTAAAAGGTTATGCAAAAAACAAGGCAAGAAATAGGATACCTAGGATACAAAGAGAGGAAAAGAACTAAATGTATCAAATCCAACCCCACCTTTTTTCCTCTGAAGAATGGCAGATACACGGATCAGACAGATATATAAATTGAGATAGATAGATAGATAGATAGATAGATAGATAGATAGATAGATAGATAGAGATCTATCTATATCTATCTATACCTATATCTATATCTATATCATATCTCTATCTATCTATCTATCTATCTATCTATCTATCTATCTATCTATCTATCTATCTATCTATCTATCTATCTATCTATATCTATCTATCTATCTAGACAACACATAAATCTTTTATTTAGGAAAACACCACTAGCTAAGAATGGTTGCGTCTGTGGCATAAGAAATAATTACTAATATAGATTGAATACCTTCAATAATTTATCAGTTAAACGGATCCTAAATTGTACCACCTCTTTTACACAAAAACACACACACATACACACAAGCTCTTTTATATAATTGAAAACACATAATTAGTGGTCTCACCAATAATGTCAAATTTTTTAAACACTTTCACCAAAGCATGTTACAATAAAAATTGGTTCTATTGCTGTATATATTGGCATGGAAATAAGTTTCACTGAATACAGCGCACTGGCTTCTAAATATATTTCATAGCTTTTTATATACTGCCAAGACATTATTTTTAATGTGCTGATAGCAGTAGTGGAATTCAATTTTTTTTACTACCGGTTTTGTGGGCATGGCTTGGTGGGCATGGCAGGGGAAGGATAATGTAAAATCTCCAGTCAGAAGTGGTATTTGCTGGTTCTCTGAACTACTCAAAATTTCTGCTACCAGTTCTCCAGAACTGGTCAGAACCTGCTGAATACCAACTCTGGATGATAGGTATATAGCAATTCTCCATGAATATTTTGTATCTTTCTGAGTGCCTTCAAAAAGTCACCAAAATGTGCGTACCATCATCAAGATGAGAAATCAGATTTCCAATTTCCTTAAACTTTCATGTTTACTTTTTGTTCCACTACTGTTCCTACATTTCTTCATTTTGGAAGATTTGGAAGATTTGTTTTTCTTCATTTGGAAGATTTATCATTAATTTAGAAAGTTGGAAATATACCACTGACCCAAAATTCTTTTCAGTTAGAGCTGAATATATATGACAATATATATATATATTGTCATAATATAGAGAAAGTTGGGATTTCAAAGTTGGATCCTATTGTCATAATACCCTCAGCCACTGTGCTATTAAACCAAGTGAAGATTCTCTGTATTTAAAATATTTCATATTACTTTACTAATATATTTTAGTCAAATAACAATAAGTTATATAAAAGCAGTTATGAAAATGCAATTTTCTCAATTATTAAAAATTGTGGAAAGCAAAGAATGAAATCCAGTTGGAGCTTTAATAGATTTAACAGATGAACAGAATTGGAAGGGACCTTGTAGGTCATCTAGTGCAGGGGTCGCCAACCTTTTGGAGCTCACTGCCCCAGCCATTGCTGCCCCAGGGAAAGCACAGGAAAAGAAAGCGAGCAGAAACATAGCTCTCGCTGGGGTGAAAGAGCAGAGATCAGATAAGGCATAGACAACAAAAAGCGGCACTTTTCAAAGGCGGCAGCTTCCGTCTTCTGTTGCCTGTGCCTTCCTCAATCTCAGCTCTTTTGCCCCAGCGAGAGCTATGTTTCTGCTTGCTTTTCCTGTGCCTTCCCCAGGCAGCAAATGGGGGTGGGGGTGCAGCAGAGCAGAGCGCCAAGAGGGACAAGAAAACTGATGCTCTTCTTGAAAGTCTCCAGTGATGAAGCTCCCACAACTTCCGAGGGCAAGCTGTTCCATTGGTTGATAGTTCTCACTGTCAGAAAATTTCTCCTTATTTCCAGGTTAAATCTCTCCTTGTTCAGTTTCCATCCATTATTCCTTGTCTGGCCTACAGGTGCTTTAGAAAATAGCTTGACCCCTTCCTCTCTGTGGCAGCCCCTCAAATATTGGAAGACTGCTACCATGTCTCCCCTGGTCCTTCTCTTCACTAGACTAGCCATGCCCAGTTCCTTTAACTGTTCTTCATATGTTTTAGTCTTCAGCCCCCTAATCATCCTGATTGCTCTTGTCTGCACTTTTTCTAGAGTCTCAAGATCTTTTGTATAGTGTGGTGACCAAAACTGGATTCAGTATTCTAGGTGTGGTCTTACTAAGGCTTTACTAGCAAAACTAGACATATCCTAAACCAAGAATTCCATCTTATTTTGCTGTCTGATAGTTTCCCATTCCATTAATACAGCCTATTTTATTTATTTATTCATTCATTCATTCACTTACTTACTTACTTATTGCCCACTTCCCTCGGGGATTCTGGACAGTCTATAATTTAATCAATGAAATGAAGCATTAAAAATGGAATAATTTCAAATTTAAAAAATTTAAACTATAAAACATTATAAAATTTCAAAATATACCAGCAACAATCCTTTGGGAAGATTGGTTTAGGAGGATATACAAGGAGACTTGTTTGACTCCAAACTAACAGAATGACAAACATGAGACTTTGAAGGGATTTTGGAGGTCTGCTAATCCAATCCACTGCTCAAGCAGGAGATCATATACCATTTGAGGCAATGGCTGTCCAATCTCTTTTTAAAAGCCTACAGTGATGGAGCACCCATAATTTCTGAAGGCAAGCTGTTCCAGTGGTTGAATCTCACTGTCAGGAAATTTATCCTTAGTTATAGGTTGTTTCTCTCTTTAGTTAGTTTCCATCCCTTGCTTCTTGTCTTGCCTTTTGGTGCTTTGGAAACTAGGCTGAGCCCTCTCTTATTTGTGGCAGCCCCTCAAATATTGGAATACTGCTATTATATCAGCCCTAGTCCTTATTTTCACAAAACTAGACATACTCAATTCCTGCAATTATTCTTCGTGAGGCCCCTATTCATTTTTGTTGCTCTTTTCTGCACTCTACAACTTTTTTATGATTATGGTGACAAAAACTGGATGTAGTATTCTAAGTGTGGTCTTACTAAGGCTTTATAAAGTGAAACTAATATTTCATGTGATCTTGAATCTATCCCTCTGTTAATGCAGGGGTGGGATTCTACTGGTTCTATAGAGCCCCTTATTAACTTTCCAAGCAGTTCGGAGAACTGGTAGTTACAAGAAATCTCCTTTTATTTTTTTCCACCCTTATTACATTCTTGGCAGTATGCCTAGACTTACTGTCTCCGAAGGAGATTTTTCATTCTTTCTTGATACTTTCTTAAAGTGGAAGGGTTGTTTTAAGCTTTTTACACTGCTGTTGGGAGGAAATACTCCCCTGGAAATACTTCCAGCCTGCATGTAATGATCAGCACTTTGAAAAAATAATTGAATAAGAAGCAGAGCTGTGGAAAGAAGCTTTTTAATGACAAGGAACCAAGATGAGTGACATTCAGCAAGGCTTCTTGGCTAGCTAGAAAGATTGACATTCAAATGTGAGTTTACATACCCTTTCTGAGTTTTGGTATAAAACTGGTTTTTGGTTAAGTTTAATTCTGTGCTTGGTGATGTTTAATCCTGTGTTTATTGATGAGATAATTTTCCCTATTCAGCTTTGTTTGGGAGGAAAAAGATGTAGCAACAGCTACTGTTGTGATTGAATTATTTGTATTGTGTTTGAATTTTTTCCTGCCTCATGGTTTCTTTTTCTATCTGGGGAGGGGGTCTTCCTTCTCTGCTTTAGTAGTTCCTAGCACTGTCCTTTTGGGGTGTACTTCCAAGAGGCAGGATGCAAGCTTGCCACTGTTTTTGTTACTGCTTTTTTGGGAGGCAAGTGACCTTTCCTTGAATCTGGATGATTTCCTTAGGATATCTTGTGAGGTGAGTGAAACCAGCTGGTATCTTTAAGTGGTGCAAATGGATCTAAGGATTGCTTTTCCTGACCTTAAGAGCTTACATGACCTCTCTGCTAAAGGGTTTCACTTTATGAGCAAGAGTTGGCTGCTGATAGTTATCATGCATTTTAACTGTTTTAATTCCTCAAGGTGCTCTGGCACCATGACTGATTTGTAGCTCCAGCTTGCAGGTATTTTTAATCTAATGATTGGTATTTAGGGCAGCTTTTTGCAAGCAAAGAAGCTTTTTGTATTTTTGTACAGGTAATTCTTGACTTACAACAGTTCATTTAGTGACCATTCAAAGTTACAATGGCACTGAAAAAAGTGACTTATGACCATTTTTCACATTACCGTTGCAACATCCCCACTGTCATGAGAGGCCAGGCGAGAAGAAGCACCCCTTGTCGTGAATGACATTGAGTTGGCCATGCCCACCCAGTCACATGACTACCAAGACACACCTTCCAACTAAGCCATGCTCACAGGACTGGTTGTTAAAAAATTTGAATCCCACCCTTGTGTTAATGCAACCTAGGATTGCATTGGCTTTTTTGGCTGCTTCTGCACACTGCTGGCTTATATTTAAGTGATTATATTTAAGTGATGTTATCTCAGAACCATTGTACCATATCTTTAAAAAAATCCTGGGTTACCCGGGAACTACCAGAGGTCTGGAAAAGGGCTGTTGTGGTACCCACCTTCAAAAAAGGGGGGAAAAAACAGACCCAGGAGACCAGTCAGCCTAACACCAATACCTGGGAAGATACTGGAAAAAATAATCAAAAACCAGAACTGCGAACATCTAGAAACAAATAAGTAATAAAATGGTAACTAAAAGCCAGCACAGGTTTGTTAAAAACATATCATATCAAACCATTATTTCTTTCTTTGACAAAGTGATTAAATTAGTAAACAAGTGAAATGCTGTGGAACATGGTATACTTAGACTTCAGAAAAACATTCAACAAAGTAGGCCACAACCTACTTCTTGGTAAACTAGAAAAATGTAGGATAGCATCACCACCAGATGGATTTGTAATTGGCTGACAAACCATACTCAATGAGTAGTCCTACATCTACATGGAGAGAAGTAAGCAGTGGGGTACCACAAGATTCTGCATTAAGCCCAATACTCTTCAATATCTTCATAAACAACTTGGATGAGGGAATAGAAGGGGAACTCATCAAATTTGCAGATGACAATAAGCTGGCACGAATAGCCAACACCCCAGAAAACAACCTCAAATCTAAAAAGACTCAATCCAAAAAAATCTTGAGACTTGAACCTATCCAATAACATGAAATTTAATGTGGAGAAAAGCAAAGCTTTAAACATAGGCAGGAAAAGGTACAATTAAAAACAAACTGGCTCAAAAACAGTAACTGTGAGAGGGACCTTGGAATCCTAGTGAACGGTCACTTAAACATGAGCCAGCAGTATGCAGAAGCAGCCAAAAAGCTATTACAATCCTTGGTTGTATAAACAGAAGCATAGAATCAAAATCATGTGAAGTATTAGTACCACTTTATAAATCTTTAATAAGGCCTCACTTGGAATACAGCAGAGGTGGTATTCAGCAGGTTCTGACCAGTTCTGGAGAACCGGTAGCGGAAATTTTGAGTAGTTCAGAGAACCAGCAAATGCCACCTCTGACTGGAGATTTTACAGTATCTTGCTCCTGCCACGCCCACCAAGCCACACCCACAGAACCGGTAGTAAAAAAAATTGAATCCCATCACTGGAATACAGTAACCAGTTTTGGTCACCACATTACAAAAAAGATGTTGAGACTTTGGGAAAATACAAAGAAGAGCAACTAAGACGATTAAAGGCATGGAGACTAAAACATATGAAGAACAGTTGCAGGAATTGGGTATGGGCAGTCTAGAGAAAAGAACTAGGGGTGACATGATAGCAGTATTCCAGTATTTGGGAGGGTGCCTCAAAGAAGAGGTTGTCAAGTCAACTTATTTTCCAAAGCACGGAAGGCAAGACAATTAGAATGGAAACTAATCAAGGAGATAACCAACCTGGAATTAAGGAGAAACTTTCTAACAGTGAGGATAATTAACCAGTGGAACAGTTTGTCTTCAGAAGTTGTAGGTGCTTCATCACTGGAGATTTTAAAGAAAAGACTGGACAGCTACCTATCTGAAATGGTATAGGGTTTCCTGCTTGAGCACAGGATTGGACTAGATCACTAGAAGACCTCCAAGATCCCTTCCAGCTCTATTCTGATTGATTGATTGACTGTCCATTTGGACTCTAAAATCCCTCTCAGAGTTATTGCTTTTGAGCCAGGTTTCACGTAATCTGTACCTGTGCATTTGATATATTTTTTTTGCCTAAGTGTAAAAGATTACTTTTTTCTACACTGAATTTCATTTTGTTGTCTAGGGCCCAGTATTCAAGTCTGTGGAGATCCTTCTGGATCTTGAGCCCTATTTTCTAGAGTGTAGGCTATTCTTACCAGTTTTGTGTCATCTGTAAATTTGATACGTTTCCTGTTTCTTCATCTAAATAATTTATGAAGATGTTGAACTAGAGCTCAATATTAACCAACTCCTTAATTGGGCCCAGTTATAAACTCTGAAAAATTCTAAGGGAGGTGGGGGAAGATGAGGTAGAGAAGATGATAAGGCTCCTTGGCTAGTGAAGAGCTATGTGGCAGTATTCAACTTGCCTCTTCCAGGTTTATCCAAATGCTGTTCAAATTCCATAAATCAGAAAACATCAGAAAACCCCATCTAATCTCTAAATCTCTGAATCTTTTCAAAGCAATTTGAAAGTGCCTAATTTGATTTGATGTGGCAGATCACCTGGGAAATAAGATCTGAAGATTCAGACGGGTAATTTGATCAAAACTTTCAAAATGAATGAATGAACCACCCCTTTGAAAGTTTATATAGCCTTATTGTTTCTTATAAACATTATTTCCTTTGAACTAAAACATTTCTATCTGTAGGTCTGAAATATCTGTAAATATCTTGGCAAATTTTAACAGTAAATTTAAGGGTGCTGATTCAAAACAAAAAGGTTATAGTTACTGATATTTTTTAAATGAGATGTTAATGATGTATAATTTGAAAACCATTGGATTAATTTATATTAAATTTGGCATGTTTATAATTATTTGTGAGTTGCCTAGGATTATGCTGCATAAGATGGGCATATATACACTCATTGTTAAATAAATAAATACATAAAATAATGGTGATATAGAGTATTTTATATTCCTATAAATTCTAATTCATATAATTATATTCTCTTCTATTGAGAAGCAAATAAGCAAATAATATATTGAGATCTTTAAGAAGACAGGTTTTAAAAACATGGGTCTTACATCTGCTTCTAACTTATTAATAGTTAATTTTGTTTCTGGTTCTGCAACTACTAGCTCTTCCCCTACTTCTTTATTCAAATGACTACTAAGTTTCTCCTAAATCTCTCAATATTTCCCCCCAAAATAATGTATATTGCAACATTTGAGTCAGTCCTAATTTTAGCTATTTATTACCTTAATTAAAATACCAGCTTTACATTGTATCAAAGCCTCGGTGACACAGTGGTTAGTGTTAGGAATGTAAGCTACCTAACAGCTATTTCGATTGGACAATATATAAACCAGGATAGACATTTTAATACCGTATCTTTAAGAAAATGCAAAACTGTAGTTGGGTGTGGTTTCTCAAGTGGCCATAAGATGGAGCCAGAAACCTGGGTTGTTTAGTCTTAGTCTTAGTCTCAGAAGAAATCTTTGTGAGTCTCTGTTTCCTTCTGTTGGAGAGTATTGCCATTCCTCCTATTGACTGTTATTCCTGGATTTGATGTAAGTCTGATACTGAACTGTTTTTGACACTGGACTTTGTTATTGGATTATCACTGGACTGAAAAACTGATTGATTTTACCTGTGAATGACTTTTGGACTGCTTGTTTGAACTTTGCTTAAACCTACAGTAAAAACCTACATTTACTGTACACTGTATCTGTGTGCTGTGTGTGTGTTATTCAAATACTACTCTCAAATACGTCTCCCTGTATGCACTCATTCTCCTAACGGAGAATTACCTCAACAGTTAGAATGCCACTTCTGCAGACTATCGGCTGTCTGGCAATTTGGCAGTTCAAACCCCACCAAGCTTAAGGTTGACTCAGCCTTCCAGCCTTCTGAGGTGGGTAAAATGAGGACCCAGATTGTTGGGGGCAATATACTGACTCTGTTAAAAACTCTTAGAGAGGGTTGTAAAGCACTATAAAATGGTATATAAGTCTAAGTGCTATTGCTATAAGTGCTATTGCTACCATAGCAGATCCACAAATTGACATGGTACTATGGAGTAGAAGTACCAGCTGAATTTTTGAATGCAATCATATATGACTGATAAATGAGTAAATAAACACCTACCTGTGCTTCATCTGTAGCTGCAAACTATATCTGTCTATGTACAAAGTAAAATAAAGAGAGAAAGGGAATAAAAGCACGGAAAGATGAAAATATTTTTATTCTCCTTAATGAATTATAAAACTTAATTGAAAAGAATAAGTATTTTATTTACTATTGTTATATATATATATATATATATATATGTTTTCTTAAGACCTATATATATATAGGTCTAGGTGTGTTCGGGTCTTTTCCCGTGTAAGATTAAGGATTAAGAGTATCTTGGCGACGTTTCGGCTGGTGCTTTCGGCTTTGTGCCAGTGCAAGCAGTGTGTGATAGGAGCTACCATCTCTCTATATATACTGGTGGTGGGGGCTGGTGTGATGTAGCATTCTGGGTTTTAGTCTGGCTTCGAGTTTGGGGTCTGGGTCTGTGTTCTTGGTGTGTGTCAGCTTGTTTGGTTTTGAGGTCGGGGGGTGCAACAGCTGGTGAAGCAGCCGTGGTCTGTTTTCTGGATGGTGGTTGTCCTTTGTTTATAGGATGGGCTTGGGCCTGGGTCTGATGAGGGGGATTGGCAGTGGTATCCCACATTGTTTTGGGTCTGGTGTTGGTTTTCGTGGCTGGGACTCATATGTTGGTGAAGGCTAGCTTCCAGATGTCTGGTAGGCGGGAGGTATCGTCCCGTCTATTCATGTTATGGGGGTGTTTCTCTATCTCGATGGCTTCCCTGATTATTCTCTTGCTGGAGTGTTCAATGTTGGATATTAATTTGATTCCTTTGAAATTAATTTCATGTCCTGTGGCTTTAAGGTGCTGGAAGAGGGAGGAAGTATTTTCTTCTCTTCTGACTGCGTTTTTGTGTTCTGCAATGCGTGCATTTATTCTCCTGTTGGTTTGTCCAATGTATGTGGCTGGGCAATTGTTGCATGGTATTTCATAAACTCCTTGGTTTTCTAGCTGGATCTTGTCTTTGGGATTTCTTAGGATGTTGGCTATTTTTTGGTCAGTGCCGAAGGCTGTCCTGATATTGTGTTTGTGGAGAATTTTTCTGATTTTGTCTGTGGTGCCTTTGATGTAGGGGAGGAGTGCGATACCGATGTCTTGTTCTGTGTCTTGGTGTTTGGGGGGTATCTCTTTTCGGATTAGATTGGTGATAGTGTTTCTTTGGAATCCATTGGAAATTAATACGTTAGTGAGGGTGTATAGTTCTGTTCTCAGGTGGTCTTTGTCAGCTAGGCATTTGGTTCTGGAGAAGAGGGTCTTGGCTATGGAGTTGATCTGTGCAGGGTGGTGATGGGATTGTGCATTTAGGTAAATTGTGCATTTAGCCCAGCACACCAGCCCGCACCACCAGTATATATAGAGAGACGGCAGCTCTGATACACACTGCTTGCACTGGCATGCAGCCGAAAGCATCAGCCTGAGGATGGTGAGTGGGACCTCGCCGAAACGTCGCCAAGATACTCTTAATCTTACATGGGAAAAGACCCAAACACACCTAGACCTACATACCTGTACCCATGAAAATCTACGAAAACAAATATCGTACCTCTACGGGGAGGAAACCTTCCGGCTAACCAGGACCTACGAGAAACTCGAAGTCCGAAGAGCCACCATCTTGTGTGATCTCACATTCCTACGCAATTGCCGAGACAAAAATGTGATCCCCACATGCTTCCAACTCAAATTCCATTCCAAAACTTCAGCCACTGAAAGGATCCTGAAAAGAACGGAATTAGCCCTAATCAGAAACGAACTCCACAAGAAAAGATTCCTACTAGGACCAAACCAACAGAAACCTACTCACACTCCATCTCAAACTCAGCAACAAAATCCACCCAGCACTCTGGGACAAATCCAAACAACTAGCCTTCTGGAGAGCCGAAACAGAAACCTCCCACAAGACAGACACACACACCAGGAAACTCCACAGACTAGAGAAACACCAGAAACCCAACCCTTCCCCACAACAACTCATGAAACAAACAGTACACAATATATCAGACAGAACCCTCAACATAGCAGAAACCAATGTCCTTTCCAAAGGATTCAACTTTGCAGTCGCCCCCAAACGCATCCCCACTGAAAACATTATATGTGGAGTTGAAGGCTAGTTGAAGCTAGCCTAACCAAAATCAACCCAGATGCAGCCAACAAAATCAGACTTGAAGTCACCAACATCCTCTGCTCCAGCAACCCACCCAGAAGCAACCTACACAGAGAAGAACAAAAAGCACTCACCAACCTGAGGAAAGACAGCAACATAGTCATTCTCCCAGCAGACAAAGGCAACATCACAGTCGTAATGAACACATCGGACTACCACTCCAAACTATCCAACCTACTCCAAGACCCCGTTTACAAACCTCTGAATACTGACCCCACCACCTACCTGGAAAAAACCATCAAATCCAAAATAAAAGCGTCTCCCATCAGTGAAGAGATCCAGCAGAGAATCATCCCCAGGGAAAAATCATCCAGATGCCCCAAGCTCTATGGCTTCCCCAAGATACAAAAGAAGGAATACCACTCAGGCCCATAGTCAGCTCCATAGGCTCACCTCTACAGAATCTTGCCAAATTTCTTGCCAAACAACTCCAGCCCTACACAGAATCCATCACCTCACATGTACAAAACTCCTTCCACTTCATAGAAACAATAAAGAAACAAAACCTACAACCCAGTGACCTACTTGTGAGCTTTGATGTCATATCCCTCTTCACCCAAGTACCCATCAAAGAAGCCTTGACAGCCATCCAAAACAAATACAACCCCCCCAAACACATCCTAGATCTGACCAACCACTGCCTAACCAACACATACTTCATCCACAATGGACAGAGATACAAACAGATAGAAGGAGCACCCATGGGATCACCCCTCTCACCCGTCATCGCAAACCTATACATGGAACACTTTGAAACCAACGCTCTAGACAAATCAGAACACAAACCCAAACTCTGGCTCAGATATGTAGATGACACTTTCGTAATTTCGCCACATGGGAAAGAAAAACTGGACAACTTCCCCACACATCTTAACAACCTACACCCCAAATTACAATTCACCATGGAAACAGAAACCAACAACCAACTTCCCTTCCTGGACGTCCTAATTTACAAAAAACCCAATGGCTCCCTAGGACACACCATCTACCAGAAAAAAAAGCACACCAACCACTACCTAAATGCACAATCCCATCACCACCCTGCACAGATCAACTCTGTAGCCAAGACCCTCATCTCCAGAAGTAAACGCCTAGCTGACAAAGACCACCTGAGAACAGAACTACACACCCTCACTAACGTATTAATTTCCAATGGATTCCAAAGAAACACTATCACCAATCTAATCCAAAAAGAGATACCCCCCAAACACCAAGACACAGAACAAGACAACGGTATCACATTCCTCCCCTACATCAAAGGCACCACAGACAAAATCAGCAAAATTCTCCACAAACACAATATCAGGACAGCCTGCGGCACTGACCAAAAAATAGCCAACATCCTAAGAAACCCCAAAGACAAGATCCAGCTAGAAAACCAAGGAGTTTATGAAATACCATGCAACAATTGCCCAGCCACATACATTGGACAAACCAACAGGAGAATAAATGCACGCATTGCAGAACACAAAAACGCAGTCAGAAGAGAAGAAAATACTTCCTCCCTCTTCCAGCACCTTAAAGCCACAGGACATGAAATTAATTTCAAAGGAATCAAATTAATATCCAACATTGAACACTCCAGCAAGAGAATAATCAGGGAAGCCATCGAGATAGAGAAACACCCCCATAACATGAATGGACGGGATGATACCTCCCGCCTACCAGACATCTGGAAGCTAGCCCTCACCAACATACGAGTCCCAGCCACAAAAACCAACACCAGACTCAAAACAACGCGGGATACCACCGCCAATCCCCCTCATCAGACCCAGGCCCAAGCCCATCCTATAAACGAAGGACAACCACCATCCAGAAAACAGACCACGGCTGCTTCACCAGCTGTAGCACCCCCCGACCCCAAAACCAAACATGCTGACACACACCAAGAACACAGACCCAGACCCCAAACTTGAAGCCAGACTAAAACCCAGAATGCTACATCACAGCCACCCACTCAGGACATCACATCAGAAAACTCAGGAAATTACACCACAAGAACTCAAGAAGTTACAACACAGCAAATGACCCAGGATATCACAGCACAAGACCAAGGATACCACAGCAATAAATCTCACAAGGTCATCACACAACCCATTACCCAAGCCATTACTACACAGGAGGCTAATGGAAAAGAGATCAAAACACAAACGACCCAGGAGATTACAACGCAGGACCCAGGATACCACAACAAAATAACTCACAAGCCCATCACACAACCCATTACCCAAGCTGTTAAAACACGAGAGGCTAATGGAAAAAAGATCACTACAAAACAAACGACCCAGGAGATTACAGCACAAGATCCAGGATATCTCCACAACAAAACTCACAAGGCCATCACACAGCCCATTATACCAACATCAACTCCATCAACCAATCAAGAGGCAGCAGCGCAGCCAACCAGCCCAGCATACCAGCACCCCCCACCAGTATATAGAGAGAGTCAGCAGCTCCGATCACACACTGCTTGCACTGGCACAAAGCCGAAAGCACCAGCCTGAGGATGGCAAGTGGGACCTCGCTGAAACATTGCCAAGATACTCTTAATCTTACATGGGAAAAGACCCGAACACACCTAGACCTACATACCTGTACCTGTGAAAATCTACGAATATATGTATGTATGTATGTATGTATGTATGTATGTATAGACATACATACATACATACATACATACATACATACATACATACATACATACATATATGAACTTCGTGTGTATTTTTAATGGAATGTACCAAGCAGAATCGGATGGGCAAGAGTTATGTGTTATAAAATAGAGATTAGATATTGAATATTATAATTGTAAAGGTATAAATCCAATTTTAAATAAGATTTGAATGGATAAAAATTAAAAGATACAAAGGTGTTATACTTCAGTTAGTAACTACAGGGAAAAACTTGCTTTATGAGAAAGAGAATTTGAAATTGAAACAGGACAGACTAAAGTATAAATATAATGATTAGATATTGAAACTTAGAAAAAAATATATAATTGAAAATGCTAAAATAATTATAAGATATGGAATAGAATATAAAGATGAATATGTAACCGAGTTTATGTCTGTATGGAGAAGTGATAACCTGGGATCATGCAGTTCTCAAAAAAATAATATTTGTATTATGTTTTGTGAAAACCCAAATAAAACTTTTTTTAATTTTTTTTTTTCTGGTCAGAGTAAATGTTAATGTTATCACTTTATTTTCTTTTTATCTCACCTTTATTATTTTTATAAATAAATCAAGGCACTGGTCATGCGCAGTAACTCTTCCTCCTCCTGTTTTTCCCACAACAACAGCCACCCTGTGAGATACTTGGGCTGAGAGAGAGTGACTGGCCCAGAGTCATCCAGTTGGCTTTCATGCCTAAGATAAGACTAGAACTCACAGTCCTCTGGTTTCTAGATCGGTGCCTTAATCACTAGATCAAACTGGCTTTCTTAAAATGTGCTAGAATAAAAATTGATTCAATTAAATAGTAAATGTTGGTCACAACAAATTAAACAACTAATTATAACTAATAATAAGCAAGCTCAAAGCCCTTTACTGGATGGAATAAAAAACAATATTCATCAGATACTCTTGATAATTTCAAAAGACATACAAAACCAAGTAGATAACAGCACTCTATAATTTTAGACCTACTCATCTAAAGTGAGAATTGTTATTCATAGTACTACCATCAAGGTGAGTAGGTACACCAAGAAAATACACAAAGTCTTGATGTGGTTAAACAATTGTCAAATCAAAGGAAAACAAGAGAAAAGGATAGCTTGAAAAAACTATTTTATCTTATGAAAGAACTGGCAAGAAAATATAAAGCACCTGTTAATTATATTATCACAGATGAAAATGACAGAATTTTGTGTAACAAGAAAAAAGAAAGGTAGGGATGTAGAACAATGGAAGAAATATTTCATGGAACTTGTAAACCACCCAACTCTAGTAACTTTGGATACTAGTATTATTAAATACAGTTCAGATTTTTTTTTTAAAAAAATCAATATACTCCTTTCAGGACTGGATGAAATACAAAAGTCCTTGAAGAATAGGAAGTTGTCAGGATGAAATTAGCTGGATCCAGAAATATATAAGACTCCCAGGATTCCCTTGGTTCTTAAACTTGAAGTTTTATTAGGAAAATATGGGAACTGAAATAGCAGTCAGTTATCATTCTATTACCCAAGAGAGGAAATAAACCTCATGGAGCAAATACGGAGATATTTCCCTGCTGAATATTGAATACAAAATTATGGAAAGAATATTTCTCAATTGCCTCCTATCTGAAATAAATAAAAGAACTACAGAAAAACAAGCTGAATTTAAACCTGGGCATAACTGCTTTGATCAAATATTCACAAATTAGCATCTACTGAAACTACATTTTGTGTTTTGTCAAAAAAGTACACATAGCATTTATTAATTTATTAATATCTTTATTGATTAGCTTTTGCTAATGCACCATTACACCATTTGGGCGAGGCTTCAACCCCCCCCCCTCCTTCTTTTCAGAAGTGGTTTGCCCTTGCTCCATTCCTAAAACTGAAAGAGGGTGACTGCTCCAAAATTATCCAGCTGCCATTATGCTTCAGAGGATGGAATTCACAATCTCTTTGTTCCAATTTGGTATTTGGTATTTTAACAACATCAAATTCTAGATGTACTATCACTCAAAATATGCTGAATCATCCAAGCCCATTATGGGAGTACAGACAGTCAATGCTCCTTCATTTCAACTGGAGTTCATTAAGGTGATAACCTTTTGCCACTATATATGCATGAATCATATTCCGAAAAAAGCATTGGATAGAAAGACCAATGATACTGTTACAGAGTCATATGATTCAATAACGATAGATTTAACCTTTGCTGCTGATATGGCCATACTCAGGAAGACCTACAAGAAATCATTAGTCATATAACAAGTGAAACTGGCAAAATCACCCTCCAGGTAAATGCTGCAAAAAGCAAGTATCTCCATACTTTACCTGACTCACCCAGTAGAGCAATAAAGATAGATAAACTATATTTGTTCAATAAAACCTGTTTACTGAAAAAGTATAAGATATTCTTTTGCATATCTTGGAAGTAAGCATAACTAATGAAGCACTGCAAGAAATAATATTCTGATTCAAGTGAGTATTCAATGTTTTTAATGTTCTTTGACATTAAGCTTCTGAATATTCTTCTGAAAGCTTTGAAAATGAAATAACATATAACATAACAATTGTTGATTTGGGGGGGGTGGGGTATGGCATTGCTTGGTTGCTCTGCTTTGTGGATTGTAACTTCTTAACAGAGCAGCAGAAAGACACACAGCAAGCAAAGGAAGTCATCTACTGGCTGCAGCATCCAGCAATTTGCACTGACTATACAGGACAGAGAAGGGACTTTTTCAATAAGAACAACTGCATTTGAGTCCTCTTGGACTAAGGTTTGAATAGCTTCCTTCTGGGGAGGGTATTGCATTGCTTTAAAGATGTTGAGAGTCAGGCCTTATTTTAGGCTCAGGGTCTACAATGAGCCATGGTGGCATAGTGGTTAGAATGCAGTACTGCAGAATTCTTCTGCTGCCTGCCAGCTGCCTGCAATTTGGCAGTTTGATTATCACCAGGCTCAAGGTTGACTCAGCCACTCATGCTTCCAAGGTAGGTAAAATAAGGACCCAGATTGTTGGGGGCAATATGCTGACTCTGCAAACCTCTTAGTGAGGGCTCTAAAACACTGTGAAGCAGTATATAAATCTAAGTCAGGGGTCCCCAAACTTGGCAACTTTAAGCTATGCTGGCTGGAGAATTCTGGGAGTTGAAGTCCACAAGTGTTAAAGTTGCCAAGTTTGGAGACCTCTGGTCTAAGTGCTTGTCTTTATTGCTACATAAAGACAGCCTCTTTAGGCCAACTTGGTTATCTTTGTGCTTGAATTGAATTTGCTCCTCCCCAGTTCTTGATAATCAGAATTAATTTTCCAGCGGACAAAACTACAGTACTGGAGGAAGGTGATTACACATGCTCAGTTGGGTTGTTGTATTTTTATTGCTATTAGTATTCCATTTGCGTGGTTTAGTCCAAATTTGCATATTTTCTTTTTGGGCAGTTTAAAAAATATTTGCATATCCAAAAATGTGTCATCACATGCTCTATAGAAATAATGTACCAGATCAAGCAAGTGCACTCAGCCTTCAAATGAAGATGTTTCTTGACTTTCAAACTTTCAGGCTGGCTGCTCTTGAGATGGGCAAGGATGGAAGACTGAACCCCTGTGTTTGGTTGCTTAATAGGCTCACTTTGTTTAGAAGGTTGTCCAAACAAAAATATTTCAACTTGTTTCTGCCTGAATGTAGATATGAGATTATGAAGCTTTGAAAATGCCTCCAAACTCTTCAGCTTTGTCTTTAGAAGCAGCAGCAGCCTTCCCTGAACTATTTTCTACAGGTGGGGCAAGAATCTCAGTGTCTGGTGGCACAAGAACCCAGGTAGATTATTGCCTGCCTTCATGAGGCAAGTGACATTTCACTTGTCATCCGCCAGGTTGCTTGTAATCAAACCTGATTCATGAGGCTGAGTAGAATAAACTGGGACCCTCGTCTGGCCTTTAGGAAGGGTTGCTTAAAAACAATCCAATTTAAAGACATATGACCAGGCTTCAAAAATTTTAGCAAGGGGGTCTCTGCCTGGTTGCTAGGTGAGCATGGCCATGGTGGGCGTGGTCATGGTGGGTGTGGCCTAGTCAGCCTCCTGCACCATGATGGGGGTGTTTTTGCCCTCACCGAGCTCCAGAGGCTTTACTTGAGCCTCCAGGAGGATGAAAATGGCCTCCCTGGACTCCGGAGGCTCTATGGAAGCCAGAAACGAGCCTTCCTGAACTTTGGGAGGCCTGTTTTTTGCTCTCCCCGAGCCTCTGCGCGCACCCTGCACTTACCTGCATCCAAAACGGGCCATGTGGGAACTCTTGGGAGGGGCGGGGAGGGGCCAGCCAGGAGTGGGATTTGGGGGTTCTCTGAACTGCACAGAATCTTAGCTAGGGGCTCTCACGAACCCCTGCGACCCCCAGCAGTTCAGCCCTGCATATGACCTAGGGCACTAGGCCAAGCAGCTTTTGCTTAGCGGTTAGTGAGAAAGGGGTTACTTATTGGGTGCCTATACTGTACATTGCTTTATGCTATCTGCAGGTTTTTATAGTTAATAAATGTGTGGCTCTTTTTTCCAATCATAACAGTTGTCTCACATTTTCTTGGAGGCACAGTTTTATGTTAGAAAGATAGACCAGACCTACTTCATGCTGATAGAAAGTGAATGCCACAAAGGGAAACCATATATCAGTTATGGAGATGTTTAAGTAGGGAGAGATAGATCTCTTGAATGTATAAGCTTAAAGAAGGCTTCTTCAGAAATACATCTTTTTAAAATTAGACTTTTTTAATTGGAGTTGTGGGGGAAGGGATCCACATCTGTTGCCAATTACTTAGTGATGTACAGCTTTGCTGTACAAAACAGCAATAACATTGTCTATTAAATTTACTGTAATTATGATTTAAAGACTTACTTTGGAATCATGCCAAATAGATGACTATTTTTTTTCCTGGAAAAAAAAAGATAAACAGGAAATTACACTCTCATAAAGTAGATCTTTCAAATGCAAAATCTTTTCCTGCTCCTTTTGTTGACTTAATCACTGACTGCCACTGAGACTTTGGCAAGCATACTTTTTCATTAGTCAAAAACCAGTTTTGGTACAGAAATTGTCATCTGTACAGCAGCGCCAAATATCCCCTTATATCCATTCCCTTAAAAGGTGTGGACTTCCTCAGAATCAGCAACTGGGGACATTCAAGCAGCATGTCTGAAGAAAGAGCAGGTGCCTGGCAGCAAGATCTCTCCAAGATGACAGCAACAAAGGAAGTATAGTTACATTGCAGAGAGAAAAGTTGCTATTAAAGTAAAATAAATGATAGGAGGAGAGGTGGAGGGGGAAAGATAAATCATAGAATAAATCATAGAGAAAGAAAAAAGTGGAGAAAGGAAAAGGATAGGAAAGATTGGAGAAACAGGAGGAAAATGATCCATAGTGAACTTGGTCTGCTGAGAGAAGCCCAGCTGCACTCGAAAGGCCTACCCAAAAGGCTGCAGGCCCATTGAAGCGAGGTGAGCGGAGAGGCAAAATGAAGCAGCTGTCAGCATTCCAAGGAA
This sequence comes from Notechis scutatus, assembly GCF_049901735.1. Classification (NCBI taxonomy): domain Eukaryota; kingdom Metazoa; phylum Chordata; class Lepidosauria; order Squamata; family Elapidae; genus Notechis; species Notechis scutatus. Next base: position 166,442,081 of record NC_142009.1, on the reverse strand, counting down.
ACTCTCAAAACAATTAAGATCTCCAGAGACAAAGTCCATCAAAGTAAGAATTTATTAGAGCAGTCATCTTGGCATATCTGGGAAAACCCAAATCTGAGATCCCACGTTTTCCCTCACACACATTAAACTCACACCCTGCCCTGTTCAATGACAAGCACATTATGAGATCCAACCAATCTGCATTCTCTGCTGCCACCAAACTATGGTTTCTCCCCTTCCAGGTGCCAGCAACCCATCCTTGATCTCATGTGAAATATGTTTCTATGCTTCCTTTGCTACTCTCCCTTTCCCACAGCTCTCCCATCCCCCACTGTGGCAGCCCTGTTTAGTCTGTCTCAAGAGGGATTATGGGCTGATAGGCTGCCTCCCCTCAAGGGAAAAGAACATCCTGAAATGAGACAAGTGACAGGAAGTTAGGGGTTAACAATCTAACCACCTCTCCCCCACCCCAAATGGAGGCCCTTTGGCTTATCAGGGAATTTTTCATGAAACTCCTTCATCAACCTATCCGCTTTCACATTCCAGCTTTTTACCCAAGTGGCTTTAGACAAAGGGTACCCCTTCCAATGTATTAGATACTGTAAATGACCCATACGTAACCTAGAGTTCTTTACTTCATAATGGGTTTCCCCTTATACTGCAATTGGCTTAAGAGCAAGTTGATACCTTAGCTATATTTGGGAGCAAGTGGCTAGCTTTAACAAGCTGCTATGAAACACAGGATATACTTTTCCTAATAAGCGGGAAAGGCTTAGTTTTACCATTACTGGATTTATTACTTTCACAATGGGGAACGGTCCGAAGAATTTCAGACCTAGTTTTTGGCGGGTAACCTTAATTTAAGATATTTAGTGGACCCAGACTCCCATTTTAAAAGGGGCTTGAAGCAAGCTGTGTTTATCTGCCTGTCGTTTATATCTCTCTGTGTGGCTTGGGCTTGGGCACGTTTGGAATTCTCCCACCCCTGCTTTAGTGAGTCCATCCATTTGGTTAAGGTCATTGAAGATGGAGGCTCTCTAGGAAATTCAGGCATGGGCAAAAAATCCATCCCGCTAGTGATTTGGAAAGGACTCAATCCGGTGCTTCTATAGACTGCATTGTTGTACGCCATTTCTGCGAACAGTAGAAGATCTATCTTGTTGGTAGTCAATGTAACATCTCACTCCACCAGAGTGTTTGCTCGTTTCATGGCCCTGTTCCTGCTTGGATGAAAAGCAGAACTCAGTCCTTGAGAGGATCCAATGGATCATCGGAACTCTCTCCAGAACTTTGCTGTAAATTGGACTCCCCAGTCGGAAATGACCCGGCAAGGCACTCCGTGCAGTCTATAAATCTGCTTGATGAACATTCTCACCAATTTTTTAGCTGAGGGTAATCCAGGGCAAACGGGGAAATGAGCTTGCTTGGAGAATAGATCCACCACCATCCAAATTATGGTGTTTCCCCCGCTCTCTGGAAGTTCAGCTATGAAGTCCATAGCTATCTCTTCCCATGGCCAGTTAAGTTTGGCCACTGCTTGGAGTAGACCAGGCGGATTTCCTGGCCTCATTTTCCTAGCCACGCAGGTGGAACAGCTTTTTATATAGTCTTCCACGTCTGCCTTCATTTTTGGCCACCAAAATTGCCTCCTTGCTAAATGGAGGGTTTTTTAAAAATCCAAAGTGACCAGCCAGCCGAGAGTCATGCCTGTGCTGCAGTACCTGTAGCCTTAGGCTGGCTGGGACATACAGTTTTGACTCTTTCCATACTAATCCATCTCATAGGGTTAGCGTGTTGGGTTGTCCTTAAACTATGGATCCATGGGGAGTGCAGACTTAAGTGCCGCAGTAATTGCATCCTCCTTTTTGTTGTCTTGACTCCAGGCTTGGCTCTGTGTGGTGACTTGAGCAGCTGGTTACGAAGGAGGAATGACTGCATATATTATTTCCTCCTGTTGGCTATTGAACTGGGGCTTTCTTGATAAAGCATCAGCTAATCTGTTTTTCTCTCCTGTGATAAGCTTCAACTCAAAGTTGAACCACTTAAAGTATTGCGCCCAATGGACCTGTTTAGGGGATAGCTTCCTAGGGGTCTTTAATGCCTCTAGGTTCTTGTGGACAGTCCAGACTTCAAAGGTCACTTTGCTGCCTTCCAAGAAGTGTCTCCAAGAAAGAAGGGCCCATCTGACAGCAAAGACCTCCTTCTCCCATATGGCCCATTGACAGTCTGTGTTGGTGAGTTTTTTGAACATGTAGGCATAGGGCTGCAGTTGGCCTAGAGAGTTTTCTTGTAGGAGTACTGCAGCTATTGCAACATCGCTGGCATCTGCTTGCACCACAAAGGGTCAGGATGCCAAAGGATTGGTTCCTTGGAGGATAATCCTTTTGGTTTCTCAAACGTTTGTTGGCAGTCAGGAGTCCAGGTCAGAAGCTGGTTGGACTTAGGTTTAGAGTCAGTTCCTCTTGTTTTCAACAGCTCCATAAGTGGCAGAGCTATCTCAGTGAATGTGGGAATGAATTGCCAGTAAAAGTGGGCAAACCCTAGGAAACTCTGAAGCTGTTTTGGGGTGCAAGGGGGTTGCCAGTCTAGTACTGCTTTAACTTTTCCTGGGTCCATTTCAATCTCCTCATTGGACACCCAGTAGCCCACGTAGTCTAGAGCGGTCTTGTAGAACTCACACTTTGACAGCTTAGCATCAAACTTAGCATCAAGGAGCTTTTTCAAGACCTGCCACACTAGTTTGATGTGTTCCTCCATCGTCTCACTAAACATGAGAATGTCCCCAAATAACCAAAACTCCTATGTAGAGGTGCTCATGTAGCACCATGTTACAGGAACTGGGCATGGCTAGTCTAGTGAAGAGAAGGACCAGGGGAGACATGATAGCAGTGTTCCAATATTTGAGGGGCTACCACAGAGAAGAAGGGGTCAAGCTGTTTTCTAAAGCACCTGTAGGCCAGAGAAGGAATAATGGATGGAAACTGAACAAGGAGAGATTTAACCTGGAAATAAGGAGAAATTTTCTGAAAGTGAGAACAATCAACAACGGAACAGCTTGCCTTCGGAAGTTGTGGAAGCTTCATCACTGGAAGCTTTCAAGCAGAGACTGGACTGCCATTTGCCAGAAATGGTGTAGGGTCTCCTGCTTGGGTGAGGGGTTGGACTAGATGACCTACAAGGTCCCTTGCAACTTTGTTAATCTGAAGGACCAGAGAGAATGCAGGGATAGACATTACAGATTTATTATTAAGAATATTTTAGAAAAACCTCCCAGAGCAGAACAATGGCAAAATTACTTCCATATAGTATTTTTATCCATTTTACTGTGATTTTTTTTGGACAAAACAATAACACAATGACCTCCATAATCATTAAGAGATAGTCAAAGGAATAAAGCAAGTCTAAAATGTTTGTTGAAAGCAAAATTTTGTCAGTTCACAGTGAAGAATGTATCATGTTGGTGGAAGTGAAGTCCTGGCCCTTGAAGAATTAAGCAGTCTTTCTACTTGGACTGCCTCCTTCTGGGCAGGTGCAGTGCAGGCGCAACGAAGCTTAACTTCAATACTTACAACAGTTTATTTAGCTACCGTTCAAAGTTACAACAGCACTGAAAAGTGATTTATTATCATTTTCCTCACTTATGACCAGTGCAACATCCCTATGGTCATACGACCTAAGTTCAGATGCTTGGCAAGTGATTCGTATTTATGATGGTTGCAGGGTCCCAGGGTCCCTGAAATTCTCTTTCAGCCCTAGAAAACAGGCAAAAGAAAACCACTTCCAAAATCTTGCTAAGAAAGCTGAAGTGAAGCAGTTATCCCCCCCACTTCAAAAACTTGTAAAAAAAAAAAAAGCATTTAACTAGGGTTATGCATGAGGCAGAAAAACCCAGAACTTCCATGTTTTTCTGGATGTTCCTCCAAATCCTTTATTATTTAGTAGAACCAAAACCTCACGGCATTTCTATTCTTACAAGTAACAGAGAAAACAAATGCAGATGAGATAAATGGAATGAATCTCCATCTCACAACTCTGCAGTTTTTAGTCTGATACATTTCACTGACTTTTACCCTTCCCTTCCCTCCCATTTCCTGCCTTAGCCACCACAAATGTCCTTCCACCCTAATCCTAACTCCTTTATTACCAAATATTTAATTCAGTTTCCTAATTTTTCCTAATCCCTAATTTTATTTTAATCATCTTGTTTGTACAAAAATGTCTACTCATATCTTTTATACTCTTTTCATCTACAACAGTGTTTTTTGAACTTTTGAATTTTTAGATGTGTGGATGTTAACTCTGGGGAATTCTGGGAGTTGAAGTCCACACACCTTAATGTTTCTAAGTATTGAAAATCAGTGATCTATAACAATAACATTTCTAGCATTTTTCATTCTTTTTCATCTCCTAAGAACAGAGCTTTCATATGAGGGAATGAAGGATGGCGGATATTTCTTTAAGAACCAGGAAGGGGTTCCAATAACTACCTTTTAGTTCTACTCTTAATAATAATAATACACATTTTTTTGCTTACTGTACAGCTTCTGTAATCTTTGTTTTAATAATTGTGTATAAAAGATTGTTTTGTTCATATACAAAACCAACTAGCAATTAATGCAATGAGGATTTTAGGAAAAATAATAATTTTAAACAATTATTTTATAACAATAGCAAAAGAAATAGCACTTAGACTTATATACCTCTTTATAGTGCTTTACAGCCCTCTCTAAATGGTTTACAGTCAGCATATTGCCCCCAACAATTTATTATTATTATTATTATTATTATTATTATTATTATTATTATTATTATTATTATTATTATTATTATTATTATTATTATTATTATCATCGTTGTTGTTGTTGTTGTTATTATTATTATTATTATTATTTTATTATTATTATTTTATTATTATTATTTTATTATTATTATTTTATTATTATGACAATAATTCTATTTAATTTTCTTTGGCACCAGTTCTTTATCAAGTCATATTTATCTACAGGAAGAAATGTTTTTCTCCTAAAAAATTAGTTGTGGGTGGAGGAAGGGAATTCACTAAAAATCAAAACTAACTTTGAAAACAAATGAATAGATGAATCAATGGCAGTTGTCATCTTTGTTGAATGGCTGTTTTGAAAATTAGCATTCCTTGAGAAGGACTCCATGATGATTAATTTTAACACTTTCAGTAACATGTAAAGAAGGTTCTTTTTTAAAATTTCATTCCTGGTCCATTTATTTTCCCCTTCTGGTTCATTTATTTTCCCTTCTTCAACTGTAACTAGGTTAATTCCATCTTTCTACTGACCTCTTATCTAATCTACATGTATGTGCATGCATGCGCAATCTCAGTTGGAAGGAGGGAGAGGAATGCATATTTGTAGTGTCATTTTATTGTTGTAGGGTACAATGACAGAAGTCTTGAATGTTTGGAAGATCCCTACTACTAAGAGGCTTTGTCTGATTCCACCACCCCCACTTTCCCACTATTTTTGGATGGAAGATAACCACCCTAAATTCAAGGTTACCTGTCTTTTGCATAAATAAGGTAATTGCTGTTCCTAAATATCTAACTTCACCTGGAGCAGTATGAAATCCAATGTTTCACTGGAACTGTTTCTGTAATTCTTTATCAATATTAATTAATGTAGTAGATGATTTATCAAAATTAGCTTCTAAATCTGTTAGTACATGTAATTTATTTCATTCAAACTGCAGCTGAGATATATTTCTAACTGGATTTTTAAGAGAAATAAGAATATCATCTGCAACAAATTAATTGTCTAATATTCTTTTCTATATTTGAACCTGAAAAGATATTCTTATCTTTTCCTTAATATTTTATAGTAATGTGTCTATTGTAAGACTAAGTAAAATAGACAAAAATTGCCATCCCTGTGTGGTCTTCCTATTTATTTGAAAAATAGATAATTAATACACTAATGCTAATTACTATGTGACAGTCAATATAATTGATTATGGAAATAATCAATAAAATATAAGTTAAAATTTCATTTCCAATAACATTTTTAAGAAAGAGATTTGCCTTCCAATATGTCAAATGTTTGAAAACGTTTAAAGGAAAGATAATACAGGTAACAGAATTCTGGTACAGTTAATGTAGTATGTTTATTTAATTATTATCCTAATTGAGCTATATTTTCTTTAAGCTATAAATCCAGATTGATCAGCAGAGATAACATTGTTTAAGAATGTGCATAATGTGTTTCTTACCACACTAGTAATTTTTTTCTCCTTGATTTAGTGTGTAATTTGCTTATATCATAGCATTGATTTAACGTTTGATTTGATTGATTTATCTCACTTGTTTGTTTCAGAGACAGGTTTTTTTTTATTAACATGCTATAGCTATGCTTAATATTGCTATAGTATCAATTTGTTTTTTTAACTTTATAATATTCAGATCCACATTTGAAACCTTTACTTTAAAAAGAGTTACTGTAACATTACTTCAACTTCTATTATTAATTGATAAATAATTTTAGAAATTTTGATATTTATTAAGTAATTTGAGATTTTGTATCTAGAGAAATGATTGAGGTCTTTGCATCTCAAAGAAAATTATTGAAAGGAAAATTTTCTCTGCAAGCAAACTGGACTCAAGCTCTAATCCAAAGATGTGCTAATTTCAAGGGGATCTTGAAGTAAATCTCCTACCCATCCTTACACCTCTATTGTTCAATAGGGTTTGGAAATATGAAGAAGAAAGGAGGTGGTTGGATGACCCCCATAATTTTTGTTTTTTAAAGTGGATATATTATGAAGCCAAGCTTTTCTATCTTCTTTACGCTACAACTGCTAAAGGAAAAATGCATGTGATGATAGGCCTTGCTTAGCAAGTCAGATGCAAGGTGGAGCTTCTATCCCATGTTCTTCTAAGTTGCTGCATGGCAGAAGATGCTTAATGTAGTTCACCAACCTGGCTTTTGTTTGAGTGGCAATGTCCCGGGGCGGACATGTGCCCATTGCTTGAATGTCACCTTGCATACCAGTAAAACAATGCTTATAATTATAATCTCATTTTCAGGGGTCCTCTCTTCCCTGGCATCCATCCAACAATAAGCCCTTGAAAATGATTTGGTGGTTGAAATAAGTTCCCCTCTTCTGCCTTAGGGCCAGCTTTTCAGCTGGTCGGTACACAATTTCAGAACTTCATTCAAATCAAAATGCCATGTGAATTTTAAACTAATGGAGGCTTTCTGACCTTTAAAATGCTGCATTATGAATTCTGCACCATCATGAGTCTGTTAACTCAATAATGGCTTGGATATTACTAAGGGATTGTCATAAAAATTCTAAAGCTTTCATGAAAGAACATTTAATTTCTATTGTGATTATAGTTCAGAATCTTTTTTACTGTTTGATACTCAGGTTTTTTTTTCTTTTTTCTTTTTGAAGAAATGAAGTAGATTCTCCTAAAGGAAAAAAAATATGTTCTACTTGAGAAACTAACGTGGGTTAAAAGGAAAAAACTGTCAACTGGCTGATAATATCACAATATTTTGAAGGTTCATTGAAAATGGTTTGTCTGAAGTGTTCAATGTGCAATGGAGAAGATTCTATATCAAATTTTGGCTAATGATATGAAATGATTTCATTTGGAAAAGAGAACTGACATTCTAGGCCCTCTTAAAACAGGACAGATAAAAATGCAAAAAAAAGAAAAAAAAGAACCCGGATTTAATTTGCTCACTACAAAAAGGGGCGTTGGTCTTATCTGATACACTCCTCGGTGTGCTGAGAGAAGAATCCAAGAGACTGAGACTGTCAAAGTTCAGCCATGCCTCCTCTGCCTGTCTGAGTCCCAGTTTTTGACAAAAGAGTAGCCATTTACCAGATATAATTTTGGTGCTGATTCTGGCCACTCCTGGACTTTGGACCAGATGGTTGCAAGGATGGAGTTGGATTCTCTCTCAGCACACTGAGAAGGAGAGTATCAGGTAGACCAATGTCCCTTCTCCAGTGTACTGACAAGAAAATCCAAGAATGGGACATATTAAAGCCGGCTGTCCTAAGGGTGGGTAGCAGTCTGGTCTTGAGTTCCCAAGTCCATATGCACCTTCTGAAGTACCTGCCTGCCGAAGGCTGCTTTAGCCAAAGTGAAGGCATCCAGTTTGTAGTGCCAGATGAACAGTGATGGGGGGTGTTAAGCCTGGATTCCCCAACGGGTGTTAAGGAAAACAAACTAAACAGAATGTGCAGCGAAGTCAGATAGGAAGACAGGTAAATGTGTGAGATAAACCTTCTCGTTAACACGCAGTAAAAATACAGATACGCTTGTGCTATCAAAAATTATAGTTTATTCCATTTAAGAATTATAGCATAGTCATTATAAACAGTCCATTAGTCATATACCAAATTCAGTCAAGTCTTGTCGAGGATACTCTAATTGCAAAGTCCGTGTTGAATAGCCAGTGTCAGTACACATATAATAAATCTGTCCAAAACTTATATTCTCTCGTTGAGAAATATCTTCAAAGTAATCCAACACTTCTTCTCCTCCCCAATCCAGCAAGAATGCAGTCTTCAATAAGCCAGCCAGTAAGAGCCAGAGAGTGCCTTGCTGCTTATATAGTACTTTTACAGCTGCACCCTTAATTACATTCCTTTAGCTTAAAGTCACATACACTTTATCTGACAAACCATGATTCATCATTTTATTATCTTTACCCAAAACAGTTAGGGTAAAACAATGTTATCCCTAACAGGGGGGACCATGTTGCCGCCCTACAGATCTCTTCGATAGAAGCCTGTGTCACCCATGCAGCTATCGTGGCTGTGCTCCTGTGGAATGGGCTGTCACTTGCCTGGGTACTGGAAGAGCTTGAAGCTCATAACTGTTGGTGATACATGCCCATATCCACTGGCCTATGGTCGATGGTGTAACCTTGTTACCTAGCATAGAAGATTGGAAAGATATAAACAAGGATTCAGTCTTTCGAAGAGAGGCTGTCCTCTTGATGTAAGTACAGAGGGCCCTCTTAATGTCCAAGGTGTGCCACTTCTTCTCAGGGCGTGGGTCAACCCTCGACAGAAGTCTGACAAGATTACCTCTGTGCCCTATGGAACCAGGAATTCACCTTGGGGAGAAAGGAGGGGTTCAACCCCAGGATCACCCTGTTCAAATGAAATATGCAAAGGTAGAGAGGGCTGCCAGTTTGGAAATTCATCTGGCTAAAGCGATGGCCATGAGGAACGCTACCTTGAAGGTGAGGAAGTGCAGACTGGCTGCTTGTAATGGCTCGAAAGGCATAGAGGTGAGGGCTTGTAGTACCTTGGGCAGGTCCCAGGTGGGGTACCTGTGCATCACAGCAGGTTTTAGGTTAGCTGCACCTCTAATAAAGCAGCACACAATCAGGTGGTGAGTGAGGGACTCCAGATTCCCACATGCGAACACCATGGATAGACCTGCCACTTGTCTGTGAATACTGATGGACTCGCCAGATCTGCGTATCATGGGTGTCTGGGCTAGTGGGGAGCTAATAGCAGGACCTCTGCCCTCTCCACTAACACTTTCCTGATTACTCCTGGAATAAGGGGAAGAGGAGGGAAGGTGTATAGTAGCCCTCGAGGCCATGGGCTGCGAAGTGCATTGACCCCCTCCACTCCTGGTGTAGTAAATCTGATGTAGAACCTTGGCAGCTGGGTGTTCACCAGAATGACAAACAAGTCCAGGATTGGATGGCCGATAGCTCCCTGAAGAGGTCTGAATGCAGGCACCACTCTGAGTGGTCTACTGTTGCCCTGCTAAGCCAGTCCACCTGCACATTTGTTTTCCTGGAGATGTGCTCCACTCTGATAGAGAGACGATTCTTCTCTGCCCAGAGTCCTAATTATCCAACCTCTCCCATGAGGGACCTGGAATGCGTGCCCTCTTGTTGATTGAGGTGCGCCTTGGTGGCCACATTGTCCATCAGAAGTAGGACATGGTGACCTGAAACAGTGTCCTGGAAATGCCAGAGGGCCAAGTGTGCTGCCCTGAGCTCCAGCCAGTTGATACGGTCCTCAGATCTGCCTGAGTCCACCGCCTCTCTGTCATCTGGGACTCGAGGTGGGCACCCCAGCTGGAGAGGCTGGCATCTGAGGAGATAGTCAAGCAGCTGGGCTCCTTGAAAGTACATCCCTTGGTTATGGCTCAGGACATTCACCAATGGAAGGATCGAAGAACCTTTGGTGGAACCCAAACTCTGGCATTTGAGTTGCTACTGCCAGGCCTTTGGTATGGTAAAAGAAACCACTGTAAGGTTTGGGCATGCAGGTGTGCCCAAGGAACGATTGATATGCAGGACACCATCTTGCCCAGGAGCTGTGAGAGAAGGGCCAAGAATACTGTTTGTTCTGCTTGGATCTGACTCACTAAGCTCTCTATACTGGCCTGATGCTCCTGGGAAAGGGAGACCTCGCACAACCTGGTATCTATCACCACTCCATGGTGTAACAGTTGATTGGTGGGAACCAGGTGGCTCTTCTCGAAGTTGACTGAAAATCCATGGTCCTGGAGGACCCGGATCATGACCTGCAGATTCTCTTTTACCCAAAGGTGAGAGGATGACTGTATCAGAATATCGTCAAGGTAACACTGGCTGGGCACAGGAATTGTCCTGAGATGTGCCGCCAGTGCCACCAGCAATTCAGTAAAGATCTTGGGTGCTGAGGACAGACCAAATGGTAGGGCTCTGTACTGGAGTGTCACCCTGCATAATAGAATCTCAGGAACCTTTGATGGAATGGGAGGATAGGCATGTGTAGGTATGCCTCTGTCAGGTCTATGGATGTTAGGAAGTTGCCCTCTCTGATGCTCTCCAGGATGGACTGTAGGGACTGCATCTTGAATCATTTGTAGACCAGGTGGATATTTAATTTCTTGAGATCCAGAATTGCTTTCCACCCCACCCCCTTGAGTTCCTTGGGACTATGAAAAGAATGGAATAGAATCCCTGCCCCTGTTGGTCCTCTGGAACCGGCTCGATAGCCTGAATGTCCAACAGATGTTGGATTGCAGTCTCCATGAGGCCTCTCCTTATGTTATTCTTGGAGACAGGGCAATGAATGAAGTGTGTGAAGAGGAATTCAAGGAATTTACCATATTTAGGATCCAAGAATCTGTCATGGTCGCTTCTCATTGGGTCTCAAATAGACCTAGATGGCCGCCAATGGGAGGACTTAGAGCGACAGAAGGAGTGACTTCCAGACCCACAAAATGGCTGCTTGGCCTGAAATCGTTGCCTGCTTCTGTCTCAAAAACCAGTTCTGTCCGTTTAGCAGCTGGGCTTTTGTAAATAAGGCTGCTGATGTTGAGGGGTGACAAAGCCAGTGTCTGCTGACCAAAAGGACAATCTACAAAAATAAGGCAAGGGATGGCGGTCCATTCATCTGTACATGGAAGGTAAAACCTTCCTCCTATCCTTGTTTTCTATGAGGATGGGCTCCAGGGCCTCTCCAAATAGCTTGCTACCCCTGAAGGGAGCAGAGGCTAGCCTCCATTTAGACCTCATGTCTGCCTGCCAGTGGCGAAGCCACAGCAGACGGTGTGATGTTATTGAAGAGGTAATGGCCCTGGAGGCGAACTTACCTGCATTCAGAGTAGCATCAGCTGAAAACTCTGTTGCCACCACTAGCTTGTTGATGTCCTGGTGGAGCCAGAGGTCCTCGGGTGGCACTCTCACTTGCAGCAGAGCAAGGAGGTCCTATTAAAAAAGGAGGCAGCCATCACTGCCTTGACTGCCCAGGTCGCCACCTGGTGTGTCTTGCGGAAGGTCAGCTCCACCTTCCTATTCTTCATTTTCATGCCATCCACTATGTTGCTAGATAGGATGGTGAAGTAAGTTAAGATTCACTGTTGGTAATTGGAGTGCTTCAGTGAGGTTTGGGCCCATGTTATAGAACCTCTTGTCATTTCCACTTGGAGTGGAAAATGATCCTGGTTGAGCCCATTGCCTCTGGACTTCATCCAGGAACAACTTGGGTGAGGGAATCTCCTCCTGTTCTGCAGTTGGTTCCAAAAATAGTCACTCACTTGGGTCCTGTAGACCCAATGTTGCCACAGCTGAGTGTAACTCCACTGCCATGTGAGCCGTGGTCTTGGCTTTGTATAGGAGGGCTTTGAAGAGGGCTGGACAAAAGAGCCCTGCAAATGCAGGGGGATCCGGAATCAGACCTTCATCCTCTGATAGTGCCTGGTCCCTCTGGTCTTCATCTCCCAGGAGCGATTCCTACTGTGCATGGACAGATTGGGAGATTGAGGTTCCAGAAAGATTGTCAAATCTACTGGAATCTGAGATTGCTGGCACAGATGCAGTGAAGTATCAGGTGTCAGTGAGGCAGTTTGGTGGCTCTGCTGGAAACCTGCATCTCTTCCCTGCATTATGGCCTCTGAAATAAGGCTTTTAATCTCTTCAGATATTTTAGGGCCTGATTCTTCCTTGGGCAGAGCCCTGCTGCTGTGGGAGTGAATGTTGGCTCAGGAGCAGAGACTCTGCATTTAGAGGGTGACTCCCATTCTGCTGTTGCTAGGCAGGAAAATGGAGCAAAAAATTCCTCATTGCTGCCTGATGGAAAAGGCAGTTGAGATGACTGCTCTCTGGCGCCATCTGGTGACCAGGCTTGCTGCATTACATTGTTTAAATGGGCCAACTGTTCAGGCTGTAGAGAGCAGGAAATGACAGGATCTTCCTGAGAGAAATTTGGATGCCTGTCCCACTCTGCTTGTTTCTCAGCTTTGGAGATATGTTTCTCCAGTGCCTTTTGATGCCTTCTGGGGTCTCTCTCCTTGGTCTTGGAGGCCTTCTTGGAATAAAGGGCTTTTGCCCTTATCTTGTCAGATGCTCCCTTATTAACCGATTCGGCTTTTATGGGGCATTTCTTGACAGGCTTTTGATGTATAGAGGAGCATGCAGCCTCCCCATTGTCTCCTGTTGCATTGCTCTCTGCCATTTTGAACACTCCAGTCCCCTTTGACAGGCAGGCTTGTTCCTGAAAGGAACACTGCTGCCGTGCCTGCTCATTATTTATTGCAGCAGAGTATGCCTCAGAATCAACTGGGCAATGACTCCGATTGCTCTCTGCTTTTTGTGGGCCGAATGAGCGTCTCAGGGTGATGGCGGCTATGCCAGATGGACTGGTGGAGCCAGCACACTCACCAGCAGTCAAGCGGCTTGCAGTCATAAGGTTTAGGGTGATGGCAGCAATGCCAGATAGACCGGTGGTGCCAGCACACTCACACATGGCTGGGAAGTCAGCCAGATTGAAGATGGCTACACTGGACAATCTGGAAGTTGCTTGTTGTACAGCAGCAAGACAACTCATTCACTGCTCTTGAGAAGCAAAGTGCAGATCCAACAACCTACTATCAAATAAAAAATCCAAGAATCCGTTCTGTCCAGACTGTGTCTCAAAAGAGCCAATTTTTCAACGTCTCTCTAGGACAGAAGTCGTCAACCTTTTGGGCCTCAGGGACCACCAAACTCATAATTTTAGATCCCAAGGACCACTAACCGGTTCTGTGGGTGTGGCCTAATTTGTGGGTGTGGCTTGGTGGTCATGTGACTGGGCATGGCTTGTATGTAAATATTATAAATATTTATATAAATATTGAATTTTTTATAAAAAGAGCAACTTTTACCCAAAATCAAGCAAAGCAGGAAGATTGAGTTGCTCACAGAATCACAGATTCCTTCAAGATCTATCTATCTGCCCTTGGCTAGCTCAGTCTGTCACATAAAATTTGCCTGCAAGCAAACTCATAAAATTTGCTAGCAAGCAAACTCACAAAATTAACTCACAACACACCATGCATGTAAATATTGAATTTTTTATTTAAAAAAGAGCAACTTTTACCCAAAATCAGGCAAAGCAGGCAGATTGAGTTGCTCACAGAATCATTAAGTGATCTATCTATCTGCCATCAGCTAGCTCAGTCTCTCAAATTTGCTTGCCATGAGTCTGCACTGAATTTGCTTGCAAGCAAACCTTCAGTCCTAAGGGAGGTTCGGCTGTGCTGAGCCGAAGATCTAAAGACTAGCTAGAAAGCAAGAAATCCAACCATTTCCTGCTTTCTAGCTAATCTAAATCTCCCGGCACAGCAGAACAGATGATGGTCAGAAAAAGGAAAAATAGCAATTTAGCAGGCAAGTTTACCGGGTAAGGAGTGAGTGGGCAGGGAGGGTTCCTGCGGGCCATGTGGGTGATGCAGCCTTGTGTTTCTGTGCAGCCTGATTAATTGCTTTGTGGGGGTGCTCTGGGGGTGAGATTTCTCTGCAGCCCACCAAAATTTTCTCATGGCCCACAAGTCAACCGCAGCCCACCGGTTGGCGACCGCTGCTCTAGGACAAGACTGAGTCAAAAACTGGGACTCAGACAGGCAGAGGAGGCATGGCTGAACTTTGACAGACTCAGTCTCTGGACAGAAAAGGAAATACCAACCCATTCTTGGATACTCTTGTCAGCACACTGGAGAATGTTCTCACTTCTAGTGATGAGAAGTATTTGTTTTTGCTTTCAATCAACTGCAGTTTTTTTGTATGTAGACTAAATTGGCACTCAGTTTATACATTCATTATTCACCCAAATCATAAAACTAACTGCAGTTTGACCAAGTTTGAACATCAAGAAATTATAGCTAATTATCATAGCAAAACAGTTTGATGATTCCACCTTTTAAAAAGCTTGATGTTGTGAAACTCCCTGTCTAGATGTCACAATTAAGGAATGATGTATTACTTATACAATCTAAAACTATTGCCAACAAATTAGGCTTTCTGTACCATATATACCAGCTCGCCTCCTATGGAATAGGCATGAAGTAATATATCAATTGAAGAAAGCTCATTAAAAAGTACAAAATTAGGACAGATATTAGGACAGCTACATCAGAGAGGATTAAGGTGTTATTTTTCAAAAGGAAGGATGAGATTAGATTTAAAATGCTCACTTGATTATTGGGAAAATTACTTCATTCCTTTTTTAAAAAGTGCATATTGTACAAAACCTAAACAATCAGAAAGCATTTGGGGTTTTCTTGCTGGTGATAAAAAATAGTAAGATAGAAAACAAAAATTTTCTAATTAATTTAAACAGTATCACTCTTCCCCCAAAGCAAGTTATGCTACCTGGCACAAAATAGTTTCCTTCCATAAACAAAGACAAGCTTTGATTTTTTTTTTCAGACTTGTTTTTAGCCACCCACTGTTGCAGTTTCTCTAAAGTTGTGCATATTATAGTAACAATTCATGAGGCTGTCATGGATAGTTTAGAGTTTATTAACAATTGAAGGGTTAATGGTGGAATAGTAATCTTAGACCAATCTTAGGTGCTCAGTGCTTACAGAGGTTCTACAATAACATATACCGTATATACTCGAGTATAAGTCGACCCGAATATAAGCCGAGGCACCTAATTTTACACAAAAAACTGGGAAAACTTATTGACTCGAGTATAAGCCGAGGGTGGGAAATGCAGCAGCTACTGGTAAATTTCAAAAATAAAAATAATTAATTTGGGAAACGATCTCACTATCATGAAAGGTTTAATTGATTCACTAACCCAAAAGAAGATGATGATGACAGCGGGAGGCAGGAGTCACTCTCTTCCCCTCCCTTGGAGGCCCCCTGAGTCAGGAGTCACTACCGCCGGCGCGGCCCCAGTCCCACCGCCTCGGGAAGGGAAGCGCTTTTTGCCTTTCCCTTCCCGGCTGCCGCCGGAGGCCGCGACTCCACACCATTTTTTTTTCAGAGGGGAATCTGACTCGAGTATAAGCCGAGGGGGATTTTTTCAGCACAAAAAATGGGCTGAAAAACTAGGCTTATACTCGAGTATATACAGTAATAGGTAATATATGAAATTCTTTATGTTAGCAAACAAGAATTAAAACAAAATATCATATGGAATGCAAACCCAGGTTGTACAAGGTGACCATGATTCTAGCTTCAACATGGCATTCCCACAAACTCTTTTCTTATGTTAGAACATAGAATAATCGTTGTGGTTAGCCAGCAGCAGGTGTAGACAGCTGAGGAGAGCAAGGACTCAGATGAGGGGCCAGGGCCATTAGGGAGTGGACTGCTGCCTTCAGAGATTGTGGGGGCTGGCAGCAGTGATGAGTAGGTTCCTGAGGAGCCTATGCCAAGTACACGTGCACGAAGGATTGCTTGGAGGAAAGAACAGTTACAACAGCATGGGTGACTCGGGAGTAAGGCTGCAAGGTAATGGCCACTCCTTCAAGAAGATAAAAGCCAGCTGTGAACGAATGCACTTTGCAAAAGGCAAAGAAGTTTTGAACTCAGCCTTGTGGACATTACAGTTGGTATTTGAAGATTCTTGTAAACTATTTCTTATCTATTGTTTTTTTGTCAGACTTGAAAAAAATTGGCAAGGCTCTTTCTTGTCGGAGCTAATTAGTTGAAAGCAGCCTTTTATCTGTGAAGAAACAGGATTCTTGGCTGAAACTTAAAAAGATTATACTGCTGCCTTTGTCTTGTGTTTGCTCTTTTGGAACCAGGTTTGGGTCAGAACAATAATAGGGTGGGATGGACTTTTGAAGTCTTCTAGTCCAACCCCCTGCTTAAGCAGGAAATCCTATACCATTGCAGAAAAATGGATGCCCAGTCTCTTATAGAATCATAGAATCATTAACTAGTTACTATGTTCCTGACCAGAACTATTAAGGGAGAGTTTTCTAATCTGCCTTTTGAGTGGCTGAAATGTCTACAAGGTGGAGATTTTGGACTAAAGACCATGGTAAGGAAAGACACTAAATTGATGTTTCTGTGATGCTGACAAGGTTGGGGGATTTCTTGTTTTTGTTTTACTTTTATCTGAAGGTATTTCGTATATTGGATCACTAGTTCCAAGGAATTATTAGGGAATAAGTGGCATAGAAAATATATCTAACAAAGTGCAGTTCTACTGACTTCTATTTCTCATTCAACCAACTCATCCAATTTACTGATTAGTTGTTAGGGATGGTACAAAAACCATAAGGCTACAGGTGAAGAAAATGGGCGTTGGTTAAAGTTACTGTGAATGCCCTTTCTATCTATGCTGCGAGAGAGCCCAGGATGGGTTGACTCCTTCCTATGACGTCATGTAGCTGAGTCTGTACTAAGATATAAAAGCCAGCCCTCGGGAGAGACCCCAGCTTTGGCGAAGATACTTGACAGACTGAAAGGTGTCTCTGAAAGCCCAAAATAAATACAGAAATATGTCTTATCCTCTCCGGACGAATCAAGGGAGGGGCTGGGCTCTCTCGCAGCATAGATAGAAAGGGCATTCATGGTAACTTCTACCAATGCCCATTCTCCTCCATGCTGCATCGAGAGCCCAGGATGGGACATACCAAAGCTTGCATGTCCATGGGCGGGTCCTTGTCCGGCTCATCACATTGACTGTGGAACCACTCGTTGAAGCACCTGTCTGCCAAAGGCTGCAGTCGCCAAGGCAAAAGCATCCAGATGGTAGTGTCTGATGAAAGGAGACGGGGATGTCCACGTGGCCGCACGACAAATCTCCTCCAAAGATGCTTGGGTAGAGTGCACCGTCAGACCTCGGGGAACTGGAAGGGCCGCAGCTTTGTAGGCTTGCTCAATGCAAGACCTGACCCACCTGCTAATAGTAGGAAAAGAGGCCTTGTGCCCCAAGTGAGAAGGGAAAAAGGAAACAAACATGGCTTCCAACTTTCTGAAGGAGGAAGTGTGCTTAATGTATATTCTAAGAGTCCTTCTTACGTCTAGCGTGTGCCACTGCCGCTCTAAGTCATGGTGCGGGAGAGGACAGAAGTCAGGCAAAACAATGTCCTGGGACCTGTGAAACCAGGTGTTAACCTTCGGAATAAATGAGGGGTCCAGACAAAGAACAACCCTATCATCGTGAAAGGAACAAAGGTCCTGTCTGATGGAAAGCACAGCAAGCTCGGAAACCCTCCTGGCAGAAGTGATGGCAACAAGGAACACTACCTTCAGAGTCAGGAAACGGAGAGACACTGTTCTAAGGGGTTCAAAGGGGGGCTTTGTAAGGGCATTAAGGACCATATGAAGGTCCCAGGAAGGATACCTGTGAACCACTGGAGGGTGCAGGTTGGAAGCCCCTTTCAAAAACCTCCTGACTGAAGTGTGATGGGATAAGGAAGGAAGTGAACCCCATGAAAGGACTGAGGAGAGGGCCGCAACCTGCCTGCGTAAGGTGTTGGGGGCCAAACCTTTCTCCATCCCATGCTGAAGGAAGCTAAAAACTTCTGCCAACTGGGCTGAAACAGGAGAAAGACCCTCCCTGAGACACCATCGGGAAAAAGCCTTCCAGGTGGCATCATAGATGCGCCTTGTAGAAGGTTTGTGAGACGCCAGGATAGTGAGGATGACCCTTTCTGGAAGATCAGCCTCCTCTAGCCGCTTCCACACAGTGCCACACAGTCTGCTTGAACCACTGGGGCCACACAGTCAAGTGCCACACAGTCTGCTTGAACCACTGGGGCTCTGGGTGGAGCAGGGCCCCTGGTGAAGGAAGATTAGATGGGCTGGAATCCAAAGAGAAGCCACCAATAGGTTGACCAGGTCCACAAACCAGGGCCTCCTTGGCCAATAGGGTGCCAGGAGGAGGAGCTCCGCACGTTCCTCCAATAACTTCTGAATTACTGCCGGAATGATGGGAAGTGGGGGAAAGGCATAGAGGAGACCCTTGGGCCATCTGCATTGGTCCCCTCTGCTCCCTGGCAAGGAAACCTGGTGAAGAATCTGGTGACTTGGGCATTTTGAGGAATGGAGAAGAGATCCACCTCCGGTGTTCCGAATCTGAGGGAAAGATCCCTGAATAGAGACGGAAGAATAGACCATTCTGTCTGGTCGACTAGGCTCCTGCTGAGCCAGTCGGCCTGGGAGTTGTCGACCCCGGAGATATGGTCCGTCGAGATCGACAAGTGTTTCTCTGCCCATAACCCCAACTGTAGAGCCTCTCTCATGAGGATTTTGGACCTCATCCCCCTTGCCAGTTGACATGAGCCTTTGCGGCCATGTTGTCCATAAGGACTAGAACATGAGAGCCGGTCACTGATTGCCTGAAATGCTTGAGAGCCAGAAAAATGGCTCTGAACTCTAGTCAATTTATGGGAAGGGTCTGCTCTGATCTGGACCAAACTCCCTGAGCTATCTGGCCCTGCATATGGGAATTCCCAACCCAGGAGGCTGGCATCGGTGGTTATCACTAGCCTGACTGGGTCCCTGAACAGGACTCCCCTCCAGATTGACAGGGAATGCCACCAATTGAGAGATCTCTGGATTTGTGGGGTGAGTGGAACCTTGATGGATGAGTGGCTGGTTCCTGCTCATTGGTAGGGAAGCAGGAACCATTGGAGGGGTTGGGAGTGGAGCCAAGCCCACGGGACGATGCCAATACAGGAGACCATCTTCCCCAGAAGTTTGGACAGCAGTGACAGGGGGACAACTTGATGTTGCTGGATCTGGCTGATGACCTCTGAAAGGCTCTTTCCACGAGCTGGGGACAGGAAAACCTGGCACGACATGGTATCGATGACTGCTCCCAAGTGTTGCAATTTGGTTGTGGGAGAGAGCTGGCTCTTTTTGGTGTTGATGGAAAATCCGTGGCTCTGGAGACATGACAGGGTAATTTGCAGATCCTCATGGGCCACAAGGATGGAAGAGGATAGAATCAAAATGTTGTCCAAGTAGCATTGGATCCTCACTGGAATAGAATGCAGAGATACCATCAATGCTGCCAGAACCCCCCTGAGGCTTTGGGAATGATGAAAAGGTGAGAGTAAAGCCCACGTCCCCATTGAGAGGGGGGAACAGGTTGAACAGCCCTGATTTCAAGAAGGTGCTGAATGGCCTGATTCATGAGGGCTTGCCTGGAAATGTCCCGAGAGACAGAACAGATAAAAAAAAATTGGGGTGGTGGTGTTAGGAAGTCCAATTGTAACCCTGACCTAATTGTGCTGAGCACCCAGGCGTCCATCATTGACTCCTCCCATTTGGAGGCAAAGAAGGCTAGGCGACCTCCGATGGGTGGGGAGAACGAGGGATTACTTAGAGCGATGGAAGGAATGACCCCCCCCAAAAGGGCCATTTACCAGTAGAAGGTTGTTGCCTGCCAGATGTTTCTGCCCGTTGGTCTTGGTGTTGGGAGTATGGCCTGTGAGAGCGGGGGAAGCGAGATGAGGTCTCCGCTCGGAAGGCAGGAGGGCGATAAGGAGCAGGGTGATAGTCGGCTTTCTTCCCAGAGGAAGAGAGAATTTTACGTTTATCTCTGGTTTCGATGAGATAAGGTTCCAGAGCATCACCAAAAAGCTTATCACCTGCAAATGGAACTGAAGCCAGCTTCCATTTTTGGCGTGACTCCGCCTGCCAATTTCGGAGCCATAAAAGTCTTCTTGCTGCTACAGAAGATGCCATGGCCTTGGATGCAAATTTGGCAGAATTGAGAGTGGCATGCGCAGTGAATTCCGCTGCTGCAATAATCTTATTAAGGTCTTGGTGAGACCGAAGGTCAGAAGCAGGCAATCTATTCTGGAGTTGGCGCAGCCACCGTATGGATGCCCTCATGAAAAAGGATGCTGCTGTTGAAGCCCGAACAGCCCAAGCAGCAGCCTGGTGATTGAGCTTGAGGGTCTGTTCAGAGCGTTTATCATCCGGTTTCAGGATATCTTCTGGCTCCGTGGGAGTGCCAGAAGATGAGAACGAGGCCAGAACCGGAATGTCAACAGAAGGCACTGCCAGGGCATTGTCCAGAGCTGCGCTGACATTGTAGAAACGCTTATCCAGAGATGATGGGAGAGGACCTGCCGAAGGAGAAGCGCACTGTTTCTTGACCATGTCCAGGAACAAAATGGGAGAAGGTAAAATCTCTGCATGCACTACAGGCTTGGAGAAGAGCAAATCCCCTTGGCTAGAGGGATTTCCTTGTGGCTCGGGAGCCACTTCCTCTGGCAACAGCTTGGCAGTGACCAAGGCTTTGCTGAGTAATGGCCTGAAGAGAGTAGGTTTGAAGACAAATGCAGAGGATGTCTGCTCTGGGCGAGAATCTTCTTCCTCTGAAATATTTTGGTCATAAATCTCACCCTCTTCATGCTCTGAACGAGAGGAGTAACTGTGTTCAGATGGTGAAGCCCCTCCTTCCTCATCAACCTCCTCCCATTCTGGTAGTGAAGAATGGACCCTGAGGTCCTGGGGCCTGTGTAAATCAGGATGATGAGGCAAGGAACTTATGGATTGAGAAGGGAGAAGGGCCTGAACCCTTTCCAGAGGTTGAAGAATTTGCTTGAAGCCTTCAGCCAATCCCTGCCTAATGGCTAATAAGACAACATCTTGGATATCCCTTGGTCTATGCTCAAAGGTAGAGGCAGAAGGCCAAAAGCCCGCTGCTGTGGGAATGAAGGTGGCTTCAGGCCTAGATCGAGGAGAGGTTCGAGGCCTGGAGGGAGGGGGAGGAGCATAGGGCACAGAAGCCTGTTGGAAATAAGGCCCAGGTCTGCTCAGATCCTGAGGATCTGATTGTACAGCAAGAGCCTCAGGAGACCAGGATGGAGGATGGAAAGGCTCATAGATAACTTCTCCTCCCCTGGGAGAGCTTGGTTGGGGCCCATGAGTATCACCTGAAACATGCTGTAGTTGCACTCCCTTCTGTTGAATAGTTCTGTTGAACTGCCTCTCTAGAGCTGCATGTCTGCGCTTCTCTGCCCTCAATTCAGCCTGAGTTGCCTTCTTAGGGGCTAGAGCCTTAGGTTTGATTTTAGCAGCAACCACCCTCTGGACTGGTTGGGTGCATTGCCTACGTCTTTTTCTCTTATTGGGCTTAAGAGACTGTTCCACTGGGGGGGAAAGCTCTGCCTGAGCCTTATCTCGCTCCATTTGTAGAATAAAGGCTCTTGTGTTGAAAAGAAGCTGTTTAGAAATTTTTCTATTACTTACAAAATGGCCGCTCACTTCGTGGTGGAAGGCTTGAATCCAAGATGGCCACTGACTACAGGAAAACAGGCTCCAAGATCGAAGAATCGCTCCTTAGGCTATACAGAGCCCCGAGCGAAGTCAGCAAGGGAAAAACGTAGCAACCAGCCACATGATCAGCTGGCTTGTGCTCTTATCAGTTTGCCGATCATTTTTACGATCGCTCCAAACTGCAGGCGTGGGGGAGGTCTGCAGACGCTGCCCAGCTTCCCTGCACAGAGCTCCCAACGTTGCAGGAGGGGGGAGACCTGATCTCTGGAAGAGCAGCTGCCCAGATCCCTGGGAGCTGCTTGAAGAGAGGAAAAAAGTACTAAAGATCGCTGGTGATTGCTATCTAACAGAACGCTTTCAGAGACACAGCTACTGACTGAAAGGAGCTGAGTCAAAAGCTGGGGTCTCTCCCGGGGGCTGGCTTTTATAACTTAGTACAGACTCAGCTAAATGACTTCATAGGAAGGAGTCAACCCATCCTGGGCTCTCGATGCAGCATGGAGGAGAATAGAGTTCCCATTTTGCCCAAATTAGAAACATAGGCAGGAATATGCAGCTCCAGAAGCATCATTGTCTTGATCTTTTAACATATTAACATTTATGAGCATGAAGCAGGGGAACATTCTTTCTGGTCAAGCATCCAGATTACATTCAGTAACTCTGTACAAGGCCCCTTGCTGTATATTTCATTATTCGATTGTGTTCTTTGACTCAAGAACATAATACATTGTCTGAAGACTACACTATCAGGATAAATGAAACTTCACTGGACATCAATCTGTTTATCAGTCTGTCTGTCTGCCTGTCCATCCATTGATCCATCCATCCATCCATGTGCATTTCAAATTTTATAAAAAATAATACTCCACATGGCTTGAGGAGAAGTGATTTTTTTTCTTCCTTTTGAATATTATGGTCATTATGACATTTCTTGTATATCTCATTCACAGATAAAAGTGGCAAATTAAGATTGTGTTAACATGATACCATTCACGCTGTGACATTATCGTTCAATTCTGCTGTTATGAATGTGTCCTAACGTCTAATGCACAGATTTTACAGACTATCGTATTTGCCCCTCACAGCCCTCTTTATGGATACCCATTATCTCATTCCCTTTAAATATTGAAGTAAACCTGCAGCTATTATTAATAATGGTTGGATTTCATAGTTAATTATTATTTACACATTTTGTAGCACCTTTCTGTAAACATTAAAAGTTTATAAAATGCTACCCCATATAATGGTACTATATAGTATGAATACATTTACATACTGAATATTATTTAGTAAGACCAATAATCAGTAATCTTATTGCTAAACATGAATTGGCATATGTAACTTTTTTTTGTTAGAATATAAATAAAAAATAGATTTCTGGAATACATATTTTCAGGAATTCTTTCTACCTGTTTTGGAAGTGAAATCAACATTGTGAAATTAAAACACTAATGAAAATGACAAAACTCATAATTTTGAAAACTTTATCATTCATTAAAAAAAAACAGGAATTTTTTTTTAAAAAAAACCCTCTATATCATTTTGGCTACAAAAAGTAATTTTATGAAAACCTCAGAAGTTTTATAGTTTGCCAACTGAATATTACATGAAAGTGACCCTTAACCATTTATGGAGGCAAACAGATCATCATTTTCTTTCCAGGCATTGATCCAACTTCCTAGAGGATCAAATTGGCATTTTGCATTAACTCTTCAGTCAGCATCATCATTACTAAAGCTGATGCAGTGAAAATATTAAAACTGCTGCCTTGTTCATCTTAATATTATTACTAACCTTAGTTTTTCTTCCATATGAGAACCTAGTGAAAGAAGAAACATGATTCTTTTTTTTTTTCAGTTTTACTAGATTTTTATTTTTAAGTATACATCAATATCAATACATGAACAGTATAGCCCCTGGGTATAATTCGTTTTGATACAAACATCAATAATGATAATCATAATAGTTGTTATATTAATCAAACTTATATAATCCTAGTATACATGTTTTTTTAAAAAAAATAGTTATTCAATATTTCAATATTCCATTTTAATGCCAATGAAGTTATAAGCATACATGGTAATACCATCTTTCAACCTCTAATCTTTCCCATCAAATTATACTTATATTCTATTATAAAAATTATATCTGCTAATATTCCCCCTATTTCTTATTTCTACCTCTAGTCTAACTTCAAATCAGGTCACCATTGCTAATCCTAATATTAATACACATGTTTATATAAGGCATTGCCCTTCATTATTTGGTTTTTTTAAAGTCACAATATGCTATTCAAGTACCAGTCTTCCTATTATTTAAACATACCTTATAATACCCTCCTTCAACCTCCATCTAACCTTTCAACCTTTCCATCTAACTATTACTTCATATAAAGGTGTGTATTCTTATTTTTACCTCTATTTCTAATCAGGCCATCCTTATATTAGAAAAAAGTGTGTGTGTGTGTATGTATGTGTATATATATGTGTGTGTGTGTGTATGTGTGCGTTTGTGTGTATGTATATAATCAAGTAGATTCAAATAGATAATCCAGCTTTTTATAATGCCTTTCCAAAACAATGCCTACCCAATTTAAAAGTCCAATTTTCTATGTTTTAAAAGGTCTTTAGCTTTTCTCCCCTTAGTTCCTTTCTTTTGGGTCTAGGATTTTTCTATGGTTGTTCACCACTTTAAAAAAATAGTTCTAAGAGTCTCTTTTCCTGGATTTTCCTCTTTCTTTTTTTCTTTAAAGTTAGGGTCTAAATAAAAAAGAACTTTCTCACCCAGCTCCAATCACTGTTCATCTACACCTCTTCTGCACATTTCTTTGTTACCTCGGCTGTCCCAGCTTCATTGATGGTTGCCTCTTCTCCTCATCATGGATGAGAGGGAAAAAGCCCTGGGTCCAGCAGGAGAGTTGGTTCTCTCCCTGAACTGTAGGGTGCCCCTCTTTTCTTCACCATCCCTACAGGGTGGCTTTAGCTCCTTTCAGAGCCCTCCAAAAGGGAGAACTCAGTATGAGAGCTCAGAGACCCGCTCCGCACATCTGATAGCACTGCAACATCAGCTGGATATCTCCTAGAAATATGATTCTGAAGTATGTATGAAAACAGTCCCTTCCTCTTTTTTTCCTTTTTGGTAGATAAATCATGTTCCCCAAAATACCAAAAAACCAAAAATTATGGCTTGGGTCACAGCCCAGCATTATAAACCCAAGGATAGAGTATTTATCACTCCTAAAATAAAATAAATAAAATAAACTTGAAATCATGTAAGATTGCTAGTTATAAGATACTATCTCAAGAGAAGTCATCAACTTCATAGATCTTTGAGGAAAGGCTGGAACAACTGTCATAATTTCCAAGCAACCCCTGCAAAGTTCAGCTGAACTAACAGCATTACCTATTATTAATTATTATATATTAACAGTGGACCAACGTGCCTACCGTCCCTGTCCTATTGTTTCTTTTTATTTTTCTTATATGTATCCATTTCATGTATTCATAACTATGTTTATACTTATATCTGTTACCTTATAATAGCTTGACAAATAAATAAATTAAAATAAAATAAAATAAAGCATTATGCTCTACTACACCAGCTCCTTCAGCACATAATGAGCAACTATGGGGCAGGGAGAGTGAAAGTTATATTGTACAAATGGGTAGGAGCTTAAAGTCTATGGAGATTCTCATTCATCCAGGTCATGGTTGTCCCAAAGGTGCTTTTTCAAGAGGCAACTGGACTTTCTTGTTTTTCTATTAAGATGTTTTGCTTCTCATCCAAGAAACTTCTTCAGTTCTGACTAGATGGTGGGGAATGGAAGGATATATACTCCTTGCAGACAAATGGTGATTTTGATTCTTTTAGAGTCTTTGAGACTCCTGGGACTTGGAGATTTGTCTGTGTCCTTAGGGTCACCTGAATAGTGCAAATGGGTATGGAGCCTTCTTGGAACTGCTGAAAGGACTGTGTTGTGGAGTTGTGCTCCCTGCAGGATGCTCCCCCTCCCTGCATCCCCCACATTGCTGAACACAGGCGCAGACCACTGGGATGAGTCTGTGCCGTCTGCATCCCAAACCAAAGTGCAAATGATTCCTGTAGTCTGCAAACCCTGGAAAACCATTCATACTCCTGCACCATTCAAAAGAAAAAAGAAAAGAAAAGAAAAAGAAAAAGTAGGAGCTTCACTTCAAATTGGATATTACTTCAAAACAGTGGGCATCTAAGCCATTGTATGTCAATGTCTCAGGACTTGCAGGTATGTTGGGGAAATGAATAAAGCTCAAATAACCTGACAGGGATTTCCCTTGGACCTCTATTATGTAGATGCTATGCCTTGATGACAAACTTGAGAACTATTTCTGGTCTCCTCTTTGGACTTTCAGAAGTTAAATAGGGGGCTATCCTTTGTATAGTAAGACACTTGGGAAAAATCAGTATTAAAATGCCACATATTATTATAAAATTTGGAGTACATGGTACTCTCTAAACTTGGTTGTTTTCTTGCAGACCAAACTAGGTAACACCATCAGTGCTAGAGATGTCATTTTCTTTAAACAAAAGCTAAAGTCTAAAGGGAAGAACTGGGGCTTCTGAAGCTGATTCTCCATTTGATTTCAATCACCACATATAATCCATGTTTTACCACTTGCCAAGGATTGCTATTTCTTCTCTTCGAACAAATGGTTATACTGGCTAAACAAATCTCTTGTAATTTTTGTATTAATGGATGTTAACACAAAATATAAAAAAGAACGAAGCACTTGCCTATTTCATTTTTTGTAATTACCTGAAAAAGGATATTTCTCTCTGGGGTTGCATTTTGGGAAAGAGCATGAGTGACAGCTCTATTCTCCTAGGGTTCTGCTAGTGCAGGCATGCAGAGGAATGAGCTTTCATCATCATTATGCTTATGGCCAGTGGAGGTCATCAAGATTTATGGGATTTTGAAAGCCTGCAGTGTAATATACTCTTCCCTGGACTCAGGCACGCAATATCTGTCGGTGATATGATTGTTATAGTTGGATAATCACAATGAATACCTGGATGACTATTGATAGAAGCTCCCCTGGAAATCTTTAATATATAGCTCTTGTAATGATTAGAAAAGATGATGTTAAGGGCTAGTGATAACCAAAGTTGCCTTGAGTCTACTTTCTTTTTTATACTTATATAGCCTATTTTTCCCTATAGGCATATTTCTTTCTCTACTATGATGAGGAACTTATTTTAAACTTTAGTCAAGGTTATAGGAAGGAGAGATAGATTTATCATCAAACATATTTAGATATGTACATTTCCATTCTTTTCTGCTTATCCATAAGGTAATGTTAGGATTTTAAGCATGTCCCACCTCTGGCAATTTGAAGAATCTTAACAACTTTGGAGTAGAAAAATCACCTTATTACCCAACTGATCAGCAATTTAATCAAAGCTTGGGGAAAGCCTCTTTCAATTTCCATTTTAAAATAATCAGGTATGGATTGCATTTATACTTGGCTGATAGCATAAGGATAAGAGTGGGCTCATAATGGCACCTGCAACTCTCTTTTTCCTAGTTTGTGATCCATTCCTAATGCTGCTGAATGCCATTGCTAGCACTGATCAGCTAAGTGCTGTTATGCTAAGTTATGCTATTTAATTTAGCAGTTATTTTAGATAAATGCCACTGCTAGCACTGAGTAGCTATCCCTCCCCTCAAAAGCGCTGAGATTACACAAGTTCTCTCTTCTACACAGCAGGGCATAATGATGAACTCAAATAACCTCTGGAGAATTGGCTTATGAGGATTGTGTGTTTCAGAATGTCCTCTATTTCTGCCTCTTTGCTCAAAACTATAGTCTGTCTGTGAGATCACTGATCTGCTCCAGGTACACCAGCCACTCTGCCCCTACTTCTGCCCCTGCTGAGCTCAGCACGTTCATGCTTTTGCCTTCTGTCTTGCAAGGCCTTCTGATAAGAACACTGGATCTCCTCTCTTGCTCAGCAACTCACACAGGTGATGCTCAAAGACGCATTTCTTGAGCTGCTGTGGTCAGTTCAAATTAGCAAGCACATCATGCAATGTGCAATCCACGGGGATCAATTTCAGAATGTAGGATTTTCAACAGACTATCTGAAACTGACAGAATTACAACCATGTTGGACTCAGTTTTCAGATTTTGGAAATCTCATAAGCCAGATGCTAGTATTTGCTAAACAAGGCTACAACAGCAGCAATAGTGGTCTGTGTGAATTTTGAAATTCTACCTGTGAGGAAGGTAGTAGAGATGGCAACAGTCTATTTTGAATTCAAGGTATTATTGTGACACTTTTCAAGATATAATATGTGGATTGTATTCAAACAGCTACTCAGTTCATCATGAATAAAAGATGTCCTAAAGAATAAATGATATTCATTCAAATCCATAAAGGCAATAAAATAGTGAAAGAGATAGCAAAAGAAAAAAACCCAACAATTTCATTCCATGTGTTTGCATTTACAAAATTGCAGGCATGCTTCAAAACTGGGATACTGGAATATAGTCTACGAGAACAATTGGATCTTGCCTTCGAAAGGCTGGGTTCAAACCCATACTTATAACTTACATTCTTATTTGTCATATGTTCTCTTTGAAGAATCCAAGCTGACTGACAATAATTGAACTAAATCAAAATAAGTTGAGAATTTGAAGAAAAAATGATGTTAATCACTGTTGCAACAGATGAAATGTTCAAAAATTTTTGTTGTTGTTGTTCTATATATATGGATGTAATTTCCCACTTAACTTAATTTCTGAGATTCTGATTTAAATGTATGACAAACTCTACTTAATTTCTGAAAGGAGCAAGAGAAATTAGCATTTGCTGAAGCTGTCAGAGGAATTATGGAAGTTATTCATCATATTGTTTCAAGCACTTCCTTATTTAATAAGATGGTTTGAAAAGTAGTCTAAATTGCTCTTCCATGTAGGGAAGCATGCATTAATTTGCATATCTGGCTAATCCTAATCTCTCTAGTAATTTTTGTCAGGCTCATGAAATAACTGCCTACATTCTCAAACCCATGTTTTTTCCCCATTCCTCACCTATATTGCTTGCATTTACTGTCTTGGGCCTTCATTTGATTTGTCTTTTAATCTTGTATTCTGTGTGAGCTAATTAATTATGCATTACAATTTGCTTGTTAATTTCCCCAAATACTGTCATTGGAACATTTTGATTTTTGTGTACAATTATGAACTATTTGGTTTTGAAGAGAATGTTGTTATGCACAGTCACAAGATAAAATGCATAAGTTAAAAAATTATTCAACCTATATATTGGAATGTGATCCAAGTTCTTGTTCTGTCCTGGAACAGATACGAATGGTCTCTGGGTCTGTCCCTCAGTGTGGGGGGGTGAAGATAGAAATCAGTTTATCTCACTCTCACTCTCTCTAAGGACCCTTCCCATGCCTCAGAGGATTAAAAAAAAGTATTAAGGCAAGACATTGCTGAAAGCAACTACTGTTCTGTGATTTTGGGAAGGTGAAATTTAGTAGGGAATTACCTTTTCAAATAAGACTGGTTAAAAACAGCCTTGTTTTTAAATAATCACTCTGCTTGAGTTACTATGACATAATTCAAGCACTTTCATTGATAATTGTTAGTACTGGTGATGGACTTTCAATCAACTTTCTAACTCCTAAGCATCAGTTAATTTTTTTTTTAGATCAGTGTCATCTTTTTAAGGAAACCAGAAAATCAAATTAGCCCAGCAATTAATAGAAGCAAAAAAAAAAACCAACAGTTTAATTTGAGAAAAGGGATACTGAACTGAATACTATTTAGAAATAGCCAGGCTCATCTTTCAAATTGCAGCCTTTTTCTCTTTCTTTCTTTTGTAGCAGTTGATAAAGGCTTGGTTTCAAATTTAAAATAATTTGTTGTTTGTTTGGGCACAGTGTTCCCATGTTTCATATGCCTTGCAAGCAGTTGAAATGAAGACAAGGACATTTTTGCTCCCATATCCTAAAGTTGCTGTAGGTTTTACATAGTCTTTCTCCTTGTGAAGGGATTTTGAAATTGCTAATTTCTGCCATGCATAG
Organism: Notechis scutatus; assembly: GCF_049901735.1. NCBI lineage: Eukaryota > Metazoa > Chordata > Lepidosauria > Squamata > Elapidae > Notechis > Notechis scutatus. Next base: position 166,412,069 of record NC_142009.1, on the reverse strand, counting down.
TAAACCCAAATTGACTTTCGGCTTCTCCCACCTTACTATGTCCCCTTTTAGGGACTTCCTGAGAGGCAGAAAAGAATCTTGGAATGGATTTTTTTCCTTCAGTTCATATTCACAAAAGAGTGCCCTACCAAGTATTCTGGAAAACTAGAAAGCTTGAGCACATTTTGTGCATGATTTTTGTTCAATCTAAGAAAGGTTCTGCCCAGCTATTGCTTTTAGATGAAGTATTTAAATGAAGTGTTTGTATTTTTAAAAATCTACAAAACAGTCATTTATAATAATAGCAACTTGAAACCTCTCAATTATTTTCATTTCTATTCATAGGAGAGATAATATCCTCTTGAATCATATTCTCAGAACAATATCAATTTGTTTCATTACTTTGTGTGTGCACATTTCATATCAGTAATACATTCCTTTGCTTTCCTGTTCTTACTTCCCCTTTCTGTCAAAGTGGACAATTGGCTGGCTAGCTACACTTGGATTTTAAATATCCTTTTACTTTTTCTCCACTGCCTATTTCCTTACAGAAATGTTGTCACATTGTCATCTAATTAATATAGGCTGCCTACAACTTTTTAATTAAATATAGTTTTCTTTCAAACTATCAGAGTATTTGATAGATAAAAGAATATATTAAAATGTCCAATAATCCTGTTCTTAGTCTTTTATTAATGAAACAGGTAGATCTTCTGGCTACTGTTAGATGTGAATACAAGGAAACTAAATACTAATAATCATGCCCTCTGATTATTATCCCTTTCTCCTCTTTTATGTTGGGATAAATGATACATCCAAGAGCCTGGGAATAATAAAAGATTTCCTGACATGCCTAGGTGAAAACCTTGTTATCCAAAATGTACAGAAAGGAACTAAAAGAACTATACTGGACTTTATTCTTCCTAATAAGGATGAAATTATAGAAGGGGTGGAAGTTGTAGGAACTTTGGGGTAGAGTGACCATGTCATGCTAGAATTCAACATAAGGCAGGCACAACCAATTGAACAAAGTCAAATTAGTATTCTAGACTTCAAGCGAGCTGACTTCAACATACTAAGAGAGAGATTAGAAAGGATTTCATGGATTGAAATCCTAAAGGAAAAAACAATTCAAGATGCTTGGAAAATGCTGAAAAACTAGATTATTAAAGCCCAATCAAATACAACACCCATAGAGAAATAAAAGACAAAACCAGCACAGTTGCATAAAGTATTTAAAAAATGGAAAAGAGGGCTCATAACTAGAACAGAATAACAGCAATAGTCCAAATCTGTAAGAATGGAATCAGGAAAGCTAAGACTCAGAATAAATTAAAACTTGCAACAAATGCCAAAAATAAACAAAGTGTGTTTTTAATATATAAGGATAAGAAAGTCAAGGAAATGATAGGTCTACTAATGGGAGAAGATGGCAAGTTGGGCAGGAGGGATGAAGCAAAATTGATTAATTTCTTCTTTACATCAAAGGATAGAACCAAGATGACGAGAAGAGCTATAGTACTGCTCTATACTGCACTAAGGAGGCCAGACTTGCAATACTGCATCTAGTTCTGGTCACCACAATGCAAAAGATGCTGAGACCCTCTGCAAAAGAGTACAGAGAAAAACAACAAAGATGATAAGGGGTCTGGAGGCTCAACTGTATGATGAGGGAACTAGTAAGTCTAGCCTAATGAAGAGAAGGATTAGGGGTGACATGATAGCTATCTTTCAGTACTTGAGGAGCTGTCACAGAGATGAGGGAGTCAACCTATTCTCCAAAACACCAGAGGGCAGGACACCTTGTTAAAGAGAGTGGAAGCTTGTTAAAGAGAGAGCCAACTCAGAAATGAAATAGAATAGAATAGAAATAACAGAAGGTACAGATGGCATTTCAATCTCCTTTTGAAAGTCTCAAGTGATGAATCTCCTACAACTTCTTTTTTTTTGTAAATTTTATTTGAGTTTTCACACACAAAAAATACAAATAAAACATCTTTTTTGAAAGTAGCGTGATCCCGGGTTGCATTTCTTCATACAGACACAAATTCAATTTGATGCTCATTTTTATGTTCTATTCCATATCTTATTACTGTTTTACATTTTCTACATAGCTTCTCCCCTCTTTTAATTTTCTCAATTTTATTTTAATTATCTCGTCTCAATTCAAATCATTATATTTGTATTTTTTTGTCTGTCCTGTTTCAATTTCATATTATCTTTTCTCATTAAACAAAGTTTCTCGTGTAGTTGCTAATTGGAGTTTGACACCTTTATATCTTTTAAGTTTATCCATTTAACTCTTATTTAGGCTTCAATATATACCTTAAAGTTTTAACATTCAATATAATACATAACTTCCATTTGGATTCTGCTTGGTACATTCTTAAAATACATACTATATTCTTTAAAAAAAGATTATAAATATATGTAATTAAAACAACACATTCCATTCCAATTCAATTCTATCATTAATGTTAATATTCATTAAAATCTTAACTTCTTTAATATTACTTTTCAATTAAATATCATACTTCTATGGGAAAAGTTATAAGCTTACCTTGATTATTCCCCCCCCCCAAACACTTATATTTTATAAAGCATTAACTAATTGAAATGTTCCCGTCCCTTCCTAATTCAATTTTCTCATTTATTTTATTTCATTTATTTTATTAACAAACATTTCATTAAATTACACTAACTATTTTATCCCTCATTTTAATCATACATTATTTCCAATTTTCTAAAATTATTTCTATTACTAATATAACAATACAATCTTATGTACCTTTACAGAATCCCTTTTTCAGTTAAATTTTCACCCATTATCTCTAAATAGGCTCTGTTCCTCTATATCTTGTTTCGGTCCTTTGTAACTTCTTTTCCTTTCCTTCTTCCCTCTCTTCTTCTCTCTCCCCTTTTTACCCCCTTGTCTCTCTACCTCCACTTCTCTCTTCTGTATTCCCCTCTTCTGTTGTTTTCCAATATTGTACTTATTTTTCAAATTATATTTCTTTTCTTTGGTTGTTTTTTTAAGTCTTAAATTCTCCATTCTCTTCCCCCCCTTTCCTTTTTCTTCCCCACATAGAATTACTTGTTCATTAAAGATGGCTTCTTCTTTGTCCCAGTCTTCTTGTTTTGCAGACGTTTCTTGTTGTTTCTCATAGTTCCAAATCTCCATTTCTAAGAATTGAAAAACGAAGCCAAAAGAACCCCTCCCTTCTTGTGCATCTTCTTTGTACTTTTAAAGTTCGATTTTCAATTCATCCAGAAGTAATGCCATTGTATAAATTTTTAAACAACCACCCGATTAATTTTAGTCATTCAAGTGCAATAACCAAGAATCCAAAGATCACCAAGTAATCCAAATACATGCAAGCTGTTTATTTTTGCTTTTTTTTTCACTTTCTCTTCCGTTTAGTTACAAAGTTTCAGTTAAAATGTATCTTTTAGAAGTCTTGCTAAAGTTTTACTGTAGATTCCTTTCAATTCCAGGCAGTCTCCTCCCTCTTTCCAGATCCTGCCCTTTTATTCTTTTTCTCTCCTTTCCTGCTTATGAAAAAAAAAAAAAATTAGTGTCCAGAAATCTTTGTTATCCCTTTGATATTTTGTTTTATTTTCAGTTTAATTGCCTGTTGATGTCAAAGTGGATTTTTCCAATTTCTTATTTAAGTCTCTTAGTTGTCAGTATAGGGAAAGGGAGAGAAGAAAGAAAAAACCAAACCTTTCCCTTTTCACTTTCCTTCGCTGCTTCAGACTCTTCTTTGGGAACGATGTTATTTTTTTGTAAGTTTAAATTCCAGGGTACCTTAGTTGTTGCTTTTGCAATTTAACCTGGTCAGCCAAAACTTTCACTTCTTATCTTCCTCCAGCACATTCTTTTCCAGTCAAGTTCTTCTTTGAGGTGGCCATTTCTGACCACTGCTGCAACCGCCTTTGGGAAAGGGAGTAATGGCCAGCTGAGGAGGAGAAATGCGGCTCTCCTCAACCCTGCTGGCAGTCTCCCCCTTCTTCACCACCTCTACGGGGTGGCTTAGCCCTGAAACCAGCCAGCTCGGGGCGCTCCAGCGGCGAGCCCAGACCGAAACCGTGCACGATCACAGATTTCTGTCTGTCGCCAAAGAAGCTCAAAACTGGACAATCTCCTATAACTTCTGAAGGCAAGCTGTTGCATTGGTTGATTGTTCTCACTGTCAGAAAATTTCTCCTTATTTCTAGATTACCCTTGATCACTTTCTATCCATTATTCCTTGTCTGGCCTTCAGGTGCTTTGGAAAATAGGTTGACCCCCTCCTCTCATGACAGCCCCTCAAATATTGGAACACTACTATCATGTCTCCCCTGGTCCTTCTCTTCACTAGACTAGCCATGCCCAATTCCTGTAAATGTTCTTCATATGTTTCAGCCTCCAGTCCCCTAATCATCTTTGTGCTCTTCTCTGCACTCTTTCTAGAGACTCAACATCTTTTTTATAATGTGGTGACCAAACTGGATGAAGTATTCTAGGTGTGGTCCAGTGGTAGAATTCAAAAATTTTCACTACCGGTTCTGTGGGTGTGGCTGGGTGGGTGTGTGACTGAGTGGGCATGGCCAACTCAACATCACTCATGGCAAGGTGAGGCAGCACCTTGCTGTGAGTAACTTTGAGTTGGCCATGCCCATTCAGTCACATGACCAATGCTGCAGAGACAGGGAGAATTCTTATGTGCCTTTCCCCCTCCCCTCTGCCCTTGAGTAGGGTTTGTCAGCCAGTTACAAATCTATCTGGTGGTTGTGCTATCTATCCCACTTTTTTCTAGCTTACTAAGAAGTAGGTTGCAGTTTACGTTGTCAAATGATTTTCTGAAGTTTAAGTATACTATGTCCACATTATTTCACTGGTGTATTAATTTAATTCCTTTGTCAAAGAATTAAATACGATTTTTTTTAGCATGATCTGTTTTTAACATATCCATGTTGACTTCTAATTATTATTTTATTTGTTTCTACATATTCACAGATCTGTTTTTTTATTATCTTTTCCAGTATCTTCTCAGGTATTTATGAAAATTGACATTGAAGAAACTGTATAGGAAGTGTATTAAACTCAAAATCCACCCAATCCTTCTATAGTTTTGTAAACACCAAACTTAAAGACTTAAAAACTATCCCGCCCCTAAAAGGGCCTAACAGGAAAGACTGTAATGATGATACATAATAATAATACATTCTTCAGTTCAGTCTTTGTTGACAGCAATGGCTGCTGCACCCCCATTTACTAGTCATGCCACAACAAATTGTAATGATTTACTACATATTGATTTTACAGTAATACAATGATGGCGGCGCCCAACTAGGAAGGTGAAGCTCTATCTCCTGGAGCACTATCTTCCTATAAAGCCACCAACTGCACCAGAAATCACCTTTAAAGCTGCCGCCTGCACCAGAAATCACCTTTAAAGCTACTGCCTGCACCAGTAACCGTGAGTAAACCGGAGCCCAAAAAACAAACCCCAAAAACGCTGGATTCCGAAGCCCTGGAGCCCTAATCACGTCGGCGGAGCTCCTGCTAACTGATCTGGAGCCCTCCTCTCCTTCCCCAGAGAAGTTCTTTCCATCGAGCCCTATTAACCACACTGATCTTGAATTGGATCACTTGGAGCCAGCGGAGCTCAAACAACGTACCTTCATTTAAATCCCCCACACAGCTGATCGAAGTATCTTCCACACCAGACAATGTGTCTCCATTGATATCCCCACACAATTTCCCTGGAGCCACATTGGACAACTGGCAGGGAGAAACAAGGAGGGAGGATAGAGAGACCAAATCTTTAAGGAGTTTTTCAGTCCTTTCTTGATCAGAGTCAGCTGCGTGTATTGCTCTTATTTCAGCGTGTTCAAAACCGACAGTTTTTGCAATGAGTGTCCCCAGCAGATCAGTTAACAGCAGCAATAAATCAAAGCAAGGTTATAAGTAATCAGATTGCCTGAATCCTCTCCCTGAATTATTTTCTCTCTCTGAGCCACAAACTTTTTTTAAATTCAAAGAGAAGGGGCCAGAGATCCCTCCCTTCAGCATCTTTGCATCTTTACTATCTCAAAAACTCAATCTACAAAACAAGAAAGAGAGTGTAAACCCTTGCTCACTGATTGTTTTCAAGAGGAAAGAGGAAAAGAGCTTGAGTAGGACTTGAAAATGTTTCCTCTGTTCGCGTTTTAAAACCTGTTTGACACAAAGAAACTGCTGTTTCTCCATCCCAGGAAAAGAGGCCTCCTGCCAGTATATTAGGGGTTATAAACCTATTCTCAGATATCAACAACTAGCAAAGCAATAACCCTTTACTTGCTGACTCTCAATACTACTTCATTACTTTCATTATCTCAAAACTTATAACTTTCTACCTCAAGACCTATATCAAAGATTAGATAATGATGTCTCCAAATCAATTTCTTTAAAATAATTAATTTTTATCAAATGATTATGATTAATTGTTTTTATTGATTAGTGTGATTGAGTGTTTACTGCATATAGTGTGATTACTGAATATCTGATTAGTAAAATCAGTGATTTGGTGAATTTAATTGACCGGTGTGTTTAGTGATTAATGTAATTAATTAGGCTGTTTGTTGCTTAGCAAAATTATTTGATTAGAGTGATTTGAATAATCAATTCATTTTTAGTAATAAGTAACCTTACTTTTGATTTGTTCTCTAACATATCAATTAACAATTATTAATTACCAACATTCATTAAGTAACTGTCTACCTATCACATTAACTAGCTATTGTAATTGTTTAGTGTACTATTGCCATTGACCATGCCAGACAAAAACTCCAAAACAAAACAAAAGAAAAATATCTCTACCAATGACCTCCCGGACTCCTGCACATGTTTCAGATGTCTAGAAACCATCAATGAAAGCGAAATTTACATCAAATGCCGCCTATGCCACAATCAAGCTCACCCTGCCTGCTTAAACACAAACAAAAGCCTAGCTGATATGGTTAAAAATTCAGATACATTCTTTTATCTATGTCCATCATGTTCTCCTAAGCTAAACAAACTGAATACCCTACCTGACAGAGTTGAAAGCATAGAATCATTCATTCACTCAATAGAAGATCGCTTAGCAACACGTTTTGAAACAACTATACAACCAAGCCTAATCTCTCTTGAAAAAAACAATACAGCACAGATAAGTGAGTACCTATCAGCTCAAAATCAAATCCCACAACAACCACAACCACCTCAACTACAGTCACAACAACAACCAAAAATAACCACCAAACCACAGCCACAAACAATTACTATCCCATCAAATAATTCCACAAATAATATCCCCTTACTCATCAAAGACATCATGGAACGTGAACAGAAACGTCCAAATGCCATCTTATTTGGTCTCGAAGACACCAACGAATCAGACGACATCACCAAAGTTCACGATATCATAAGCAATTCAAATACAACAAACATCTCTCCTGAAGATATCATTGAAATAACCAGAGATGGCCCTGAGTTCAAATACAATGATGGCTCTGTGGCCCCAAGATTTTGTAGAGTTGTATGCAAAAATGAGTCCAGCAAATGCATATTCATTCATACAATAAACACCATTGCAAAAACCAATCCCAACCACAAAAACTTCACTCAAGACCAGACTTATCTATACTGCAAAGAATCCGCTCCTGTGAACTCCGCGCAGAACTCAAAAACCATCTAGACAATGGAGAAAAGGATCTATACATTGACTATCATGCTGATTGCATCAAAAGAAAATCACACAACCCACAACTCCGCATCCAACCCCACCCCATCCAATCCAACATCACTCAAAACTAGGCACACATGCCCCTAACTACCTCTATTCCAACCACAACTGGCCTTAAATGCAAGCTACTCAATGCAAGAAGCCTTGTAAATAAAATACCTGAATTTCTCCTCTTACTAAATACGGCTAAATTTGACATTATATTTGCCTGTGAAACATGGTTCAACGCATCTCTCCCTGACTCCATTATCACAGTAAGAGACTATCATGTTTACCAATCAGATCATGAAATCCGTAGAGGAGGTAGTGTTGCTATCTTCTATAAAAAGTCCCTACATCTAAAAAACAACCAAGTTACCCAGGAGCTTGCTATTCCTGAGACCATCATCTGTGAACTGTCCTTAAATATCACATTTTGGTTCTTACTATGTTACAGAGCTCCTGATTATGACATCGAACATACAAACAAGCTAAATACACTACTAACGTGGGCAGCATCCTGCCCACATGCTTTTAACTTTCTTGGTGACTTCAGTCTATCTCATATTAACCGGACCGTTAACGAATGTACAACTGAACCCACACATGCAACCTTCTACAATGCAGTAATAAATCTGGGACTAGAAAAACTAGTAACCAACAACACTAGACATAACAACTACCTTGATCTCATCTTCTGCAATAGTTTGAATTCAATTTATGGAATACAAATTAAAGAACCCTTTTCCAACAGTGACCACAACATGATTGACTTTGTCTCAACATACATCCACACAAAAATCATCACAATGACGGAATCCCCAATTATAACTTCAAAAAAGGCAACTATGATCTTATAAACAATGATCTCTCATCCCTTGATTGGCAATTTCTATTCACTGGATGCAATACTGTAGAAGACCATTACAACATATTTTTACTTGAAGTCAAAAGAGTCATCAAACTAGGACTTCGGTTTGTCGGCCCGCGAGCGGCAGGGATTCGCGAGCTGCGCGATCCCCTGCTGCGCTAGCCGCTTTTGGGGCTCCGATCCGGACGGGTCCGGAGCTAGCTACCCTGCAGGGGCAGCTGAAGGTAGGGGGATCCGGAGAGGGGTTTGGGGGTGTTGCAGACCCCCTCCTCGGCCGGCAGAACCCCTTTTCCCAAGACGGTGCAGCGGCGGTCCGTAATGGCCACCACAAAGAAGCTGGCAGCCGGGTAAGAATGCGCAGGAGGAAGTGGAGAAAGTTTTTGAAAGGAGAAAGTTTTTCTTGGTTCCTAGGACTCTAAGACATATTTAACAAAATTCCTGAAAAGTATGACTTTCTGAATGATACCTTCTAGAAGAGGAAAAAAGCGGCAGTTTGGTGGTGCTGAAAGGAAAGCTTACCCTCCTTTCCTACGGAATAAATAAGTGGATATTAAGAAACCTATTTTTTTTTAGGTGAAAACTGGTTTTAAGCGATGAGTGGGAAGGGAGAGGACTAAAAAAAAATATTTGTATGCTAAGACTGTTGGAGGAGATGCCTTAAGGATTTGAAGACTAAAATATATTGCAATAAGATTTTAAGAAACAGATTTGGACTTTCTTTTTCTTTGATTGATACTACCCCAGGAGGAGAAAGTGAGAACTCTGCCTTGGTTTGGACTGATTGATAACTTTGGGACTGTTTTTTTTTTTGGAATATTCTGGTTGTTGTAAGAAGAAAGAAGGGGAAAAGAAAAGAAAAGATTTATAATGGCTCTTTCTATTGAGGAACTGAGAAAAGATTATGAACAAGCAAAAAAAAAAATGGTAAAGCTGGTTTGAAAGAAGCCTTCCTTTTTTTAGAAATGGCGCTTATTAACTATCAACAAACATTACAACAGATGAAGACAGCAGAAGAAGAAGAAGGAAAGGAAGCCATTTTTAATAAATCTCAGAACTCGACCAAGAAAGAAGTAAGAGGGAAAGGAAGAGAAATAAAGGACTTAAGATTTAAAAAAACACTTAAGAAAGGGAAAAATAAGGTGCAAAATCAATATAATGATAGTAAACAAAAGGGAAAAGGAACACGGCAGAGAAGGGAAGCCAGTAAGGCAGAGGTTAGAAGAAGGGGGGGTAGAAAGGTTTGTTGGGAGAAGAAAGGAAGGGAAAAGGTGGAGAAAAGCTACAAAGTTTTGAAATTAAATGAGAAAAAAGGAATCTTTTTTAGGGATAAAGGATAAAGTATAATTTCTTCAAAAAAGATTTTGCAAGGTACATAAGATGATATTGTAGTATTGTATTAGAAATAGAAAACTTAAATGGTTTAAGAGTTGATAAGAGATTAAAATGGTGAAATGTTTAATAATGATTGGTTTTAAAATTTAATAATATGAGGGGAGGTTTAGAATATTGAGTTTTAATTAAAGAGTTTAATAAGATTATGGTATTGATGTTATTATAAAATTTTTATTATAGTATTTGTTTTTAATATTTAGATCTATTGTTTAACTATGTATTTAATTATTCTGGATGTACTATTTAGATAGAATGTACCAAGCAAAATCGGATTGGGTATTGGGCATTATTTTAAAGGTTAATTTGATTAATTTAGGGGGGAGATAGAAAGGCATCATACTCTGATTAGTGATTTCAGGAGAAACTGCTTCTTTTTTTTTTATAAGGAACGAGACAAAGGGACAATAAAGAATGGACAAAAGATATAAATATAATGACTCAAATTAAGATGATTAATTAAGATAGAATTAAGAAGAGTGAAATATGTGGAGAAGTTAATATAGAAGACTTAGAATGGTAAATAAAATAAGTAATGATATGTAAGATGAGCATGAATATAATTGAAGTCCATGAAAAGAGAGATACCTGGGTCCAAGTTACTTTCCAAAAAGATTTTTTTTATGTTTTGTGTGTTGTGTGTATATGTTTTTTTTGGGGAGAATTAATAAAACCTTGCAGAAATATAGAATGAGAATAAGGGTAACTAAGTCAGAAAGAAATAGATGAAATAATAACAATGAAATTGAATAAGAGTAAAGAGAAGTAAAGAGAAATTGGATAAGAGGTTTTTGTATGTTTATATGGAAATGGTTTAAAACAGAATTATAGTTTATCTGACTTGTTAAATTTATAATGGAAAAAGGTTTAAACATGTAATGGATAATGATGATTTGTGTGTTTTGAAAATTAATAAAACTTGTTTTTTTTTTAAAAAAAAAGAGTCATCAAACTATGTGTACCAATAACAACTCCCAAAAACAAAAAAAAAAAAAAAACAAATTACCCATAACAATAAGGAAGCTTCAATCCAAAAAGAAATCCCTTTGGCGGAAAAACAAATCTGGTCACATTGCCAACTTCAAAAGCCAATACAAAAATTTAAACCACCAGATAAAGACTGAATGTACCAATCATCACACTAAACAAGAGGAAAACCTTCTACCCACCAATTCCACCCGCGCTTTCTACAATTTTGTAAACAATAAACTAAAAGACTCAAGATCCATCCCACCCCTGAAAAGACCTAATGGTAAAGACTGCAACGACGACACCATTAAAGCCAACCTCTTTAACACATTCTTTGGCTCAGTATTTGTAAACAGCAATGGATCATGCCCAATATTTCCTAGTTGAACCACAGACAACTACAATCATCTAGTACATATCGATTTTACAGAAGACAATGTTGAAAAAGCACTATGCAATTTAAAACCATCTCTATCTATTGGACCAGATGGAATATGTGCCTATTTCTTAAAAAAGTTATCCACTGCCATAGCTGAACCTCTAAGCATAATCTTTGAAAAAACTTTCAGGATCAGCTCCTTGCCAAAACTATGGTCACTAGCCACGGTCATCACCATCTTCAAAAAGGGAGACCCCAGCCTAGTTGAAAATTACAGACCAATCTCTTTATGCTGCGTCACCTGTAAAGTCATGGAATCAATTATTAACCAATCCATTATCCTCCACTTAGAGACAAACAACCTACTCTCTAACAAACAGTTTGGTTTCAGAAGGAAACTGTCCTGTAACTTGCAACTCTTGCACTGTAAAAACATATGGACTACACAACTTGATCAGGGCAAAGCAATTGACGCAATTTATATAGACTTCTGTAAAGCCTTTGATTCAGTGGTACATGACAAACTACTCCTAAAACTAAGATCTTATGGTATCTCTGGATACCTGCATAACTGGATAGAAGCATTCCTGTCAAACAGGCAACAAATGGTCAAAATTGGGAGTGTCCTATCAAATCCTGTACCTGTCAACAGTGGTGTCCCCCAAGGCAGTGTTCTAGGACCAACTCTCTTCATACTCTATATTAATGACCTCTGTGATTATATTAAGAGCAACTGTGTTCTTTTTGCTGATGATGTAAAGCTATTCAACACCACTGACAATGCTACTACCCTTCAAAAAGACCTTGACTATGTGTCAGAATGGTCAAACAAATGGCAACTTCAAATCTCAACAAATAAATGCTTTATCTTACATATTGGCAAAAAATATCAAAAAATAAAATACAGGCTGAATAGTCAAAACCTTGTTGATGATCCAAACTCTGTCAAGGATCTTGGAGTACTCTTCTCTAATTAACTAAGTGCTAGAGCCCACTGTAACTACATAGCCAAAAAGGCATTAAGAGTTGTTAACCTAATCCTGCGTAGCTTTTTCTCCAGTAATATTACTCTACTAACTAGAGCATATAAAATATTTGCTACACCAATACTTAAATACAGGTCATCAGTCTGGCACCCACATTACATATCTGATATTAATACAATTGAAAAAGTCCAGAAATATTTTACGAGAAGAATCCTCCACTTCTCTACTCGTAGCAGAATACCTTATGCCACCAGACTTGAAATTTTATACCTAGACAACCTAGAACGATGCTGCCTTTGGTCCGATCTAAGTATAGTATATAAAATTATATATTGCAATGTCCTACCTATCAATGAATACTTCAATTTCAACCAAAACAATACAAGAGCACAAAATAGATACAAACCAAATATAAACCGCACCAAACTTGATTGCAGGAAATACGACTTCAGCAACAGAGTAGTCAATGTCTGGAATACTCTACCTGACTCTGTGGTTTCTTCTCCAAACCCCAAAATCTTCAACATTAGACTGTCTACTATTGACCTCACCCCTTTCCTAAGAGGTGTGTAGGGGACGTGCATAAGCGCACCATAACGTGTTTACCGTCCATGTCCTATTGTTTTTTTTTTCTTATTCATATCCATTTCATGTATTTATAACTATGTTTATACTTATACCTGTTATTTAATAATTGTTTGACAAAATAAATAAACAATAATAATAATAATTCTATCCTGGTTCAATCCCTATATCACTGCTAGGCATCACAGTTCAAAAAAGTTAATGACAATCTGAGCAAATTTAGAAGACAACTATCTACATAGTAAAAGATCTGGAAACTCTTATCATGAACCCCTCCCATGGACAGTTAAAAGGAAGTGCCTATAAAATAGATGATTGAGGGGTGGTATGATAGCAGTCTTCAAATAGTGTATCTAAAGGGCTGTCACATATAAGAAAGTGTAGACTATTTTGCTCCAGAGGCAGAACTAGTACCAAAGAGTTAAAATTACAAAGAAGCTGGTTCATGATAACCATCAGCAGCAACATCTTGAATATATGAGCTGTTGGTTGATGAATCATATTAAGTAGTGAATTCTTAAAATTCTCAAATCATAGGGCTGGAAGAGACTTTGGAAGTCACCTAGTCCAACCTACCGCCCAAGGCAGGAAACTGTATTCCATTACAAACAAATAGCTGTCCAATCTTTTCTTAAAGACCTCCAGCAAGGGAGCACCCACAACTCTGGGAGGCAAACTGTTCCATTGATTAATTGTTCTTCTTCATTGGAAATCTTCAAAAGGAAGCTGGATAGTCATTTGTGAGAGATACTCTAATGGGTGCTGTCCAAGCAGGAGGTTAGACTGGACCACTTGCTATGACACTGATTCTCTTGTATTCTATTTGGTGTTTGAGTTTTGGTCTTTTATCATAGGCCAATCTTGCTTTTTTGTTGTCACTATTGATTTCATTCCTATTAATTTGCTTTTATGCTAGGTTATTTCATTATATTTCATTATATTTATATAGCGAATGGCCCAAAACTGCCTTTGTTTTCTTAGAGATTTTGACATTTGCTTCTAAATAGTTGTCAGGCTGAGTGCAATACAGAAAGTATGTGACAACTTCAAATGTTCTGTGACGGCAAATTCAGCAAATTACTGACAGAAAACTAATGTCTATTTCACATAATTACTCTCTCTGGAATTGTATGATTGGTAAATGTTAAAAAAGAAACCTCATTGAACTCCCATTATTATATGCCAAAAATCAGTTGCCTATCTGCAGAATAAGAATAGAATTCAACTATATTAAGCTATTCTTGATTGCTTATTGTATAGAAAAATTGTATAGAAATCCTTGACTATGATGAACCAAGGTCAAACTAGATCTTTCATGCTTCATCTGTTATTCTTTTTTGTTTCTGATTGAATGCTGTACTCTGTAGACATAAACTGTTTGCATTTATTACCCATACTTACCTAATCCAAAATAATTTAGAGGTTATACCAACAGGCATTGGAAGTAATAGGGCTAGTGAAAATGTAATCTGGCATCGAATTAACTTTTTCTATGACTGAATGGCTTATGTTAGGGGAATTCCTCATTCATCCTTAAGAATCAGAGGTGATATTCAGCAGGTTCTGACCAGTTCTGGAGAACCAGTAGTGGAAATTTTGAGTAGTCCAGAGAACTGGCAAATACCACCTCTGACTGGCCCTGCCTCCATCTATTCTCTGACTCCTGAGTCCCAGCTGATTGGCTGGGTCTTCTTTTGTTGCCCTGCACAGAAGAATAGAGCTGGAAATCAGGTTAGTGGGGTAGGGAGGGAATGAGACTTTGCAGTAATCTTCCCCCAGGAGTGGGGATGGAATGGGAATTTTGTAGTATCCTTCCCCTGCCACGCCCACCAAGCCACACCCACCAAGCCCACTAAGCCATGCCCACAGAACCAGTAGTAAATTTTTTTGAATCCCATCACTGTTCAGAATAGACCTGTGAGGGAAAAAAGGGCTGCAGGAGAGAAGTTAGGAAGGTCCATTTCACGATCAGAGTCTATTATCCAGCTGAGAGAAGTCACATATTTTATCCTATCATTCCTTTTCTGGGAAATCTATTCATTCTTTACAAATAAGAGGGTGGGTGGGTGGAATGTGGGGGAGGCTCAACTGCCAGAATAACAGGTTATTACATGTAATTAGAAAAAAAACCATTGGATTTCTATAATAGAGATAATATTAATTTGTACATTTTTAGACATGAACATCCTTCTATTTGTAATTCTCTGCCTGAAGACAGACCATATTCTTTCTGGACATATTAAAATGTATTGTTTTGATGCTTGAAAGCACTTTAGGGAGTAGAGAGCCAAGTAACTATTTCTTAGGTTAAGATTTTATATATAAGAAGAAGGGTGTAATACAGGGGCCCCCAACCTTGGCAACTTTAAGCCTGGTGGACTTCAACTCCCAGAATTCCCCAGCCAGCTTTGCTGGGAGTTGAAGTCCACCAGGCTTAAAGTTGCCAAGGTTGGAGAACTCTGGTGTAATACATCTACTTTACCAATATTTTTCTGTTCCACCTTCTGGTAAAAATGGAACTGTGATGTGTAACTACAATTAATGAAAAATAAACAATGGCACTTATAATGGGGGTTCTGGTAATGCCAGTAGCTGGTTATAGAATATATTTGTTGAAAGTGGGAAGGGGTTCATTTTAGAGATGATTGCATGTCTAGATTAGTCTTCAGAGATAATTGTTCTGCCACACAGATTATGGAGTGTAACATAATTCCATTTTGACCCCTATACTCTTACTATGTATGATGCTTCTGGGAGTGAATGTCAGAGAATGTGGGGTGATGGGCCATCTATATGTAGATGATACCCACATTTTTTGTGTGTGTTCTAGTATGCTCCTGCCTGAGCCAAATTGTAAACTATATGAGGTACAGCAGGTTAAAACTGAATTTGAACAAGGCGGAAAACCTGGGGCTGGAGGAAATGTGGTTCCTTGGAATGGGCCCCAACTGATTTGAGATAACAGCTTTCCCCTTAGGTTGTGAACCTCTGTCATCTTTAGAGAACAATGTCACTTAATCTGAAAAAAAACTAGGGAGGGGACCTTTTTAGTAGTTTTGGGGGTGTTAGAGAAGTTATAGAAAGACTCAGCTTCAAGTCCCCTCTAGCCATAGAAAGTCATTAGATAACTTTGCACCAATCACTATCTCTCAAGCTAATATACCTTATAGAACAGGACAAAGAAGTACCTTTTTGAGCTCCTGAACGGGAAAATAATGACTGCTACCAACTCCTGATTCTCAGGAACAATCATAAATGTTTAAAACCTCAATTGGTAATTGCAATCAGTGACATGATGTTTAATGATCTATCTTTCAAATCAGCCAGTTAGGGAAATTTTATCTTAATTCTCATAGTTCTTTTGACATTAACTCAATATAGCTATGGGTGGGTCAAAGCTGAATTTTAAAAACTTGTGAGATATACTTTTACAAAAAATATTAACTAATATGATTTCTTGATCATAATCCATTTGCTGAAGTAGCTACCCTTAGAAGCATTTCCCATATAAAGCTGGTACATAAAACTCTCTTTAGGG
Organism: Notechis scutatus; assembly: GCF_049901735.1. NCBI lineage: Eukaryota > Metazoa > Chordata > Lepidosauria > Squamata > Elapidae > Notechis > Notechis scutatus. The sequence goes on along the minus strand of NC_142009.1, from coordinate 166,395,643 downwards.
CAGATAAAGAAAATATAATAGAAGTGTTTAAAAATGGCAGAACTTTTTTGGAATTAAAAATGGAACTAAGAAACATAAAAGAAATGCTACATGAAAGAGGTGAGTTGTGCTGTCTTGCCTTACAATCATTAGAAATGGTGATTCTGGAGTATGAAGAACAACAAGGAGTTCCACAAGGGGAGGAGCTGATTAAAGAAGAGGCCATCTATAACAAACAATTGGAGCAACGAATATTAAAGTGAAGGGGAAAAAGAATGTTTTGAAAGCCAGACAAAGTAAAAGGAAACAGCAGAAAAGGGAATTACAGAAGAAAGCTTTAAAGAGGGAGGGGGATAAAAACTGGAGTAAGAAAAGGAGGGAAAAAATGAAGGAAAAAAGAAGTAATAAGAAAAAGAATCAGGAAGTAAAGAGGTATGGAAATCGAACAAAAATGAAAAGAAATTGTTTATTTAAAAGACAGAGATAATGGTTAGATAAGGATTAAGAAAGGGGATTCTGCAAGGTAATGTGGTGTATTATAAATGTATTTGAAGTAATAAATTACTTAGAAGGTAGGAAAATATAGACTTTTAAAATGAAAAGATTGGAACTGATGTTTTTTGTTATTAGAATACTGTTTTTTGTTAAATTATACATAGAGATAAATGGAATAAATGTGAAAAAGAGAAACTATGATTAAGTGTATTAACTATGTTTAATGAATTCTAAGAATATAGTTGAAATGAATTGTGAGGATTGTTGTAAAGAGATTAACATCAGTTTTTATGATTAATTGAATAGATTAATTTAATTGAAATTATTAATGATTTGATGTAACTGAAGGGGAAAGTGCCATGTGGAATCCGGCCTAAAATGCACATGTGTTACGTAATTGCTAGGAGATCATTGTTATTTTTTTTTTTTAGGTGATAATTAAAAAGTCAATTATTATTGGAAATTAAAGGAGTTAGTTAAATGATGTATAAGATAAAGAGGGGTACACTCAAATTGGTAATTGTGGGGGAAATTTTTTTAATTGTTTGAATTGGGATGGAATTTTTGAAATGATGAAATAAGAATATGTGATGAAATTGCAAACAGATAAAAGTATAAAGTATAATGAATATGAAGATATAAGAATTATTTAAAGTAAAAAGAAATAGGCTAAGAAATGAACAGAAAATATATGTACGTCTGAGAAAAGTATTTGAGAAAAATTATAGCAAATGTGTAATGTAATGATAGGATATGAAATCAAATGTGAAAAATGAATATGTAACTAAGGTCATGTTTGTATGGAAATGTGAAAACCTGGAATCATGCCGTTTACTAAAAAAGATGTTTTTGAAATGTGAAAAAATAAAAAACTTTTTACAAAAAAAACCTCTCTTTAGGGCAAAGTTATATGCTTCAATCTCTTCACACATACACACACAAACTTTGAAAAAAACCTCACCAGCCTAGCAGAATGTTGAGGGGAAACATGTTAGAAGACATTTCTTCCCTGTGGTTTGTTCTATCTTAGGTCAAATACCAAGCACCCTAAGACAGGGGTCCCCAACCACCGGGCCGCGGACCGGTACCGGGCCGCAGAACAAGTCCTACTGGGCCGCTGGCTTGCTGGCGCCGCCATCTTTTTGATGAAAAAGTGCTTCCGGTGAGCTTTTCTGGGTAGAAAGCTCACCAGAAGCACGTTTTCATCAAAAAGATGGCGGCGCCAGCGCTCGGTGAGCTTTTCCGGGTAGAAAGCTCACCGGAAGCACGTTTTCATCAAAAAGATGGTGGTGCCCAGCTGATGCCGGTACCGGGCCGCGGCGCCCAGCTGATGCCGGTACCGGGCCGCGGCGTAAAAAAGGTTGGGGATCACTGCCCTAAGAGTTCAAAATGTTATTAGCAGGCAAGGAAAAAGCATTAAGTACAGTCCAGGCCCCTGACATGGGGTACAGCATTGCTGTCAGATCCGTAAAGTGATACTGCCATTCCTTTATTCCTACTTTTGACAACTGTTGTTTTATAATGACTAATGACCATAAGCTGGCAGAAGATGACCCTGGGAATGCTTGCTTATCTGGTTCTCAGGATGGCCTTTACAATAATATCTTCACACCTGCGGATTGGCTGAATCCACATTGGGTTTATAGGAGGGGTCTCTAATGCCTTAATTCTAACTGTATTGCCTGAGGGATTTCAGAGTCTGCTTTGCTCTTGTTCTGCTATCACTTCTGCTCAATAAAAGATTCCTTTTGAAATACCAAGTTTCAAGAGTTTTTACTTTCTTGAGTAAGGAGGAGAGGCAGAGCCTTAAATAAAGCAGACTCTGCAAAAGTGGTCAACCTGGAGAAGCAAACTTTTGCCCTACTGTGGGAATCCTGAAAATCATGTCTGAACAAAGCAGCAAGCAGGAAAAAGCTGAATGCATGGGAGAAACATCTACAACCACCCAGCCGGATGCCTGGGATTTCTGGGAGCATCATTTTCACTGAAAGGTTTTTACTGTAATTTAATATATAGTGCAACTTGTTACTTGAACAGTTAGTTAGCTTGAACTAAAAAAAATCATTAAAATAACAGGCCTTAAAATGAACACATTTAAAGAGCAGAAGCAAAGCTGTAATTACTCTTCTCAAATTAAGCCATGTTTTCAATGACAATAGAAGGTTTTTCTGGTCAATTGTGTAGCTATTAGGATTTTTTCTGAGAAGAATGTTCTGTTCTTTTAAATTATGCCAAGACTTCTCAGCTAATATCTCTGCTACATGCCTGAAAACTGACGTAAATTGCCACCCTTTTTCAACTTTTCAAGGTTAAGAGAAAAACCCCAGGGTAGGGAGCATTGTTTCATAGTCCTGACTTCACTCTGACTTTAGGAAGAATGCTATTACAGTAAAAGAAGAGAAAGGAAACAAATTTCATTTCAGAAAGAAACTAAAATGTTTTTAATTTGTGTTATTTTGTTTAGGGCAAGTGTTAGCAAAAGGGCAAATTCATACAAAATTACATGAGGGAACATATCCCCATTCCACAAATCTGAAATAACAGCAGCAAAAATGTTGAGAATTTTTATGGCATCAATTAAGCCCTTTCTTCACTGCTGCATAATTATTACAGTCACTGCTGTGTTTATATACAGTATGTCAAATGTAAGATGACCTGCTTTCCATGAGGTGTATAATACACATTCATGGCTCTTTTTTGTTTTCTTCCCTTCATTGGATATGAATAAGCAATGATACAGAATTGTTTAAAGAAGTGAAAAACTGTCAATATGTCCAGACTTCCAAATGTAAATTCCAGGCAAATTTTCCATCTCTATTTAGACTTAAGTAAATTGATTTAACATTCAAAAAATCACAGTACTATGAAAAAATAGCTATTAATAATTACAATTTTTATTGTATAATCTGTACTGTTTTTACCATATATGAAATAAAGGAAGAGAATTATAATTCTAGTACAAGGTGATTTATAAGTTGGCTTCTTTTATAAAATCTAGTCCTTTATGAAGACTATTTTTAAGCCATCATACTTTGGCATCAATGAAAAAAATAATTGCAAAGGGACATCTCTAAAATGTAAGTTCACATGAAGTATATTCACCATTTTGAAAAACATACACAATCCATCAAAATTTGCTTCTAAGTAGGCCTGTAACAGAGCATTATTGTAGAGTATTTTGTAGCCTTCTGAAAATAACAGTATAATTGGGCTGGCCCTAAGAAAGCCACCTGGGTTCAGTCACCTCTGTTTCAGTAGGAGCTACTGTCATTTTGTGCTAAAGTCCCGTGTATTCTTCCAACTGCCTTTGCTTCTAGAAGAACCTCATACACCTACATGGATATATTTGGTGTCTAGATTTATGTATTTATTCATTCACTTTAATGCCTGTCTTTCTAACTAAACTATTATTTCTAACTAAATTATTATAAATTATTATATTAAATTATTATTTCTAGCTAAACTAATATTATTATTACAACGCAAAAACCCGAACATCCAATAGCTACAAACCACATCTCTACCCAACAACCACAACCCAATCCAAAACCCAATCCACAAATAAACACAACCCAGACAAATATTGATATCCCAATCCTCATCAGAGAAGCCGTTGAGCGTGAACGGAAACGTCCAAACGCCATCTTATTTGGTCTAGAGGACATCAATGACAATGATGACATCACAACTGTCCAAAACATCATCAGTGATTATCAAGCATCAACCATCTCCGCTGATGAAATACTTGACATTTCCCGCATTGGCCGAGAGCTCAAAAACAGAGACGGCTCTGTGGCCCCACGCTTGTGCAGGGTCATCTGCAAAAATGAATCAAGCAAACGTAAATTCATTTACACTATAAATTCACTCGCCAAAACCAACACCAACCATAAGAACCTCCGTTGTTGCCCTGACCTAACCATACAGCAACGTGCCCGCTCCCGTGTACTCCGCACTGAACTCAAAAAATGTCTAGACAATGGAGAGAAGGACCTGTACATTGACTACCATGCTGACTGTATCAAAAGTAAGCCACACAACCCGCAACTCAGCTTTAACCCTCAACCACAACCCTACCTCAACCGATCCACCATCACCCAAGACTAGGCATGCACGCCCTAACTACCTCAATTCCAACTACTACTGGCCTTAAATGCAAACTACTCAATGCAAGAAGCCTCGTGAATAAAATACCTGAATTTTTCCTCCTACTAAATATGGCTAAATTCGACATTATATTTGTCTGTGAAACATGGCTCAATGCATCTCTCCCTGACTCCATTACCACAGTAAGGGACTATCATGTTTACCAATCAGATCGTGAAATCCGTAGAGGAGGTGGTGCTATCTTCTATAAAAAGTCCTTACATCTAAAAATATCCAAGTTACCCAGGAGCTTGCTCTTCCTGAGACCATCATCTGTGAACTATCCTTAAATATCACAATTCGATTCTTACTATGTTACAGAGCACCTGATTATGACATCGAACATGTAAACAAGCTAAATACATTACTAACATGGGCTGCATCCTGCCCATACCCTTTTATCTTTCTTGGTGATTTCAATCTACCTCATATTGACTGGACCCTAAATGAATGTACAACTGAAATCATACACACAACCTTCTACAATGCTATTACAAATCTGGGACTGGAACAACTAGTAACCAACAACACTAGACTAAACAACTGCCTCGATCTCATCTTCTGCAATAGTTTGAATTTAATTTACGGAATACAAACTAAAGAACCCTTTTCCAGCAGTGACCACAATATGATTGACTTTTGTCTCAACATACGCCCACACAAAAATCACCACAATGATGTAATCCCCAATTGTAACTTCAAAAAGGCAACTATGATCTTATAGACAACGATCTCTCATCCCTTGATTGGCAATCTCTATTCACTGGATGCAATATTGTTGAAGACCATTACAACATATTTTTACTTGAAGTCAAAAGAGTCATCAAACTATATGTACCAACAACAACTCCCAAAACAAAACAAAAAAGCAGATTACCCATAACAATAAGGAAACTTCAATCCAAAAAGAGATCACTCTGGCGGAAAAACAAATCTGGTCACGTTGCCAATTTCAAAAGCCGATACAAAAATTTATGCCACCAGATAAAGACCGAATGCACCAATTATCACATTAAACAAGAGGAAAACCTTCTAAGCACCAATTCCACCCATGCTTTTTACAATTTTGTAAACAACAAACTAAAAGACTCAAGGTCCATCCCACCCTTGATAGGACCTGATGGTAAAGACTGCAACGATGACACCATTAAAGCCAACCTCTTTAACACATTCTTCGGCTCAGTATTTGTAAACAGCAACGGATCATGCCCAGTATTTCCTAGCTGTACCACAGATAACAACAATGATCTAATACATATCGATTTTACAGAAGACAATGTTGAAAAAGCACTACGCAATCTAAAACCATCTCTATCTATTGGACCGGATGGAATATGTGCCTACTTCTTTAAAAAGCTATCCACTGCCATAGCCAAACCTCTAAGCATAATCTTTGAAAAATCTTTCAGGACCAGCTCCTTGCCTAACCTATGGTCACAAGCCACAGTCATCTCCATCTTCAAAAGGGAGACCCAAGCCTAGTTGAAAATTACAGACCAATCTCTTTATGCTGCGTCACCTGTAAAGTCATGGAATCAATTATTAACCAATCCATCATCCTCCACTTAGAGACAAACAACCTACTCTCCAATAAACAATTTGGTTTCAAGAAAAAAACTATCCTGTAATCTGCAACTCTTACACTGCAAAAACATATGGACGACACAACTCGACCAGGGCAAAGCAATAGACGCAATCTACATAGACTTCTGTAAAGCCTTTGATTCAGTGGTACACGACAAACTACTCCTAAAAATAAAATCCTATGGTATCTCTGGACAACTGAATAACTGGATAGAAGCATTCCTGGCAAACAGACAACAAATGGTCAAAATTGGGAGCGTCCTATCAAATTCTGTACCTGTCAATAGTGGTGTCCCCCAAGGCAGTGTTCTAGGACCAACTCTCTTCATACTCTACATAAATGACCTCTGTGATCATATTAAGAGCAATTGCGTTCTTTTGCTGATGATGTAAAGCTGTTCAATACCACAGACAATACTGCTACCCTACAAAAGATCTTGACTATGTATCAGAATGGTCAAACAAATGGCAACTTCAAATCTCAACAAATAAATGCTCTGTCTTACATATTGGCAAAAAAATCAGAAAATAAAATACAAGCTGAATAGTCAAGATCTTGTTGATGACCCAAGCTCTGTAAAGGACCTTGGAATACTCACCTCTAATGATCTAAGTGCTAGAGCCCACTGCAACTACATAGCCAAAAAGGCATTAAGAGTTGTTAACCTAATCCTACGTAGCTTTTTCTCTGGTAATATCACACTACTAACCAGAGCATACAAAACATATGCTAGACCAATACTCGAATACAGTTCATCAGTCTGGAACCCACATTACATATCTGATATTAGCACAATTGAGAAAGTCCAGAAATATTTCACAAGAAGAGTTCTCCACTCCTCTACTCGTTGTAGAATACCTTATGCCACCAGACTTGAAATTCTAGAACTAGAAAACCTTGAATTACGCCGTCTTCGGTCTGATTTAAGCATGGTATATAAAATCATAAATTGCAATGTCCTACCTGTCAATGAATACTTCAGCTTCAACCATAACAACACAAGAGCACACAATAGATACAAACTCAAAGTTAACCGCACCAAACTTGATTGCAGGAAATACGACTTCAGCAATAGAGTGGTCAATGTCTGGAATACTCTACCCGACTCTGTAGTTTCTTCTCCAAACCCCAAAAACTTTAACCTTAGACTGTCTACTATTGACCTCACCCCTTTCCTAAGAGGTCTGTAGGGGGTGTGCATAAGCACACCAACGTGCCTACCGTCCCTGTCCTATTGTTTCTCTTATTCTTCTTTTATTTTTCTTATATGTACCCATTTCATGTATTCACAACTATGTATACACTTATACTTATTATCTTGTAAACAATTGGCAAATCAAATAAATAAACAAATAAATAAATTATTGAAATACTTCATTGCTATTGCATTGGTAATACTTTAAGTACTTTCTCATTGGTGGTAATACCTGTACCGATGTCAGGTTAGTGTGATAGACTGAAAGTGTCTATAGGGATGAAATAATTTTGTCTGACTCTCTTTTTGTGACAAATGTCTATTTTCACAGTGCATTGAAGAACTGAATAATACTGTGTTAAAGATGCTTTATAATACAGTATACACATGTTTCTGTCTACCTAAATAATTAGATAAATGAATTTTGACAGTTTTTTCTCTGGTTAACAGCTGTTTAACTTTTAAAGCAACAAAATTTGTGTTTTTCCTTTGGAGATCACATTGTATAGAGCTTGTTGACTGACAAGCTACATTATATTACAGTAATCCTTGGCAACCAGCTGTACTAACTTCATTGATGATCCTATAATGGAAAAGAAGCTGAATAAAAAGCCTCAGTGGAAGGTACTTTCATGCTGAGTTATAACAGGGCTGTCTTCTTTAAGTTATGAATCAAATTATTTGCACAGATATGCCTAATTAAGAATAGTAGTTCTGTCAGTTTCATTCCCCTGTACAAATATGCTTCAGCTTCTGAATCCACCAAAATTTTTCATACCTGTTTTCTTGTACCTCTGAATATGTACTTTATATGTGTGCAACTTTGTGAATGCAATTACATAGTTGTTTCTCAGATATGCTGCATTTTTTGCAGATAGCTTTAGTTCTGAGCAATATTGTAACATTTGAAAAGTGGAGATTATTGTATGCATTGTGATTTCATTATTATCTCTGAGGGATTCAAAATTGTAATTTAAAATATATTCATCCAAAAACCTGGGTGCATCAGATTCCCCATTCTTACTAACAGCAGTATCAGAATAAGAAAGTTATTTGTTGATTTTGAGAATAAAACTTGTTACCAAATAAATTGTATGTGGACTGAAAGAATGACAACCAAAGAAATAGTTGGTTCAAAAAATCATACTTCAATCAATCAATCAAAAGGCAGGAGACCCTATACCAGTGATGATGAACCTTTTCGGCACCAAGTGCCAAAAAGGTGGTGTGGAAACGTCGCATGCATGCTTCAGAGCATGGGGCCATGCTCTGGAAAAGCCAAACTTCTGGGTTCTGGCATGCATACACACCCAACAATCATCCGGCTGACACGCATGCGCACACTGGTTTTCGACACTGCTGCACACATGAAGGACAGCTGATCATTGCATGCGCATGCATGCCAGAAACCTGGAAGACAAACAGGCAAGGCCACATGTGCCGGGTGACATGGTTTGCATTCCACTTTGGGTACGCGTGCCATAGGTACGCCATCACAGCCCTATACCATTTCAGGCAAGTGACTGTCCAGTCTCTTCTTAGAACCTTCAATGATGAAGCACCCACAACTTCTGATGGCTAGTTGTTCAACTGCTTGTTAGGAAGTTTCTCCTTAATTCCAGGTTGCTTCTCTTCTTGATTAGTTTCCATCCATTGTTTTTTGTTCTGCCCTCTATTGCTTTGGAAAATAATTGACATCCTCCTGTTTGTGGCAGTCTCTCAAATACTGGAATACTGCTATCATATCCCCCCTAGTCCTTCTTTTCTCTAGATTAGCCAAACCCAAATCCTGCAACTGTTCTTTATATGTTTTAGTCTCCAGGCCTTTCATCATCTTAGTTGCTCTTTTTGCACTTTTTCCAGAGTCTCAACATCTTTTTTGTAATGTGGTGAACAAAACTGGATGCAGTATTCCAGATGTGGTCTTACTAAGGCTTTATAAAGGGGTACTAATACTTCATGTGATTTTGATCTATGCCTCTGTTTATATAACCAAGGATTATATTAACTTGTTTGGCTGCTGCCGCATACTGCTGACTCAGGTTTAAGTGATCGTCCACTAAGACTCCAAGGTCCCTCTCACAGTTACTGTTTTGGAGCCATGTTTTTGCTTAATCTGTACTTGTACCTTTGGTTTTTCCTGCATGTGTAAAAACTTGCTTTTCTGCTCATTAAATTTCATTTTGTTGGATAGTATGTCAAGATTGCTTTGGATCCTGAACTTGTTTTCTGGGGTATTGGCTATTCCTACTAACTTAGTGTGATCTGCAAATTTGCAAATGTGAGTGATTCCTCATCAAATTGCAATGGAGGACTGCAGGGAGTGGTACAAAGTTGAATCAAAAGCTTTGGACCTTTTGATGTATTCTGAGATGGAGGGAAAGCTAATTACATATGCAAATAACACAGAACTGAGTGACCTATGTAACACCCAAGGAGACAGAAATGGAATTTCCGAACAATGACAGTAAGTTAGAGAAATGCAATGAAATAACAGAATGAAGTGAATAGAGGAAAATGTAACAGTTATTAAATTGTAAACAAAAATCAAACAAGCAGGTATGGGATGAATGATATCCTGCTTTGTAATATGTAGTACTTGTTAAAAAGTTATTGGAACAGGAGTTGACTGGAAACCATATTTGAAGGAATAATGTGATATAGTTGCAAAAAAGAGCAATTTTTAATTGTTTCAACAGTTTTACAGTTTGTATCACTATTATTTAATGTATACGGTTACCCATTCAAGATGCAACTATTTATCAAGGAATATTGGTCATACAGCCCTATATTATGTCCAGTTCTAGGCATCACATTCATAAGCATGTGACAACAATAATGTCATGACTCTGCTTTTTTTGAATTTGTGCCCCAACATTGGTATGAGGACATAAATCCTGTTGCTTGCATCCTTACTTCATGAAGATGCTTATGATCTCACTTTAAGAAAGACAGAGAGAAATTGTGCTGTCCAGCCAGTGTATGGGAATTGGATAGTTAGTTAGCAATTGTGAGCTGTCCCCTTAAGGGAATATATCATGGTAAATGTAGTTAAGGTATCCTGGGAAATGTAGTCCATGTCACGTGACCACATCTGTAATCCTGATTGGTCACTAAATTGACCCTCGATGGGTTGGGGGAGGTTTCTTCACTCTTGTCTGAACTCACGGACTCGTGGTAACTGCTCTACCTCTACCGCTACGAGATGGGAGGAAAGGGATAAGGAGATAACCATCTTTTTACCTACAAGACAGATATACAAAGGATTGAACATTAAGAACTTCATCACAAATGTGAGTTATGAGGATACCTGATGAACCAATAATAAAGACTTTGTATGAATGTTTTGTTGAGTCTATCAATCTGCATCTGTAAAGAAGACAAAATCTACCACTGTACAGAATACAGAACAGTAAAAAGATGGTTAATTTGAAGTCCTGAAGCCCATCAGTATAAAGATAGTTAATTTGGATTTGTGATAAAACAAAGTAATATTGAAGCCAGGAGTGAATATGCAATGCTAATCTAAGCCTGAATTCTCATCGTCTTTCTCTCTGTGTGCAACGGAACCTTTTACATGCTGTTTGGATGGTGGGAGGGGCTGGAATTCCCCCACATGCTAGAGACAAAGAGAGCTCTTTCTGAGCCACAGAGTTGCAAAGCCAGTTTGAATTACAGGAACCCCCCTCCCTCTGCTCAATTTGTCTTCCTGCTATCTGAAAGACTCCATTTGTATAACAAGGAGAGTCAGAAATTTCCCAGCTCTCAAAGGAAAATCAAACCTCTGTCTTAAAACCTTCTACAAATGCAGTGAGAGAGTCTGAGGAATCATGCCTGTGTCCTTATAAGTAAAACAAAAGCTGATCTTCTTCTGCTCATCTGGAAGGGAGGCAAAGCCATAAAAAGAGGCCCTCTCCAGCCTGTTTACAATCTGGTATCCAAGTAACAGGTTCGTAAATATTCCTCCTGCCAGAGCCGTCTCCAGAGCAATGGGCACATTCCTCCCCCCTGAAGACAGACACTTAATCTAGCAATGATTTAAACAAAGTCAGCATCTTGCCTTTTGCTATCCTGCTGAAGTCAATAAGGATTTTTCCTTTAACAAAATTAGTAGCAATCTAAAAACAACCACGGTGGCCATGCAACATACTAAAATTGAAATGGGATCCTAAAGGAACAGTGGAGATGATCAATGGACAATGAATAGAGACTGAAGAACAGAGCATTTCTAGTTCTGGGGGAAAAATGCTATATAGGGATTTGATAATGTTCTTCAAATGACTGAAACAATGTCACACAGAAAAAAAACACCTCTATCATTCCAGAAAGCAAGAAACAATATACTGTATTTTTCGCACTAAAAGTCACACTTTCCCCCACAAAAAAGTGGGTGGAAATGTCTATGCGTCTTATAGAGTGAACGTTGCTGAAGCCCCACCCACCCACTGGCCTCCACATGCCCTGTTTTCAGCCTCCGCATGTCCCATTTTTGCCCATTCCATGCCTATTGTCGCCAATCACCGCTGCTGTTCAGCGGCAATAGGCAATGATGAACAGCGGTGATGGAGATAGGCAGTGGCAGCAACAGCAATCTCTCCTGCCTGGAATGGGCCAAAATTGGGACACATGGAAGCCAAAAATGGGGCGCATGGAGGCTGAAAACAGAATGTGTGAAGGTGGCGACAGGCGGCGGCAATCAGTGGCAACAGCAGTGATGGGCAGCGGTGATCAGTGGCAACGGTGGTGATGGGCCAAAGGACCCATAGCACAGGGTTTACCACAGGACAAGTTATCTCCCTGGAGCAGATATGCAGCTGCATTTTACTCCTTCTGCTGTGCACGCCAGTGGTGGTGGTGGGGAATCTAAATGAAGCCTCTGAATTGCTTCTGGGTAGAAAATTAAGCTGAAGCCTGCCATGCCACACTGCCTGCCTGTCTGTGGCTGTGCTCTCCCTCAGCTGCATGGGTGCCACACAGATCCTCAAATGCAGCAGCAATGGCTTGTCCCATTTTAATGGTAGGAAAGCTCTCCTAACTCAGTTCTGTCTCCAGAAGACAAGGCCAGAGCTGAATCTCGTGCTTCCAACCTATAGTTATTGCTCAAAAACCTCTGCTGCTTGCCTGCTGCACCCCTCCAATCACTTTTGCATGCTGCTGCCACTACCACCAGTTGCCCAACACACCCCACATACATCTCCAAGATTGCTTCTGCATGCACTGCCACCAGTTTTCTGGTGAACACCCCCAGGCGGCCACCATGATGGTGTACTGTCCTCCCACAGTCTGCCACAGATTGCTCATTGCCCCTGCTCCAATTTGGCTGGTGGCTTCTTGTCCCGTGCAACCAAAGGACTGGATCAAACAAGGTCTGGGCGAATGGGCAGGGACAAAGGGCAAGGGGTAAAGAGCCAGGGTGCCATTGGCTGTGGAGAATTACTGGGGGAGGGGCAGTAGAGGAGGAAAGCTGGCTAAGAATCGGCTGAAGCGGGTGGCTGGGGGCGAAAAGGGGGCGACTAATGGTGGACACTTAAATGTCCCATTCTGATCATGTCAATTGTAATTTAAAATAGGTGAAATATATATATTTAAAATGCATAAGGACTCTGTTCCCCACCCAACCACATGCTGTCAATACACATACAATCCCATCAAAACTTTAAAAATGCCTAGGAACCATCATTAACCAAATCAGCATCCCTCCCTCCTCCCCTTAGTAATTAAATGCATCTTTGGTTACAAAAAATCTAAAGTAGTGAAAGATGAAAACCAGAACCAACCCATTTTGGCAATTAAAAAAAGACCTTTTTTTTTGAAAGAGCAATAATGCCTGTTCTAAGCAAACTCCCTTTATTTTGGCACATTGTACCTGGGCAGATCAATGAAAATCCATACCACCACTTTAGCCATTTTAAGTAAGCATCTGGCTTTGGAACCTCATTTATGGGATAAACTCGGGAATGTTGAGTTTGATGTGTACCTCGTCTTATTCAAAAAACCTCAGAAAACATCAGAATCAGAGTAATATGATTCATTATCAGATCAATTCTGTATAAATCAGGAAGCCACACAGGGTTGCTGTTGAGGTAATTCCCTGTTAGGAGAATGAGCGCATACAGGGAGACGTATTTGAGAGTAGTGTTTGAATAATACACACACAGCACACAGATACACTGTACAGTAAATGTAGGTTTTTTACTTTCAATAAAGGTTTAAGCAAAGTTCAAAGATAAGCAGTCCAAAGTCATTCACAGGTAAAATCAGTCAGTTTTCATCCAGGGATAATCCAAAAACAAAGTCCAGTGTCAAAAACAGTTCAGTATCAGACTTACATCAAATCCAAAAATAGCAGTCAATTAGGAGGAACGGCAATATTCTCCAACAGAAGGAAACAGAGACTCACACTCTCTTCTGAAACTAAGACTAAGACTAAACAACCCAGGTTTCTGGCTCCATCTTATGGCCGTTTGAGAAACCACACCCAATTACACTTTTAGGATTCTCTTAAAGAGACAGTATTAAAATGTCTATCCTGGTTTATATATTGTCCAACCCAAATAGCTGTTAGGTGACTTACATTCCTAACAGTTGCATTTTAGTGCCTTTCTTGTTTGACCTGCAAAGAAAGTTTCAGATTTGAATTTCTGTCCTCCAAAATAGAGGATGCAAATATTTGCTCCTGGTGTATGCAGATGACGCAGCTAGTATCATGAGGATTCCAGCTAGCCTTAAATGAGACCACATAAACCTAGGGCAATGCCATTAGAAAAATTAGCTGGTAATTAATATTCAAAAGACTAAAATGATAGGTTTTCTAAAAAAATAGAAAACTAAGTTTAATAATAGAAAAGTAGGAGATAAAGCAAATAAGTTTTAAATATCTTGATGTAGTATTTCAGTATTAGAGTCATGGAGATTGAAGACTGAGATAGAGAGACATCTGCAAGAGGAGGGAGGGTAGGTTAAAATGGTTTAATTGGTGGTCATAGCAGCATGATTGAAGCCCAGAGCCTTTGATACATGTGACACATGAATGTACAAAGGGGTGGGGCTTTATGCTATTGTGACCACCATTGTCTTTTGCCTGTCCCACTAGGTTGCACAGGTTGGACATGCTCCAGGTCCCCTCTGAGCCAGTGTCATCTGATGGGGTATAGAATTTTCTGTTGCTGGTGCTTATTCTTTAGAAAAAGATATCCTTTGAGGTGTAGATTTTCCAAACCTATAGCAATGGAAGAGCCATGACCTTCCTTCCATGCATCGAGTCAGGATGACAATTGAGCCAGTTCTGCTGGGAGAATCAGTGCTTGCCCAGCCTTGGATAAGTTTGTGGTGATGCTTTGTTACATTAGTTTTATTTTGATTGTTGTTGTTTTTAATCGGGGCAAACCCAGTATAAACTATGAATTGGGAAGCCTTTTAAACTCCTTAAATGAATGAATAAATGCAATCCTAATTTCTTTTTTTTACTTCTCCTGCGGATGCTGCTGGATTGAGTATGAGCGTATAACACAGAATCATAGGGCTGCAAGGGACTTCAGAGGTCTCATATCCCAATCTCCTGCTCAAGATAGGAGCCTTATACTATCTGGGGCCAATGACTGTCCAACCGTTTCTTGAAAACCTACAGTGATGAAACACCACAACTCCAGGAGGCATGCTATTCCCTTGATTAATTGTTCTCACTGACAGAAAGTTTCTCCCCACTTCTAAGTTGGATCTCTCTTTAACAAGCTTCCACCCATCACTTCTTGTCCTGCCCCTCCTCCAGATGCTTTGGAGAAAAAGCCAATTCCCTCTTCTCTGTGATAGCACTTCAAAATACTAGAAGACAGTTATTATGTCCCTCTGCACCAATCCTTCTCTTCAATAGGCTAGACAACCTATCTATTTCCTTCAACCATTCATCATATGATTTAGCTTCCAGACCCTTTATCAACTTTATTGCTCTTTTCTGAACATTTTCCAGGGATCAAAATCTTTTTTGCATTATGATAACCAGAACTGGATGTAGCATTCCAAGTGTGGTCTTACCAGTCCAGTATAAAGCAGTATTATCACTTCTTATCAACTTGATGCTGTTGAAGCAGCTCAAGACAGCAATTGGCTTTTTTGGCAGCTATAGCATATTGCTGGCTCATACTTGTGATGGTTCATTAGGACACTTAGATATCTCTCACAGTTACTACTGTTGAGCCGGATACCATCTATTCTGTACTTGTTTCTTTTTTTCTGCATAAGTACAGGACCTTACTTTTCTCACCATTGAACTGCACCTTGTTAGATAAGTGTTCAAGGTTGTCAAGATCCTTCTGGATCTCAAACCTGTCTTCCAAAGTGTTAGCAATCCCCCCCAGCTTAATGTCATCTGTAAATTTGATGGTTTCCCCTTCTATTACCTCATCAAGATTGTTTATTAGAACACTGAAGGTTACTGGGCCCTAGATACTATCTTGAGGTACCCACTGCATGCTTCATCCATGTAGATGTACTTCCATTGAGGACTACATGGGCTGAGTGTGGTTGTTCAGCCAATTTTAAATCCACTTGGTGGTGATACTGTCTATCCCAGATTGTTCAATCTTAGCAAGGAGTATGCTGTTGTCAACTTTGTCAAATGCCCTACTGAAGCCTAAGTATATTATGTCTATAGCTCTTCACCGGTCTACTAATTAACTTTATTTTTAAAAGGCAGTCAGATTTCTCTGGCATGATTTGTTTTTAATAAATCCACCCTGGCTTCTAGTAATCACTTCCTTCATGTTTTATTCATTTCTAGATGCTCACAAATCCTCTGCTTTATTATCTTTTTGATTTTTGGTTTAAATGTTGGTCCTCATAGTTTGGAAAAATGTTCATCATAAAGCTTCTCTGTAAATATTCTACAGCTATTTGTGTTCTTTCAGGCCAAGAAAATAATTTAGAGAAAGGATTTTAGATATTGAATACCAAAAAGAAATTGATCTCAGAGTACATCCGAGAATGAATAGAGCATTATGGGTGATGATTGGCTGGTTATATTCCATCACTTCACTATTCCAATAAAGATTTTTCTTTATAGCTAGGTGTAACATCTTAATCTTAAAAATTTTATTGGGAAATATTTTGGAGTTCCTGTATGTCTCCAAATCTATCTCAGCACTGTTGAATCCATCCTTCATGTATTGCTACATTATTCCTTTTATAATGGTAGATGAAAAAACTTCACCTTCCCTTTGTTTTATTAGATTGTAATCTATATTGTTACATAGTTTTGCACAAGAGCAATCAATGTCCGCAAACAGATGATGAAATGTCTACTGAGTGATATGATCCTATTGTTGGGAGAAATATCCTTCTGGGTTCAGTTCCAAGTGGGGAAAAAGACACTGGAAACATGGAGGCTGTTTAGAAAGATGATTTAATGGTGGACCTTGGAGTTCCTGGGCGAAAAGGGAAGGGGTGCTGAGAATCCCTTGGTTTCATACCCTCTGTTGGGCCCCACTCTAGTGTTTCCTGTTCCTGTGTAAGAAATATATCATTGGCTGTCAGATTCCCAGGGGTGGGGGTCTTAGCTAACTTTGTAGACTTTGTCTGGACCACATAGCTTCATCTGAGTGCTGGCTAATGCAATCTTCCCAGGTGCCATGTGGTGAGATGGGTAATCCTATCATTTCCTGAGGGCCATGTCTTAATCCCATCAACCTGGAGCTGCAGGGAGTTTCAGGGAGCTGCTCTGTCTTTAAAACATGTTTCTCCTTTTCTTCATCCAGGAAAATATAATATTCTGCCTTTTTAATATTTCCTAGAATATTTCATTCTTCTAGGAGAGGGGTGGGTGCTAACTTTTTACACTATGGATCTCTTTAGGCCTTATTTTTTACATTGTTGATATTTAAATGTCATTTTCCCCCTTTGGAATTTTTTTGGGAGGGAAGGTTGACTGGTTGTTTTGTTTTGGATCATTGATAAAAAAACTGAATTGATTTATTAAATATTAATTTATTTATATTCTTTCAGCCCAGTTTACATTCTGCTTATAATATCCTTGAAAACATTTCCTCACAATTCATTTCCTTAGCCCGCCCTACATAGAAGAAAGCCTTTCCTTTCTCTGAGATCTCAGTGGTTGCTATGTTAGGTAATAGATTGCAATTTTATATACTTCCATTTGAAGCAGTTTATCTGAATGAGAGCATTTTCAACTTTTTTAATGGCAGGTTCTTTATGGGACTAATAAGAAACAATGAAGAATGAGCTAGTGCAGGCAACGGAGAGTCAGGAAGATTTGTTTTCAGAACAGAGTATGGGAAGTAAAAGGGGGGCAGAAAAGACTCTTAGGATGAAAAGGAGCCAGATAGAGGTCAGGCAAATTAGGACCGAATCTTTAAAAAAAATCCCCATTCCCCCACCCCTTCTTAAAACCTGTTATGCTTTTCTGGAGCAATGACCCTTGAAGGATCTGTTTGATAGATTGGATAGCTCTAAATGTCAGTGCAGGTGTGCATTTTTCATAGATTGTTCAGATAGTCCAACCAGTGCAAGGCCAGTATGGTTTGCATGTCTGTTTCATTACCTCTTTTGCACTTGTTAATAGACATTCTGCTGGCTGTCCAGGAAGGATAATGAAAATGAAGCCAAGCAAAGACCTACAACCTCAATCCATCAGGGATACTTATCTGCTGCTAGGATGGTCAGCAAAGCTTAGCTGCTTCCACCAGCCTGGCTTCCTTCTGCTCCTGCTCCTTTTTTTTTCCAAAAAATAAATAAATGGTCAGAGACAGAATTGTTCCCAAATCTGTTGTTCAGCTGGTCACAGCCACTTCCCACAAGGCTGCTGCTCTCTCATCCTTTGTAATGAAGCAATGATTTATTAACTAAGCAATAGAGAAAAATATTATACATTGCCTTGGAATTCATGAATACGTTATTGCTAGCTCAGGAACAATAATGAATCACCATTTCTCCTCCTTTTCTCATACACACAGTGATTATCATTTCTATATGTGTTTTCACTTAATGATATCCCCTTTCATTCTCTCTGTGTGGAATTCCTAAGTATCTTGGGATCAGAATGTTTTTGAATCAAAAGATTTTCTCCTTAGAACTCTTTATTAATCATATATATATGCCTGATGATGGCAGATGAGATTCTGCCAAAATGTCGCTACAACTTTAAAAGCACAACTATAATGACGTGGGAAAATACCCAAACAAAGCTGAATACCATACATACATACATACATACATACATACATACATACATACATATATACATATATATATATATATGTGTGTGTGTGTGTGTGTATATATATATATGCATGTATACACACACACACGTGTGTGTGTGTGTGTAATTTTCTTTGTCTGAATAAACAGTTTATAAGCCCAGACCACAAGAATAAGTTTGCATATGATTCATAAATCCAAACAAAAACAAACAGTATTAAATTAACATTAAGTTAACTTTTGTAACCCTCACTAGGTCTACTACATCTGGGATAAAAACCCACACAATCAGGAGTCCATTTTTTTTTTATTAACTCTATTTGCTCCAGCCTGGTGGTCACTCAGTTTTTGCAACCCATATCTGGTAACCATATATTTATTTCAACAGTGATGTCCATACTTCCATATGAATATGTTAAAAGTACAAAAACAGCTTTCTGTTATTATAGCTTTACATAATAATAATTAAATTCTATATAATCATGAACTATTGTCTTTAATTTTAGAAAGTGGTAAAGCTAAGGCATTTTTTTTTTCTATGAGCACTTTTTCCTGTTAATGGCTGTACTACAAACAATTTGCATATTCCAAGCTTTCCAGAGTGAAATTACATCGACACTATTAAAATTAAAATAAAATTAAATCTAGCTGCCAAATGCTGCTTAGAGCATCAGAGCAAATCCTATTCCCAGTGGAATAAACCATACCAGCCTGCAGAAGGAAGGTGGGTGACCAGCAAGCACTACCTGACCTTTCTGGATCTCACTACAAGTGCCCAGAGCTCACCTGCCTTGCAGATGGGAAGTGGTGTGTGTAGGTTCATGCAAGAGTCCCGTCACATTGGGAATACCAAGTTTTTCAACAGTTGCTTGATAACGAGTATGACATCACTGATGAGGAACTGCACAATTGTAAGTCTCCCCTGATAGCTTGTGACATGCAATTTCCTTCATACGTGACTGATCACTAGGCTGCTTAAACTATCAGGCACCCTTCAGTAGGCTTGAAACGGGCTGAAACTTCCTAGCATTTGATGTGGTATTTCTGGTTAGAAATTTTTATGACATGCTAAACTGAAGCCACGAAGCACATTTGATTGCCCTCTGACAAACCTGAGGTGCAGCTGTGACTTCAAACCTCTTCTGTTTAAATTCAACTTCTCTTTCTCTTGCCTTTCCCCCTGCTTGTTTTTCTGCTGCTTAATGCAAGGTGGCAGCTGATTACTGCCACATTCAGCATTGCTGTAGTGGGAATTCTAGTGCTCACATAGATAATCAACTCTACATGTACAAATTCAGGGTTACCAGATCTGAGCTACAGAAACCGAGACAGCTATTAAGCAATGGCAAAGAATGTCTTCTGTCTTTGTGGGATTATCTTCTCCCAAATATTCCAACAGGGAGGGTCCAGCTCTGAGTCCCTTTGCTGAAACAATCTCACCTTGATGGACCCAGCAGTCATGGCTTCTTGTAGATGGCTCCTGCCCTTCCTAACAATTGATTGGCCCAAAGTATGGAAGCCTTTAGAAAGTTAGCTAAGGTATGGCTTAGTCCAGGGACTTGAGTGAAAAATCAGTATTTTCAGTTGGATGAATTAAATAGTATCTTTTAATTATGGTCATTGTTTTATTGTCTCAGTTGATTTCTAATAGAATGTGTTATTTTGCATCTGTATATTTAATGATTATGGGATTGTATATTATAGGGTCATCTTATTTGTGTTGGCTGGCCCTATAACTATTCTAAATCCCTTTCCTGACATTTAGCAGTCAACTGGATTTTTGCAGTGCAAACTAGTAACTCCAACTTGCTTAAAATCTAATTTCAGAGAACCATTTTTTTTAAAAAAAAAGAAACAATAGTCAGAAATTGGAAATTTTCAGTTAAATCTGCCCATATCTGCACCATTACTGACCAAAAAGAAAACATACAATAACAAGATATATATTTGTAATCATCTATTTCTGTAGCAATAAAACCTACTAGTTCTAAGGATTTCCTCCTTTATTATAAACTGTTTTGAGATTTTTAAAATAGGTATTGGAAGTGGGGAGTTATGTGTGTATATGTACAGATACATCCACATCAATGGATACAATTATTTTTACTATTGGTTCTGTGGGCGTGGCTTAATTTGTGGCTTGATGGTCATATGACTGGGTAGGTGTGGCTTTGTCACGTTACCAGATGGGCATGGCTTTGTGGTCACATGACCGGAAGGGCTTGGCTTTGTGGCCCTGTGACTGGGTGGGCATGGTCATGTGGCCATGTGACTGGCAAACCAAATACAAGTGGTCCTCGCTTAATGGCCGGTTGCTTAGCAAGTGTTCTAATTTATGACAGATCTCCCCAGAGCTACTTAACCTGTTTTTGGAGTTTTGACAGACATACACACACACACACATTTCTATACCTGCTATTCTATGATTCTGTAACGATCTCTACTGGAGGAGGGGAATTGGACTAGATGACCTCCGAGATCCCTTGCAGGCCAGCTCTAGATTGCTGTGCTGCTTCAAAGAGTCTTCTGAAGCCAGGATTTGTGTCCTTCCTTCCTCTCCTTTTTTTCTCTCTCCCTCCCTCCCTCCTTCCATGTATTTATCCATTCATATATCTCATTCACTTTCTCCTCTCTCCCTCTTTCTTTCTCTTTCTCTCTCTCTTTCTCTTTCTTTCTTTCTCTCTCTCCCTCCCCCCCCTTTCTTTCTTTCTTTCTTTCTTTCTTTCTTTCTTTCTTTCTTTCTTTCTTTCTTTCTCTCTCTTCCCTTCCTCTTTCTTTCTTTCTTTCTTTCTTTCTTTCTTTCTTTCTTTCTTTCTTTCTTTCTTTCTTTCTTTCTTTCTTTCTTTCTTTCTTTCTTTCTTTCTTTCTTTCTTTCTCTCTCCCTTCCTCTCTCTTTCTTGCTCTTTCCCTCTCTTTTCCTCTTTCTCTCCCCTCTTTCTCTCTCCCTCCCTCCCTCTCTCTTTTCTCTCTCTCTTTCTGTCCCTTCCCTTCCTCCTTCCCTCTCTCCTTCTACAGCTAGGAGACCCACCTGAAACACACACAGAGAGACACACACACACTCCCTTCTAACCCTGCTATTCTATGATTCTGTAAGGATCTCCTGCTGGAGCAGGGGGTTGGACTAGAAGATGACCTCCAAGATCCCTTCCAGGCCTAGATTGCTGTGCTGTTTCAGAGTCTTCTGAAGCCATGGTTTGAGTCCTTCCTTCCTCTCCTTTTCTCTCTCTCCCTCCCTCCATGTATTTATCTATCCATTCATATATGTCATTCACTTTCTCATCCCTTCCTCCCTTTCTTTTTCTTTCTTTGTCCCTTCCTTTCATCTCACTCTTTGTCTATCCCTTTTCTTCTTTTTGCTTCCTTTCTCTTTTTCTCTTTTCTCTTTCTTTTCTTTCTTGTCTCTCTCTCACTCTTCCTCTCTCATTCCCTCCTTTTCTTTCTTTCCCTCTCCTTTTCTTTCTATTTCCCTCTCTCTTCCTCCCCTCTCTGTGTCTCTGTCTCTATGGCTCTCTCTCTATGGCTCTCTCTGTCTCTTTCTCACTCTCCCCCTCTCCCTAACTTTCCCTCTCTCTCCCCAATCTCTGTCTCTCTCTCTCTCTCTGTCTCTTTCTCTCTCTGTGTGTGTTTGTGTGTGTGTTTGTGTGTGTGTGTGTCAAAGCCATGGCCAAGCCTGGGCCAAGCCAGCAAACTTTTACTGGCACTCTTCGCTACTTCTTCCATTTCTTCTTTTTGGAATCCAGACTGCCTGAACAACAATTGCCAGCGGTGGTGGAAGAATCCCTTCAGGTGACCCTTCTCCTCCTCCCCCTCCTCCTCCTCTCATGACTGGTGGCCATTATGGGGTTGGGAGGGTGCACATGCGAGGGGAGACCCTCCTCAAGTGAGCAGCTGCCCGCTTCTCTAACGGTCTGGTGCTGCCCTGTTCTATGCGCTGGCTGCACAGACTTGCTGGGCCCGGCACATCGAACAGGGCATGCTTTTTTCGGTGTGGTTGCTGGACTGCAGCCACACCGAAAAAAGCACGCAGCAGCTGCAGGCATCTCACGACAAGGGGGGGGGCGAGAAGCCCTGGGACATCCACCCACCCACGTGCTGGTTGGCCAGGACGGGCCGGGCTGGAAGAAGCGTGTCCACCAGGAGAAGGAAGAAAACGTGCTCCGGGAGGACGGGCAGGCAGGCAGATGTCCAGGGCTGCTGCACATGCGCACTGCATGTGTAGTGGCTGCACATGCAATGTGCATGTGTAGCAACCCTGGGACATCCACCCGAGCTGCGCCATGGCCGCCACGTGGTCAGGAAAGCTAGGAGAATGACTGGGACAAGTGGGCGACTGGGCGACTGGGCGACCGGGTGACCAGGTCGGGGGCATGGCCAGCCAGGGGTCACCACCGGTTCGGCGACCTACGCCAAATCTCCGCTACCGGTTCGCCCAAGCCAGTGCAAAGTGGTTGAATATTCTGATCCACATGCATATTTGGAAACATGAGCTTTTAATCCCTCTTACTGAATGGGTAAACTGGTTACTCTGAGTGCAGATAGACAGGAAGGAAGGGGAGAGATGATGCTAACTCAAGAGCTGGCAGGAAATCTTGCACTGTATACAACCTCAATGGTTTTTGACAATTTCTTCATGAGGGATACCATAAAATAGAACCATTTAAATAAGTTACACAATATTATCTAAATATCTGTGTCCAAGGGAATTAAAGTAGTCAAGATGTTTTTAAAACATGGATTTAATTACTTTAGCATTTTCTGCCTCACAGTGAACATACTTTACTTGAGCAGACCATTGTTCCTTGTATTGACTTCAGATTATTTGAAATGTTCTTCCCTCAGTGTTTTTCCTTTTCCTATTCAACATTTATGTGAAACCACTGGATGAGAATATCTGTCACCATGAGACGATGCATTATAAGTATACTGATGATATCCATCTATAAATTTCTTGGCAACTTAAGCAATGCTATTGATGTCCAATTCTGTGTCTCCTAGATTCATGACTCCTGTTTAAAGAGTAGGTAGCTAGCAGGGCTTTTGTACAGTTTGTATTGTGCACCAGTTGCACCCATTCCTGGACTGACAGATTTTGTTCATAACTGCTCCTGCATAATCCTCTAAAGAACTACTGTAATGCACCCTATCTGAGGCTGCTCTTGAAGAGTATTTAGAAGCTTCAGCTGGTGCAAAAAGTAGCAACACAGGCATTTATGTGTGCCTTAGTATAGTATTAATTACACCATTGATCTACTAGCTGCATTGGTTGTCAGTTTGCTTATGGTTACAATTCAAGATGCTCATTTTGACATTTAAAGTCCTACACGGCATGGGGCCAGGTAATGTGAAGGACCATCTCCACCTACTTATATCTGCCTTTCCCATCAAGTCCATCAGAAGAGATCAGCAAAAAAGTTTTATCTGTGGCACCTGCTCTGTGGAACATTGTCTTCTTCAAGGTGAGATTGGCCACATCCTTGACATCATTCTGTAAGTCTCTTAAAACACGGCTGTCTCAGCAGGCCTGGACATTTGAGGGCAAGGGCAATTTGATGAGATGGTTGCATTGTTTTTTACATCAATTCTCTCCACCCTTAATAATATTGTTGAAGACTTAATTCTGGTTTTATGATTGTTTTTATTGTAAGCTGCCTGGAGTCGCTTTATTGTGAGATGGGTAACTATAGAAATGTGACAAATAGGCTTCTTTCAATATTTTAGAGATAAAGTTACTAATTTTATAAAATATTAATCTGAACAGGTATCACTTTTGTTTGTAGATTCAAACTATAGATCATGCTGAATATGGTCTTACATCATTTCAGCTATGGATTTTTACATGGACAAAACTGAATAAGCTATCATACACCTTTGATGAAAGAACTGGCTGAAATGCACTGTACTTCTATTCAATAAATGATTTGTTCCTGATGCTTGACATCAGTCTCTACCTTGTCTTTTTAATTTTCTATCTTCAGGGCCTGTCCTTTCTTTCCTTCAGTTTGCAGTGCAGAAAGATTTCATGTGAACCGTGCAGGCTACTACAGCTGAAGGATGTCTGCATCTCTCTGGAAAAAAAAAACCCTTAAAAACAAATCCTGCCCCAAATCTATTTCAATAGGGAAATGATTTAAAAGGAGAGAAACATTGTGTTGTTTTTTTAACCTTAACATAAAGCTCACAAGCACATTCACACGACAGTCCCTCATTAAGCTGCTCTTTCATGCTCAGCTTTGTCTTTGTCAGGCTTGTATTCGAAGGATCAAGCACGGCTATTTGAATGACTGACAGGCTGATCTGCCAGGGAATGCTACAATTATAACCCATGTCAAGCTCTGCTTGCCAATTGCCTGTGATTAAATAAAAAAAGGGGGGAAGAGAAGTGGGCGCTGAGGGGGAAATGGGTATATGCAAGGTCCAACTGCTCATTGCTCCCATTCATTATTTTGGATGAGCTACCTTTGCTTGGGCCTGCATCCTTTCTAAAGCCTATCTTTCCATTCAGAAAGGCTGAAGATCAGTTAAGGCATGTATTGCACATGCTAAACTAACAGTGGAAGCTATTTACAAGACTGCCCTAAATGCTTAAATCTGTTCTGTAGACAAAAGGATTTCAAGTTAATTTATTTTGCTGAACGTATAATTTAGAGCAAGTTAGCCTATTGTTGACAGAATTATGATGAAATTCATTTTGCCTGCATAATTGATTAGGCAGATAGCAGAATCACTTCCTCTGCAGAACAAAGTTGAGGAGGGGGGGGACTTGTCAAACAGCTTTGCCTGGTTGATCTCAAATCAGTCTCAACAAAATAAATATGAAATCCCTTTGTCCATAGCCCAAAGGGCAAGTGTTAATTATTTGAGAACTGGATTCAAAGATAAATTATTATCTGCTGAGGTTTCGTTCATTTTTTTCTTCTTCTTCTATGAGTAGAGTATTTTCACCAAGGAATATTAGAGCTACAAACACATCCCTGTTAAAGAGAATTGTCACATTTGTGTTGTGATGAGGAAATAGATTGGGTCTCTTACTCAACTTTATTTTCAATAACTCAAAGCAAGTGGAAGTAAATCAGTAATCAGTACTTCTCATACTCTTCGGGCATTTAGCATTTACAGAAAAGAGGATGTGATTTTCCAACCCAGTACAGATGTTGAGACATGTAGCTTTTTTGGCATAATGGGACTCAAAGTATTACATCCAGCATTGTGGAAGCTGACAAAAGAAAGTACCTGATTTATTGACTGAACAATAGGCCCCATTCAACAAAATGAAATTTAATGTGGAGAAAAGCAAGGTTTTACACCTGGGCAGAAAAAACCAAAAGTACAAGTACAAATTAAGCAAAAACCTGGCTCAAAAACAGTAACTGTGAGAGGGACCTTGGAGTCACGTAGTGCAGGGATCCCCAACCTTTTCGACGCCGCGGCCCGGTTCCGGCGTTAGCTGGGCGCCGCCATCTTTTTGACGAAAAATCACCGGAAGTGATTTTTGTCACATGAGCGGCGCAGCGCTTGGTGAGCTTTTTCGGTAGAAATGGCTTTCTACCCGGAAAAGCTCACTGAAGCTGGCGCCGCCATCTTTTTGAAAAATTGCTTTTTTACCAAAAAGATGGCGGCACCCAGCAACCAGCGGCCCGGTAAGGCTTGTTCGCGTTGCCCGGTACCGGTCCGTGGACCGGCGGTTGGGGACCCTGACGTAGTGGATAATCACTTAAACCTGAGTCAGCAGTATGCGGCAGCAGCCAAACAAGTTAACATAATCCTTGGTTGTATAAACAGAAGCATAGAATCAAAATCATATGAAGTATTAGTACCACTTAAAAAGCCTTAGAAAGACCACATCTGGAATACTGCATCTGGTTTGTTTACCACATTACAAAAAAGACTTTGGAAAAAGTGCAAAAAGAGCAAGTAAAATGATTAAAGACCTGGAGACTAAAACATATGAAGAACGGTTGTAGGATTTGGGTTTGGCTAGTCTAAAGAAAAGAAGAAAAACCAGCTAGCTAATCTATGAAAGACAATTTTTTAGGAAATTGTTTAGACTGGACACCAGCACACAATTCAACCAAACCATAAACTG
The DNA here is from genome assembly GCF_049901735.1 of Notechis scutatus. Taxonomy (NCBI): domain Eukaryota; kingdom Metazoa; phylum Chordata; class Lepidosauria; order Squamata; family Elapidae; genus Notechis; species Notechis scutatus. Next base: position 166,368,952 of record NC_142009.1, on the reverse strand, counting down.
GTTGATTGATTGATTGATTTCACCAGAGATGAAATACACTAAATATGCATAAACATATTCAAATTACATCATACATTTAATTAGTGTAACAAAATATGATTGGGTTATGACAAAATATATGTTAGGATGTTGTAATATTTTAAGGCTGAATTAGCAATTTATTTTTCTGAGAGAAAGGGCATGTTGGAACTGGGTGAATACTTAGAAGGGGTAATTTTGTTTGCCTATTTAAATGCCATTTTCTTCTGTGCACAAAATAAGCACGAATGGATTAAGTTAATAATTGGATGACATATCACCAAGAAATCTGTGGGCTATTTGCTAGGCTAGGAAGTTAAAGAAAAAGATGGAGATGATGACAAACTATCAGTATATGGTTGTCAAAAAAGTAAATGTATTGCCCATGCTGTCATCAAGAACTGAGGTCAACTCAAAGAAACTTCACTTTTGCCTAATAAGGCCTTTTAAAACCACCAGTTTGAATTATCTGTGTTTTCTTTGTCAAGACTCTGGTTCCTTCTGCTTTATATTTTAAAAAATCCCTGGCAAGGCGGATCTAACAATTTAAAAATTGTCATCACATATGGGTTTGTTGGGAACATCTGTGTATCAGGTAGTCCCTTACTGATAGCACTTCATGATAAATAGTCCAGGGCAGAGTTTGCTTGCAGGTCCATTACAGCAGCTATTTTGTATAGAGGAAAGTAATAATCAGTTTGCTGCCTCCTTATTTGATCTCTCCTGCTTCTGAATTTTATTTTCTTCAAAGATGTGTGGATAAGTGAAGCACAGCTGGGCATCATAGCTACCATATATTCATGGTGGTGCATCTATGTGTGCAGCAGTGGTGGGATTCAATTTTTTTTACTACCGGTTCTGTGAGCATGGCTTGGTGGGCATGGCAGGGGAAGGATACTATAAAATCTCCCGTCAAAGGTGGCATTTGCCGGTTCTCCAAGCTACTCAAAATTTCCGCTAGCAGTTCTCCAGAACTGTTTAGAACCTGCTGAATACCACCTCTGGTGTGCAGTGCTAAAAAGGGTGCAGGCAGCCATGGTCACCTGCAGTCATGGAAGGGGGACAAAGGAAGAAATGAGCTTCATGACACAAGCTTGTTAAATGCATCAAGTTATCACATACACACATATAAGTTAATATATGGTGGCACAGTGGTTAGAATGCAATATTGCAGGCTAATTCTGCTGGCTGCCAGCAGTTTGGAAGTTCAACTCTCACCAGCTCAAGGTTGACTTGGCCTTCCATCCCTCCAAGGTCGGTAAAACAAGGACCGAGATTGTTGGGGGCAATATGCTGACTCTGTAAACTGCTTAGAGCAGGCTGTAAAGCACTGTGAAGCTATTTAGAAGTAACAAGAAATGTTCTGACCGTAAGAGCAATTAATGAGTGGAGTAGCTTGCCTCCTGTGATTGTGGGTGCTCATTAGCATACCATTTCATTGGGATGATGTAAGATTCCTGCCTTCGGCAGGGGGTTGGACTAGAAAAGCTCTGAGGTCCCTTCTAGATATATGATTGTATGATTCTATGCTTATGCAGATGCTTCTGTGAGCAACATCAGTACACAATAAATCAGTGCAGTCCTTGCCTTGTGCACATTTTGGTTGGATTGCTAACCATAATGTCTGTGTCTTGCTATGTTATTCATCCTGCCTTTATCATCTATCAAGCCCTCCTTCAGTTTTTATCTATCCATTGAGGGGTTGTTCAACTTCGCTTGAATGTTGTGTGGCTGTTAAGGCTTGACTTTTTATTCTGTATGATGGTGTTAATTATTCTAAGATAGTGTCGGTCTTTTGTGATTGTCCAAATCAGTGTCCACAAAAAGATTAGAACCAAGTTTTAATGAGATGTGTTATATAGATGCCCAGAATCTGGCAAGTCTGACTGTTATTTTCCTCCCCTCCCTCTTATACTGGATTCCAGTGAGTCAGAGGAGAACCAGTTTGAATCTTTTCCAAATACCATGTCCTCTCCTAGGGCTCAAGGAAAGCTCCTGCCCTATTTGTTGTTGTGATGGCTTCATAATATTTCATTCTCCATAGCTCTCTATAGATGACATGAATGCGTGCTGCAAAATTACATCCAATTTTTAAAAACGTTTAAAATTCAAACTAATTATCATTCTCTTTCTCTCCCCCCATCTCTCTCACACAAATGTAATATGTAACATATGTAATGAAAAAGAGGTTTGACTAGAGAAGAGGGGAATATGCCTGGATATGAACTTTTCTTCATATTTCCTTGTATTATATGGGTTTGTAACTATCCACTGTATATCTTGTTGTTTCAGTTCTGTCAAGAATAAGGCAAATTGGTTGTGTCAGTTATCTTTTGCTGCTAAACACAAGTAAAAGAGCCATTAACGTCGGGAACATAAACTGTAGCTTTCTAGGCCACTGGAATTTTCATGCATCTGCTATTTTTGCAGATGGACATGATGCTATGATCACAATCCCAATATCCATCGTCTGCAGAACTGCAAAAACATAAGTGCTTGGTTAGCTGTTTCTTATTCACAGGCAAATCAGTGAGTGAGCCTTCCTGGCCAAGAATACTAAGGGGAAAAGCTGGAAAATTAAAAACCATGACTTCAATTCTAACATTAATTAATTCAAGGAACTGCAAGGCGGGGTATGCATCCTTGTAAACAGCATGCAATGGAGCATGGGAAATGTGAGGTTAAATTTATTCAAATCTGGGCATGACTGCCTATGTCCCCTAGTAATAAGAAAAAGAAAGATTAAATATATATTTGTATATATTTTACTCTCAGTGCTGTGATTTAAGTAGGAGCAGTGTTAATAGAATAGATGCTTATAAGACAGAATAAAGATGCCATGTAGGATTTATTTTATTATACTCCATGATTATCAAATTGGAACAACTTTTGGTTAAGGTGAATCTTCCTAACCCATATGTGGGGAAGTCCCCACAAGATCTGACCCAATCTTTTATTCTGTTTTCCCTCTGATGCATGCAACAAATCAAAATGGGGGAAGAGGAGGTCCATGTCAGCTCCCATATCCACATTTGTTTTGGTTAATCAAGTTTTATTAGAAGTTAGAACTACAACAATGGCTGGTTGAACAACTTAAAACTGAAAGATTTGCAACTGTCATTAACAGGAAGAATAGCTACTATAAAAATGAATATTTTGCCAAGGCTATTATATCTATTTCAAACAATTCCAGTAAAAGTGGGGAAAATATTTAGAGGAATTAAATAAGATAATATTAAGATATATTTGGCTAGGAAAGAAAGCAAGAATAGGTTTGAAAATGTTGCAAGATGCCAAAAAAAGAGGAGGATTTGGACTGCCAGATTGGGAATTGTACTACCAGGCCTCAGTATTAACGGGTGAAAGAATGGATTAATTTGAGGCATAAAAGACTATTAACTTTAGAAGGGCATGACCTTCAATTAGATTGGTATGCTTTCCTATGGTATGGGGAGAATAAGATACACAGTTACTTTAAAAGACATTATGTCAGAAATTCATTATTATCAGTACAGCTTAAAATTAAAGAATAACACTACTTGAAAATACCAGTCTGGCTTTCCACAATGGAAGCATTGATACATCCTAATGTTATTATTATGGAAAAAAATTGTAAGACATACAGATATTTTGAATGAAAAAGGGGAATTAAAACCCAAGCAGGAACTTAGTAGTCAAAGGATGAACACTGAATGGTGGCCACAAATGCAGATACAATCTTGATATGAGAAAGATGCTGAAAGATATTGTTATTTATTGTTATTAAATTTGAAAGTGAGCAGGTAAAGGAGATAATGATTGTTTGGGATAAAATTTTAGACAAATGGCAGACACTGTGGGATAGAAATGTTAAACTGACCATGTCAACTGCATATAAAGAAAATTTGTATAAAATATTTTACAAATGGCACTTTGCACCAACAAGATTAGTGAAAATGTATAAGGATAGATCTACTAAATTTTGGAAACATAATCAAACATCTGGTTCATATTTGTTCTGACACAAACCTGGTTCCAAGAGAGCAAACACAAGACAAAGACAACCTTTTAATGTTTCATCTATGAATCCTGTTTCTTCACAGATAAAAGGCTGCTTCCAAGCAATTAGCTCCAGCAAGAAAGGGCTTTGCCAAGTTTTTGCAAGGCTGCCAAAAAACAACAGATAAGAAATAGTTTACAACAAGAGTCTTCAAATACCAACTGTAATGTCCACGAGGCTGAGTTTCAAAACGTCTTTGCTTCCTACAACGAATGTTCACTTCACAGCTGGCTTTTATCTTCTTGAAGGAGGGACAATTACCTTACAGCCTTACTCACAAGTTGCCCGTGCTGTTGTAGCTGCTCTTTCCTGCGCGTGCACTTGGCACAGGCTCCTTAGGAACCTCCTCATTGCTGCTGCCAGCCCCCCAATCTCTGAAGGCAGCAGTTCACTCCCTAATGGTCTTGGCCCTTCATCTGAGTCCTCGCTCTCCTCAGCTGTCCGCACCTGCTGCCGGCTAACCACAACAATATTACCATATGTGGTGGACATGTCCACAGGTTAAAAATATTGGACATATATACATACTGGTTGGAAAAAATGATAAAATAGCATATAGATATGAAACCAGAAATATTTTTAATGGGCATTCTACTAGAAAAATATGATAAAGAGACAACATACTTGATTTTACATGTACTAACTGCAGCTACCATGTTTCTCCAAAAAGAAGGCCAGGTCTTATTTTCTTTTGACCCCCGAAAAAATGGCTAGGCCTTCTGTTTGGAGGGTTCTAATTATTGACTCACCTTGTGGCGGTGGCAACAGCAGCCCCATCCAGCAGGAGCCTGCTGCTGGCCCACTTCTTCTGCAGCTGCTTGCCACCACTCACACGCATTGCCCCAGCTTTTGTTTTGCCTTAGATGCCTTCGGGATCGATCCAGAGCTCTGTTATCGGCTGCAAATGCCTTCCGGAAAGCCCTCTGCAGCCGAAAATCGAGCTCCGGATTGATCCAGAGCTCTATTATTGATTGCAGAGTGCTTTCTAGAAGGCATTTGCAGAACTCTATTATTGGCTGCAGAGGGCTTTCTGGAAGGCATCTAAAGGTGAAATGGAGGCTGGGGCGATGCGTGCTAATGGCGGCAAGCAGCCACAGAAGAAGTGGGCCAGCAGCGGGCTCTGCTGAGCGGGGCTGTCTGTGCCATTGCCGTGAGGTGAGTCAATAATCTGAAGGTGAAATGGAGGCCAGGGCAATGCGTGCGAGTGGCGGCAAGTGGTTGCAGAAGGCGAGGCAGGTGTTGGGGTGTGTGAGGCCTGGTAAGTAGGGCAGGTTCACCCCCCATCCCCACTCTAGCTTATTTTTTACCTGTGTGCCTTGCCTCATCCCCTGCACTCTCGGGTGGGTGGGATCTTAATTAGGGCTAATCTTGTGGTGCAGCTTAATTTGATCACATACGCTCACAGATGTGATAGGACTTCTTTTCAAAGTGAGTCGTCTTTTTGGAGAAACACGGTATAATTGTATATGTTCAACAATGGAAGTGCAATGAGATCCCGACAGATGAGAAGGTAATTAAGAAAATATTAGAATGTGCAGAAATTGATAGACTAATGCTTACTATTAAGGACAAAGAAAAAACTAAATAGGTAGGGAATGACCAAGACAACCAAGTAATCAGGATAACCTTTTTATTTAGAGCTCACAAGGTTTCTAAAGTCAAACTGCGCGCTAACAATGTGGCTGACAGGCGACAGCTGATTCCATCTGACGGCGCTCCTTTTAGAGCGCGCTGTCAGATGCGGTAGCCAATCAGCAGTCGTGCTGTTTCCCCGCTTCTTTTGTGGAGCAAATTGAAAACTTATTTACAACAATTTTGACATATGACTTATTTTATCAATGGCGAGACAATAAAAACAGAAGTTAAAAAGAAAGGAACATAAACAGGATAAGTGTTAAAATGGAAATTTGTTAAAATGGACAAACAAAATATTATTGTTATTACAGTATTAATGTTATTGTGATGCATGTTATTGTAAACACCTTGATTATGATTGCTTAAAAATAATTGTATCCAGACCACACACTGTTTGACTGAAATGGAATTTTTATATATTATATTAATAAAACAAATAAATCTTTTTTAAAAAGAACTAACAAAAATGGCTGGTTGAACAACTTCTTTCAAACTACATAGATTCACTTTAATGGCTTTTTCCCCTGAGCCACATTTCCCATTTGAGACTTTAGAAGTGGATAGCTATCCCATGACTAATGGGACAGGTCAAGATTGTTTTTCTTCCTTATGCTTGTATTCCTCCAGAAGAGACATCCTGCTGAGTCATAGCCACTCAGATCATGTTGCTATTGCTGAGGACAAATGAAATACACTATAAAGAAGAAAGTTTAAAATGGTAAATATTTTGTTATAGCTGGTTCTTATTTTCAAATATAGCATACTGCATTTAGCATAACCCAAAGCCTGTTAGAAATGATCTAACCAGAAGGACCATATCACTGAATCTCTTACATCAGAGTTTAACCCTATTGTTCTTTGCTAAGTAAGACTTTGTGATAATTCACCTCTCTAGCACTGAGGTAAATTTTATCCAAAATGGGATTAAGAAAAATGGGGAGAACAGGTTTTTGTCCAGCTTCATGTAAGCCACAGGTGTCAAACTCGTGTCAAGTTTTGCATCATTTTTCCCCATTGCGGAGCTGGGGTGGGCATGGCCTGCTCATTACACTTCCAGCTTGCATACTGCCAGTTTTGACACCCCCTGATCTAAGCTGTTGTTCAAAGTCAAAAGCTAGATTCAAGTTCTTTGATTTTTATTTTATTTAGCATATGGCAAATACATGTACTTATAATAATTTCAATTAGACATTGGCCTGGTGTAAGCTCTTGATCGATATTCAGACAAAATGTGATGGATATTTTGTCGAGGAGCACCACAGTCACACTGAAGGGTAGAGACAAGACCCCACTTAACAATGAGTCCTGGCAGATACCATGTTGGGTATGGATCCTGCTCAGAGTTGTCCCCCATAATGATCTGAAAGGATCTGTTGCTGAGCATGTTGTTTATTAGGCGATAGAGGATTTCACAGGGGATGATGTGACTCAGTTTGAAAAGCACAACCTTCTTCCACACAGTATCATATGCTATATAAGGTTGATAAACACAGCTGTGGTTTTTAAGCCTTGCTGGAAACCAGCCTCAATATGTCCTGTTAGGCTCAGCCCCTGATACCCGTTGCCATGTATTTAGAGAGCCAGAAGTTCTACAAAGATGTCTGGCTGCCAACTGTCGCTAACTGCCAATTCTTCAATGTAGTCTGGCTGCCAATTGTTGCTAGTCATTTGGTTTACACTACTGTGCTATCCAGGGTGCATCACGAGGAGGCGAATTAGCATCACACCCTAAGCTCTTTGAAATACTGGAAAAGTCATAGTACAGCAGAAAACCAGCAATTCTAACACTCATAGGCCACAGTCCTGAGGTACAATCTATATGTTTTTTTGCAACCTGCCTACCCTATCAGACTAACAACAGATTGTCTCTCAGTGGGTGGAGTGTTTAATATCTGTGTTTTTAATATCTGTGTTTTTACTATAATGAAGATATCTGGCTTCAGGCTCTTATGTATGACCTTAGTCTTTCTAGCCCTCATTCTGCTGACTGGTAAATGTTTTAAAAGTTCAAGGGAATCAATGAATAAAGTAAATACTTTATTCAGAGTATCTCTAAATCCTTCTTTCCTCAGGATGAGAGATATGGAAATTGTAGGTATAGGGGTGACATCCAAGAGACTTATAGGTGATACAGTGAGTCAAGAGTCAGCTTAAGAGGGACCACAAAAAGGATGTGTCCAATCCATCCTATCTTGTCCATGCACTCAATATCAGTAATATAAGGGAGGTTTAGAGGAGAGAATCATGCTACATTACTGGCTGTCCTTGTACCATTCTTTTGCTGCTTCATCTGTAAGAGTGATGTCTCAGCATCTGTTAACTTGTGACTGCCTAGAAAGTTAATCATAATTGCCTCCTGGTTACCTTTTGCTCCCTTTCCATCTGTTTATTTTATCAAACTGTTGTTGTGTTGTTTTGTCTTATAAACACCAATTCTCTGGAGCAAAACATATGTTTGGGTTATTTGTATACAGTTGCTAGGACAAAAAAGCCCAAATCTCAGATTCATCCAACCTCACTTTCACTAGTCTTCTATAATAAATTAATTATAAAAGGTCTGGTTGAGGCATTGCAGTTTAAGCTGATTCCAGTTCCCTGGGCTATGGGATTCCTTAGCAATATTGTATTAACACCCACATTGTGTAGCTATAATGACAAATGTGCATGTTGCCACACAGAAGTTATATCAGTGGCATAGGAACACTTCAGTCAAGGCTGCGGGGTAATAGTATGAGAATATGTTTTCCTTCATTAAATGGAAATATTTATTTCAGGGGAATACAACCTTATATCGACATGCAACTCAAAACCATTGAGTGTGCTTCCCAGAGATCTACCAAAAGGTGTCACTGAATGTAATATGACCAAGGAAAAAAGTATTATTTATAATAAATGCTTCTAATTAATGTAATATGACTTACATTGAAATTTCAAGCAAATAAAATTTAGTTTTATCCTGGCTCAGTCAGTCAGTCAGTCAGTGTAGTTACCTAGTATATCTTTAACAAGCAAGTGTGGCCTTTAGACTGAAAAGAAATTAGTATTCTTCTGATTTAATTGATATAAACTTTTAAATGAATTAATCTAACAGCCATTGTTACTACTATCACAATGAAACATGTCCTCATTTTCTGCTATTATCTTACCAGGGGATTATTGTACTAAGGACAAATCTACATTTATCTTCCTGCAAGATAAGCAGGAATTCTTCAGGTTAAACCTTCAAACCCAAGGAGCTTATTACTGTATTTTCTGTATATTCGCCCTTTTGCCTTTGTTCCACTATGAGGATCAAAATTACACATGAACAGTTTCCAGAAAATAGCCTTGTTAGTCTATTGTTCCAAGAAAAACAAATATAACATTAACTTTCATGGATCACAGTCCACTCTATCAGATACATAAAGCGCTGTCCTGGAAAGGCATATTATAGATACACTACCCATTGTTGAGAAAAGGGAAAGAGAACAATAATATGACAGATTAGAAACAGTGAGAACAACTGATAGTAGCCATCAACAAAACAATTACTGGGTGTGACACAAGGATGTTCTTGCATTGATGAGTTGAATTTCATCCCAGAACATCTGTGCTAGAATTAATTAGATGATTTAACACACTTTCATATGAATTAAACAGACACCATGTTTTTCTTATTGCACTACATATGGTAATGGGATGATGCTTACTTTTTCTTTACATGATGATTCAGTCTGTAATGTCTAAAATTGATGGCTGAACTTAGTGCTAAGAAAGATTTAGTATAAAATATACCATTACTGTTACAGGGAAGACAAGTTCACACTCAAGTTCAAGCATGAGAACTGCCAGAAATCAAAGTAATTCATGGAAAATGTGGAGTGGTTTGACTCCAAGACTGGAAAATCAATATCTGACTGGAAAATATTACACATTTAAAATGGATATCTATTAGCGTATTGCTAAATCAAATGGAAATTGAAGAACCTAACACTGAAAATACAAAGCAATCTCACAGAGTCAGACAATCAAACCATCTAGCCAGCATTCTCTATTTTGAGTGGAAACTACTCCCTGAGAGCCTAAAGTGAAGTTCTCAGCTTTGCTATTTGACAAATGTTGGCAAAAGCTGCCAAGGCACACTTTCAGACCAACTATATGTGAGGAATGTGTTCAGCCAGTACAATACAGCAACATAACTGAGAATCATACTATCTGGAATTAGCTAACGGAACACTGAAAATTTACAGGAACCATGCACAACTATTTGTACAACATACCATTGTTGCATGGAATCTAGTTTATTAGCTGGTTTTAATTAAAAAGTCAACAAAATTCACAGAGGTTAGGGACCCTATTAGCTGTGGCAATTCAACAGAATCACTACGCTCAGAGGCCCTCTAAATATCTCAAGAGAAAACTTTGTGCCAGGTTTCCTAAGAGCATTTAGTTGCTATTGGGAAGTGATATATATAGGAAGAGAATCTTTATACACATTAACTGCTGTTAATTAACTTTTCCCTATATTAGCAACTTCCCAAGCTTCCAGGCCACAATTATACACAGCACAGGCATTCTTAAGAACTGCAATTTGCTGGATTCAACCTTTATACACTTTTTAATTTGGTTACTTTCTGAAGAGTTTTAGTGTCTAAACTTTACAAGCAACAGAGGTCTATTGTAGTTATATTCCATAGTATGTCAACCCTCAAAACGGCGAGCCTCCAGTGAACCATTTTGGGGTTGCCATTGGGGTGGGGAGATGGGGGAGGCTTACAGGGATAATGAAAAACAGTAGACTCACAGTGTGGGAGGTAGACAACAAAGAAGCAGCCGGCTGACAATCAGCTGGAGAGCAAGCCGACAGCAGAAGAAAGAACTAGGCCCAACAGAAGATTCTGGCAGTTCGTAACTTTATTTGATGACATCATCAAAGTAAGCAATCAAAATGCATTGGGACAGAAGAAACTTTGATAAAAAAATTGTATAGTTACCTGTTGGGCATTAAATTAGAAGAGGAACAAATGAAGGAGACAATGATAGCATGGGCAAAAAAAAATGGTTATACAATAGAATTAGATAAATGGCAGAAGTTGTGGGATAGAAATTATAAGTTAACAATGTCAACTGCATACAAAAAAAACTTGTATAAGATTTTTTTTTTGGTGGCATTTAGCACCAGCAAGATTGACAAGGATGTTTAAAGATAAATCAGCTAAGTGTTGGAAGCGCCAACAAACACTCGGGTCATATGTGGTGGACATTTTTAGCTTTTTAAAAGCTAGAAAATATTGGACAAAAATACGTATGTGGTTGGAAAAGATGATACAACAGCATATTGACTTAAAACCTGAAATATTCCTGTTGGAGATTGTTCCATACTAGCAGGCTTGTAGACCTGCATTCCCATTGGTCCGGAAGAGCCGCGCCGTGATTGGACGATATAAAGCACTTCTGATTGGTTCGTATAGGGCTTGCCGCGATTGGGTAAAACCAAGCGTGGCAAGCTCAAAAGTCTGTCATAGGCTGCCTGGCCGCGGCCAGCTCTATAAAAAGAGCTGCCGCGGCTAGGGCTTTTGTCTCAGAATCTGCTTCCTAAATAAAGAGCTGTTGTTCACTACTTGAGCCTCATCTCTCAATGGGACCCACTGACCATACTTAACAGAGATCTTACCTGAAACTTACAGTAAAGAGAAAGTATATTTAATTATTCATGCAGCTAGAATTGTATTTGCTCAATATTTGAAAAGTGAAGAGATTCCTACTGATGAAAATGTGATTAGAAAAATATTAGAATGTGCAGAAATGAATAGATTAACACTTGCAATTAAAGAGAAGGAGCAAACTGAATATTATAAGATATGGGAACTCTTATCGGTGGCTAGAGAAAAAATATGAAGGCTAGAAATAGCTAATAGATTAGTGAAATATAGAAAATAGGTTTATAGAATTAAACATGTTAAGATGAATGTTATAGTAATAGAGATTATGTACATTAATAAGATAAGAATAAGATAAGAATAGAGAATAAATATCATAAATATCATGGATAAATGAACATGGATCTAAATTTTAATCGTTATTGCACAAGATATTTGTACCCAGATGACACACGGTTAAATGGAAGACGAATTGTATGTACCTTAAATAAAATTTCAAAAAAATTAACCAAAAAAATGCAGTTGGTGCAGAGATCATCAGTCATGAACCTTACAGAGATGACTTGTTACCTAATCCCATCAAGAAATGCCTGGATTGCATTGCCTCTGGAATCTATTGAAAACCTGTATTTTGAATCAAACTTTATTCTTCAGAAACCCCTCCCCCCCAAGGACTACAAACACACACATATACAAAACCATACCCTGGGCAAAGACAAAAAAGTAGGCTATGGCTTAAAAGTTTTTCTGCATTTAAGGTTCTCTTTCTGTGTGTACACATATTCCTTACGTTTTGCAAAAAAATGTGTCTTTAACTTTCAGAAAAGTGTGTTGTGGCTAAAATGCTTAACACCCCCCCTCCAATCTAAAGTGTTTTCAAAAACTCAATAAAAATAAAACTTAGACCTTTTTTGCAAAGGTGGTCAAAGCAAGGCTTTGCCTCAAAATACAGGTTTTCAATAGAGTCAAGCCCTAGTGTTTCCAGAGATTAACACAATCAAGTGAAGAATTGTATTAGTCATTAATTTTAGGGTGGGCAAGAAGCTTTTTTTGATGGGCCTAGAAAACATGTCAGATCTGCTAAGGTTTATGAACTGATGATAACTGCAACACCTGGGGTTTAATTGTCTGATTCGATGACATTAGTGAATAAAACTACTGGTAAGTTCTCATTTTCAGTTACCCTGTTTCTCCAACAATACAGCCTCCCCCAATAGGAAGTCCCAGCATGTTTTATAGGCATGAAATGAAATTAAGCCCCTCCCCCCAAATTAAGGCCTATATTAAAACATGCAAAATGGGGGGGAATGGTGGGGGGGGGCTTGCCGTTAGGAAGTACTTTTCTTGCACACCTGGATATGGTGCTGCCTGCGTTGACCCCGATACGAAGTACCCCACCAATGCTGAGGTCAACATCCAAGCCGTTGCTGCCCGCCTGAAGATGCAAGGGGGGGGAATTAAGTCACCCCCGAAAAGACAGCCTAGCCATTTTTGGGGGGCTCAAAAAAAAATAAGACCCGGCCTTATTATATGAGAAACACGGTACTTTATACCACACTACTGCTTCTCTGAATTGTACTATCCAGCTTTAGGAACTTGTAGTTTTAATCATGCAAGGTCAGGAGAGAAAATGGACATGACAGCTAGTTAATTTCCAGGTTTACATTATACTTACAGTATTCCATCTGGTTAGCATAAATCTCAGAACTAAAACAAAAACAGCCCAACATTTGTGATGTCAGGAAAACATTGCAGTATTAATGAACTGCCCCATTACATAGTTCTATTAAGCAAAAAGTATCAGTGGATGACACAGAGAAACATTTTCATAGTAAGGGACTCTCTGAAAAAGCCTCCCTGATCAATTAACTGTCTTATTCAATTAGAAAAGAAAGTGATCACCTCTCTTCCTTCAGCCAAAGGTGTCCTTGGTTACAACTGAGGCTTTCTGCAACACTTCGACAGCCATTAAGTGTCACCTGAATCTATACAATACTGGGACCCAACTGAAAAGGCTGTGGAAAAAACAAAGATCTGTTTTTCTCTTCACTGTTCTTCTCAAAACCGCAATCCTTCTTATTAAAAAGGTTAGTGTGCATTAAACACGAATTAAAAAAACCTAAACTGCCACATAATGTTTGACATAAGGTATCTGCAATTTATAAAATAATTTAACAAAGGAGAATACTTTTAAGCATGTGCTAATTCCCACAGCAGAGAGCAAATGGTCGCTTCTGCAATGCCACACCTGTGTTTGGTGAGTATCTTGGTTTAGATTTATAGCATGCGCTAGTCACTATGCCTGCTATATGTATGCTGAACTGTTGAGCACTGTTACTCTTTTATCTCAGCAATACGCTTTTCTTGCATGCTCACCTTATACAAACCTCACTTTCACCCCAAGAGTTAG